>NC_069784.1:15859687-16165000 GCF_027406575.1 Nycticebus coucang | reverse complement strand
AGGGATCCACCCTATCTCCCTGCCCCCAAAGACTATCAGTTGCCCAAAGTAAGAACAGCCTTCAGTGGTGCCATGGCTGGCACTCACAGACATCTTTCATTATTTGTTTATTCAAAATATATCTATTGAACATCTACCATCTGTAAGCTGCCCATGGTATACGGGATAAAGACATTCAAGAATCAAAAGAAATAGCCTAGTGAATGTATGAATTATCTTTAATTTATACTTTTCTACTACTACATGTACCAGCTTTACCTCTGTCTTTAGACATTAATCATTCATAAAATGAAAGCCGATCCTGGCTACATAAAACGCTATCAGCAGGTATAGACTGTCACCTTTTTTTCTTCGAGCATGGATTTTAGCATCACTCTTTCCTCTCCCCCTCAGGCTTAGAACAGACAAGGATCTATTTTCACTCATCCTTCTACTTCCCATCCATTGCCAAAGTTTTTAAACATTTATTTCACCTTATGTGATTATAGATACAGAGTCCCTCTAATTAGCCAAGGTTGTTTATTTGGCACAAAACCCAGTAATCCAGACTTTGCGAGGTATCTCTGTCGATTCCGGGAAGGATTATCACCTGTGGTCCTTTAATTACATTTCCCTGGATACCAGAAATCCAGCTTCTTGCCTACACTGGATTCAGGGCCAGTTTTAGCTACGGTGTGGAATTTTCTCAGGTGCTCTATAGCCTTGTTCAAGGCCCTTCTCTCTTACAAGCCCTGAGGTCCTTGCCTTGCCCTTTGACCCTTTGAGGTTCCCTAAGGGTCACTTGACAGGCACCTGCCTCCTCAGAGCACTCTTGGCTGCCTTTCCTCCTTTAATCCTTCGCCTAGAATCTCATGGCATAGATTTTTGAACAAACAGTTCCTTATAGATCTTCTCCAGCCACGGCCAATGGCAGCATTCCACCCTGGGGGTAGCTGCTCTTTACAATTACAATCAAACTACAAAGAGCTGCAGAGCTTATCTGATTTTGTTTTTTAATCAGTATGAGCTTTGCTTAAACAAAACCTTATTTGGAAGCCTAGTTTACAAAATGAGTGAGAGTGGAGCTGTGCTAGGTGAGGTGGCAGTGAGTCCTCATCACCCTGGAAAGTCTCACCCCCCAATTCCCAAAACAGCCTGGAGTCAGCAGAGACGTTTTCCTCCCCCAGAAGGCCCCTGCAAACTGCCCGACTTTGTCGCCTTCATCAAGTTGCCCTTTGTGCTTCGCTGTTTCACTTAGAGGTCTGATCTCTGTTCCCATGAACTTAAGACTGTTGTCCACCCGTCCTCAACCTACTTGGAGGGTGAGGTGCCACCACTCCCACCTCCCTGGAAGTCACAGGTCCCAGAGCAGTTTGCGGCAGTGAGTGTCATGAGGCCAGGTTTGACTGATGAGGGCTCCTGAAGATATTCCGAGAGCGCTAAGATTTCTCTTATTACAACATAACACCCTTAAAAATATTTAGCAAAAATAGAGACTTGTGAAAATGTTCTCCTTTCCAATGACTGTGGTGAGAAAGCACTTCTCTGTGAGTCTGCGAGACACGGAACATTTCTCATTTTCACTTCAGCTTTTGACCAGCAAAAGCCCTCTGAATTCCCCTCCCTGCCGGGTGTCTCTGTCCTCAGAGGTGTTTAAACTCATTTTCATTACTTTAATGGGAGCAGAGGATCGGCTCGCAGCTGATAGTTGTGATAGATTTTGGAAAGGTCAGTGTTAGAGAAGAACAGATTGTCTTATTTACGTGGCCCATACGACAATTTAGATCAGGTAGAAGGTAACAGGCGAGGTTTGATGGAGGAAACTTAATTTAGTTTAGGCTCTGATTTCAAACTAAAGCCCTGTGTTTAATGGTGGGGGAGGAAAAGGGAGCAATTGGAGGGCTCCTCCGAGCTTCACAACTGGTAATTAGATTTTCCTGGTGGACCCTACCCTTTGGTATATAGAGGAAAGCTTGTGGGTGCTCAAGACTTTCCTTCCTTCCTTTTTGCATTTTTTTTGTTATTAATTTATGCTTTGTTTTCCTTCCTTCCTTCCTTGACAATTTTTTTCTTAAAGCTCATTTTAGTTTTATGTATTGATTGATTTTGAGATGGAGTCTCAAGCTGTCACCCTGGGTAGAGTACCATGGCGTCACAGCTCACAGCAACCTCAAACTCTTGGGCTTAAGTGATTCTCTTGCCTCAGCCTCCCAAGTAGGTGTGAGTATAGGCGCCCACCACAGGCCTGGCTATTTTTTGGTTGTAGTTGTTATTCTTGTTTGGCAGGCTGGGGCTGGATTCGAACCTGCCAGCTCTGGTGTACGTGGCTGGCACCCTCGCTGCTGAGCTTCAGGCGCTGTCAGCCTGACCCCTCCACTCTGTACCCTGTACCCACCAGTGGCCATGGGAATCTGTAACTCTGAATCCACCCCATTACTTGTTCTTTCTTCTCATCCCTTTGTTTACCAATTGCTGCTAGAGAAAACCACTCAACTGTGCTGATATTCCTAGTCCTACTATTCCCTCTATGCTGCCTAGAGAGGCTTTTACAAATTTTTACTTGGTTTCATTTTTCTTTCCTTCTGCAGCAACTACTTCAGCATAAAACCTCGCCTAGTCTCCTTGCCTTCAGTTAGTGCTGGCTTCCTGAAATCATGCACTACCATTCGAAAGTAACTTGTACATCCTTTCCTACATTCCAGGGGTCCCAGGAGAAAATGTATTCCTACTCTTTCCCAAGACTCACCCTCTGCTCTCAATCCCTTCCTCAACTTCTCTTGCACCAGGTTGAGCCCCAACCATTTCTTCTCTCCTCCGTCTCGTCCTCATTCACTTTCAAACATGTCCGCATCTGTCTGCCTTAGCAAAAGAGCTTCTGCCCCAGTCTCTCATCAGGGTGCCATCCTGTTTCTCTCTTCTGCCAAATTTCTCAACAGTGTTGTTTATCCTCATGACTTTTGCTTTCTCATTTATCATTTAAACTGCCACTAAAATTGAGCTTTCATCCCCACCACTAAACTGAAACTCTCTTGGGGTCACCAGGGGCCTCCTAAATAACAAATTCGGTGGTTAAATTCTCAGCCTTCTTGGCATCTCTCTGGTTTTGACGCTGTTGACTTCCTCCTCCTGAAAATTCACTATTCCTTTTGCTTCAATTTGATACTAATTTCTCTTAGTTTTCCTTTGAAATCTCTGAGCATTCTGTTTCAGGTTCTATTACTGGTTTCTGTTCTGTCTGGTCTTTTTGTAAACATTGTTGGTATTCCCCAAGGTTGCACCCTCAGTCCTCATCGCTGCATTTTCTAATTTCATTCTTGGGATGATCTCACCCGTACTTAGGACTGCACCTCTGACATATAGGTTGATAATTGTAAAATCCATAACTCCATTTCCCAGCCTTCCTGTGGACTCTATTCCCCCTGGTAAGGCTAACTGGAGAGGTTGCAGGGACCTCACATTCGGTCCATGATCTGACCAGCCCACCCTCCCACTTCTCAGCTTTAATGATAGATGCATTCAATAATTCTCATGGTGCAAGAAACTTGGACCTCTGTGGAATTTTCTCTTTCCTTTTCCCTCACTGTAAGTAACTGGTGATTAACAAAAGTCACCAGTTAATATTATAAACAACTTTCTGTCCAGGGCCTTTTCAAAACTTCCAATGGCACTCAAAGAGCTTAAATTAGCTAGAAGAAAAGGGTCTTTGTTACTAGGCTCACCCTGAGTTAAAAGACCAGAATCAAAGAAATAGCCCCCAAGCAGTGAGAAGTATGGCACTGGGTCAGGGATTGCCTTATGTCTCATGGGACACAGCAGGGAAGAAAATTTCCTGAATCATTTAAGTAAGTTTCTAATATCCTTGGAATACAGTTTTGCAGGTCAAGTACAGAGGTATATGCTAAAGATGTTTAATTGCCTTTTTTATTTTGTTTCAAACTGAAAAGGAGCAAAACAATGAGAGACAAAGAAGCAATCGTCTAGGCTTCTTGGTCAGCAGGGGGAGCACTGCGGCTTTGCTCGGGGAGGTTTTCTCCAAGGCGACAACTGTCTTTTAATCTAGACCACATCCTAGCAACAGGGGGAACAATGATGGATCGATACGTGGGCTCCCACGTGGTGGCAATTTTTAAACACAGCTTTTTTTAGCCTTCATAATTGAAAAGTGTTTGCTTTGGAAGAGGTCATCTGCTGTCTTCTTATCTTTTCTGTCCTTTCCTTAAGTCACTTTCTAATTAGAGAGAGGTGTTTAATCCAGGAGATGGGGTTTCAAATCGCCAGGGAGCTGGAGTTACCGTGCCTGGTTAGTCTGTAGGCTGTGGCTGTGTGACGCGGAAACAAAGACGCTGGTTTGCTCATTTTATTTAAACTGGTCAATACAGTGAGAGAAATCAGTCAAACTGGATTTCTGTCTAAAATGACCTTTTGTTGGAGTAAATTGATTGAAGGCGATTGAAATGGGGAGATGATGTTCTCAGCCTGTCAAGCCCGCCTGGCAGCTTTGCAAAAAAGAAGAGTCAGCCAGCGTCTTATCCGGATTCCACTCTGGGGTCTTGGACAAAGCATCAAATGTAACTCTTTGCACTGTGATTTCTTCTCTTATAGATGTCACACACTTTTATGAAAAGGAAATAATAAAATGGAATTGAAAACACCTTGAAAGATCAAAAAATCCTTATATAATAATTTGCACAAACGACCTAGCATGGCTCATATATATCCAGACATTTAAAGGCTATATGGTATAGAGGCCTATCTATTGTATGTGAACCCTATGTGTATATATGCACACACTTGTGCGTAGCTAACGCCTATATTTACGTCTATGTTATATATATATAAAATGAGAGAAATCTATACTCATAAGAAGGTATAGAAGTGAAGACAATTCTTTCTGAAAGTATTACACTAAAACTAATAATTACTCCATTTACTCATTTACAATAATAATAGCTCACAGGCAGAAATATTAAAGAATTCAGGACTGTCTTGATAACCTTTTACTTCCTGAAATTCTTATTTGGTGGAGAGAAGTTTATTATTATTACCATTTATTATTTGTTATTACCATTTGTTCTTTATTATTACAATTTATTATTATTATATGGTAAGTGGAAGTGCTGGGTTTGAAACACAGTGTGGTAGTGCCAGGCCTGGATATATTTATTATTACCATTTATTTCTGATGAACATTTTATGAAAAAAGAATGAGAGATGCTGCTTTAACTAAATCTTATAGCACACACCCATCCTTATCTAATAATATATCCGATTAAATACTCTTCCAATCCCCTTCCTCCCATTTTCTCATTTGAGTGGGAGTTTGGCATCAAAATATTTCTGTAAGCATTTTAAGAGAAATAAGTGAATAAGGAGAAATCTAATTTGGCACCCAAAAAGCATGCATTTTATTTACTCAGGTTCTAAAATGGCTGACTTCCCCCCCAATAAATGTGTCTTTTTTTTTTCCAAATGACAAGAAATAATTTAACTTGTAACATTAAAGTTTTTGTATAGTGATGAGTTTTAAAGAAACAAATAGGACAGTTTTCATTTTTACTCATGTATTCTTCCATTATAAAGTGCAGTTTGATCTATTTTGATTTGTGGCTGGAACTCAGAAGCTCAGAGTAAGGTACTAATGAAGTCAAAGTGGGAAGTTTAATTTCTGTGAAGTTCAGGTTTACTCATTACTCTGGCCACAGGTACATCCTAACCTTAGGTAATCGTTTATTTTACAATTTATGATTGCTGTCCAGGTCTGAGACCAGTCAATGAAATGTCATCTAAATAAAGCAAAACTATTTCTACCAATACAAAGCAACCAAGTCCCTCACCTTACTTCTAAGTGTTTTGGGTATCATCTTGAGATAACTCATTCATAATTATATGTCATATTTATGTAGTACATAGGAAAGGTTGTAAGTTGGAGAATTCTGAGTATTTAATTAAATCCTATGGAAAACTGTGACATCATACTGGACAAAATGCTGAACTGCAGTGAAAAATATCCTGGCCTGGCACTGAACACATTGTATTAATTCCAACTCTTACATTTACCAGCTTTGAGCACTTGATAAATCACTTAACCCTTCCTAGCCCTGATTTCCTCATTCAAATGAAGAAAGAAATACAGTAGAGCTTCCCTAGTTGGCCACCTCCCAATACTGACCACTTCCTTGAGCTAACCTAATTTTCATAGACCAGACATGCACCATATATACATATCAGTACAGTAGGCCTAGCTCCTTATGTTGATCACCTCCGTATGTTGACCAGTTTGTTACAGTCCCTTGGGTGTCAACTTACAGAGGTTCTGCTTTCCTATATCCCAACTTATTATGGGGTTAGAAGGACTTAATGATTATAAATATATGCTGATATATGTAAATGAGCTAATATCTACTTAGCATAGTGATTGGTACATAGCAAATACTCAGTAATTTGTAGCTATCTTTATCCCTCTCATCATTATTACAACTCCCACGTAAGAGGTATTGTAAGAATTAAATGAATATTGAATGGGGATAATATTCTTTCTTGAAGACATTTTGTTTACCATTAAGCATTAAATTCATGTAAAATATTATATGTACCATCTTACTAGGAAAAATGATTTCTTCATTCATAAATTAAAAATTCACATGGGGAGTTATTATGTGTTATGTGCAAAATACTGAGACAGGTATCATAAGGGATTTTAAAAAGTATGAATATGAGACTTTCCCTGGACAAGATGTAGGGGTCCATGGGAGGCTAACACTCCTAGAGCAATGGCTAAGATAACCTGGATAAATGCTGAAAATTACATTTAGAAGGCATCAAATTTCTGTGGAAGTGATGAGGAGGATCAGATGAACTAAAATTCCAGAGTGAACTGATATGGCCATTTTTTGCCCCACCAGATTGTTTGCTGATTTCTGAATGTGGGTTGAAGGATTTGCCCTAGACAGAAAACCTCTGCTGGGGCAAAGAGAAATCATTAAAATTATTGACAGTTAAAAAGGGATGATGGTGATGTGACAAATAGAAGGAAACTCAGACACATGGCTGATATTCCCATAGCATTTTTGCTGATTTCTGGTGTTGTACATGAAGATGTGGAGTGAGGAAAGAAGCTTCTAAAATACAGAGTAAAATCTACCTCCCATAGTCTTGCCATGCTTGGAAAACAGGCCCTCTGGAGACCTCACCTGAAATACACCTTCAGTTTTTCCTCAAGATGTAGCCCAGATATAGCAGCTGTGGGGGACAGGTGGCTAAACATCTGGGCTGGAACTTTTAGGTCCCCTGAAGTCTTTCAAGGCTGAGGAGGTGAAGACTCGTAGGCTCCCAGTCACAAGCCTAGAAGTACTATGCCCCAGAACAGGGGCAAATCAGAGGCAAAGAAAGTCTTAGAACAACTGTAATCTATACCCAACCCACCTCAATTTCTCCTGCAGTCGAGATGACCAATACTTTACCCTCTCTGCCTAACAGAGGAAGGTAGGAACTCTCTCCGGGAAAAGATAGAATTTAGAGTCTTTGTGATATTTTTTATAACCCATGTCTGACATACAATAAAAATTAGTAGATATGTGCAAGACGATAAAATGTGGCTAACAATCAAGAGAAAGGGCAGGTAACAGAAGCAGATTTATAGATTATCTAGATGTTAAAACCCACAGATAAGAACTCTAAAATAATTTAGAACATGGGGGGAAGCCATAAAAGGAATCAACAATTCTAATACAGAGTAATCAATTACTTACAGTTGTGCTATGGTTTGTAGAGGGGTGTCCTCAATTGGTAGAAATTGTCTTGTTTCTCTCCCCCTTACTGGAGGGGGAGCTGGTAAGAGTAGAGGTAAAGAGGTTTGGGGGCTGCACACCAGGACCAGGGCCTCATAGTGCTAGATTTCCAGGACAGTGGTGGTGAGGGTTTTGTTTTCAGGGTGGGGGAACTTGAATCTGGGTATACAGTGAAGAGAAAGATCTCTCTGGCAAGTGGCTGAAGATGTGGGAGGAGATAGATAATGGTTTCTGGTCCTGGCAGAGGTAGGAAACCATGGGATCTAAAATAACCAGCAGTGGGATATGATTAAATCATACATACGTGTGTGTGTGTGTGTGTGTGTGTGTGCGTGCGTGCACAAGTGTGTGTATGTATGCATGTAAATGTATTTATATATCAGTAACAACATCCAAACAAAAACCAATTCTTGGGCAGCTCCTGTGGCTCAGTGAGTAGGGTGCTGGCCCCATATACTGAGGGTGGCAGGTTCAAACCCGGCCCTGGCTGAACTGCAACAAAAAAATAGCCGGTCCTTGTGGTGGGCGCCTGTAGTCCCAGCTACTTGGGAGGCTAAGGCAGGAGAATCGCCTAGGCCCAGGAACTGGAGGTTGCTGTGAGCTGTGATGCCACGGCACAGAGGGTGACAAAGTGAAACTGTCTCTACCAAAAAAAAAATAAAATAAAATAAAAAAACCAATTCTTTCTGGAAAGGATTTTTAGTATTGGAATATATTTAATATCTTAAGTAGAGGTACTATTAGACCAACATAATATAGCCCAAACTTAAATGCCAATTAAAAAATTTCATTTTGGAAAGTGATTTTTCTGAAATGTTTTACATAGTACTTTGCTTTCTTAAAAGGTTCTGAATACAATTTGACCTTTTCTTGATGACTCACTTTGAACATCAATCAGTGTCCTGCACTACACCATCTCTAGGTCCACAGGAGCTACAGAGGTCCATGCTAAGTGGCTCCAGACAGCTGGGCTTTTAGAGTTCCGCTGTCTTCCGCCATGTCATGTGCTACTTCTCCGCTTTGCCCATGTGCCCAGAGACTTCCTGCTTCCTATGTATAGCCTTCGCTTTGTAAAAACCTTCTGGTTGAGGACCTGAGAACAGAGTGCAGCCACAGACACAGGGACAGCCTGTTCAGCCACTTAGGTGCCTTTCTGCAGAGCCCTGACCCAAAGTTGCTTGGATCTTTCTGTCCCCAGGTCCCCAGCTGGGCCCAGGAGTGGACTGAGGTTGGTGGCAAAGTCTGATTTCTTGGATATAAGGGCACAACTAGCAAGCCCCACAGCGTGGAGCAGTCTCTTCTGGTCACCAGGCCCTCCTCCTCCTCACAGAGGTGTGTAGAATGGAGCTGTCAGGAGAATTGGGCCCATGTTTTGTTTTTGTTTTTGTTTGTCTGCCTGTGGAGCCAAATAGTTTTGTCTCTGGCAAATGTGACTAGATTTTCACAGCTTCTTTCCCTGCTCTCTGGGAACCAGCTATCCCAAAGAGAGATTATCCTTTGGTAATGGGCGGAACCTATGTCTAACTCCTCCACGAGGAAGCACTACCTTTCAGCTGACGAGCCCACCTGCACACACACGCACACGTGTGCCCCCAGGAGCAGGAGCCGGAGCCAGAGCCGGAGCGACGCTGCTGATGGGACCTTAGCCTGACATCAGTAGTAACTGTAGGACTGATTTTGCCTGAACATCTGGCTCCTTCCTTATTCCTGGGGCATAAGATTGAGATAAGAGGGAGCTGGCTCTCAGGGATTCAGAATTACTATACAACTGGGCGCTACCTGTGGCTCAAAGAAGTAGGGTACAGGCCCCATACAGGAGGTGGCGGGTTCAAACCTGGCTCTGGCCAAAAACTGCAAAAAAATAAAAAAGAATTACTATACAACTCCTCCTCCCCCCCCCCCCCGGAAAATGATAGCTTTGGAGGAAGTGGTCAGAATGTTCTGTTGTCCTCTCCTTTAACGTGTCTGGCAAGACCTCAGATACAGAGGGTTGTGTAACGCACAACACACAGGTGGAATGACATTTTCAGAAGCAGGTGTGTGGAAGTCAAGGGTATTGGCAGGAGCAACTAGGGGGTGGGTTTGCAGTCAGTTGCCTTTAAATTACCCACAGCAAATGTTGTGATCCAATGTTCATATAGCAAGACCCTGCTGCTTACTGGTGTAATGTTGTTAAATCATCAATAATGAGGCCCTGGAGGCTGGAAAAGTCAAAATAGCTTCCCCGTTTCTCTCTCCCTTCTCATATCTTCAGTCTTTTTCATCTTCTCTCGCCTTTAGTCCAAAGCTCTTGCCCTCCTTGGACGTCATGTAATGAGCTATGTGGGGACAGTTGCTTTGGGGGGCAAAATCCTTCAGATAAGAGAGTAGAAAATTGAAATCGGTAAAAACTAGTTACAGTTGATAAAAAATGACACCATTCTTTGTGTAAAAACTCAGATACGTGTACAAATAAATGTATAGAAAACATTTTAAAAAGTGTGCCTACGGATATTAACAGAAATTGTGTATGGGTGACAACAAGTATTTTGAAAAGGAATTAACTGATTTTGTAGAGGTATAATTTACTTACAATAACACATACCCATTACACTATTGTACAGTTTGATGAATTTGGACAATGTATACACATTTGGAACAAAAGCCACGGCCACAATGAAAACATTGAACATTTGCATGCCCCCCAAAAGTTACTTCATGCCCCCTTTAATAAATTCTACTCGCCCCAGTCCCCAAACCCAACCACTGGTCTGGTTTTTTGTGGAAGTACTTTAAATTCTCTTTCTTCTATTTATCTGTCTACTATTTCCCAGTGAACACATATTTTTAATAAAGAAAATACTTTTTAAAAATATTTTTGACATTTTTAATTTCAGAATATTAGTGGGCACATGTGTTTTGTTTACATACCTTGTTTTTTGCACAAATTGAGTCAAGGTTACAAGGGTGCTCCTCACCCAGCGGTGTGCGCCATACCGAATAGGTGTAAATTTACCCATCCTCCCTCTCCCTCCAGATCGGTCTTTATTTAGACTTACTTTCGTATGGGCACCTAAGTGTTGATTGGTCAATTCCAGTCTGCTATTGAGTACGTCTATTTGCCCCTCCATTCCTGTGAAGTTTCACTTAGAAGAATGGTCTCTAGTTCCATCCAGGTTGTCACAAAAGATACCAGATTGCCATTTTTCTTTACAGTAATACTCCATAGTATGCATAGACCACATTTTATTAATCTAGTCATGTATTGGTGGGCAGTGGGTTGTTTCCATGTCTTTGGGATTGTGAATTATGCTGCTTTAAACAGTCGTGTACAGGTGTCAAATAACTTTAAAATCCTACTTAAAAACAAAAAATACACGTAAAAAATTAATCTACACAAGATCAAAATGAATTTATTTATTTCTCTCTCATAACACATGCACGAAAGGGTTCGATTTACATTTTCCCACTTTGCACCCCGACTCTAACCTGCCCTTCTCAGTCATCTGGCTTTCTTAACAAAGAAAATACTGTTTTCTCAAAGTTGCTCAGACCAACCCTGTCTCCAAAGGCAGAACTTCCCTCCTCCCCTCATGAATCCACTTTTTACCCGAAGTGGAAAAAAAGGAAATGAAGCTACCTTGATCAAGGGGTACAAGGGAAGAACTTTTTCTGAAGATTGTAGATATATGGTGTTGATATCAACTTATTGTTAAGGACAATCATTTAAATTATACCTCTCCTTCAGTTGTGTTTATACCTTCCAGCCATACATACAGTCATAATTTGAACATAGCAGAAGCTTAACACAGTCCAAATACACCAAAAAGACTGGTGGATAGCCGGCCTGTGAAAGCACCTGAAACTTCCTGACACTATGGGAAATGAGAAACAGTGGTGAATGAAAGAGACAGGATTTAGGATTAGATTAGCACACTGCAATGGAGACCCAGCAAACTGCTGGCTACTCAATCTACAAAGGTTGCAAAGAAGGTCCTAGACTAGGTATCAGGTACAAAAAGTACTTCTATTAAAGCCAAAACAAATGGTCAAATATTTACTGAACGCCTGACTGCCTAATATCCACATACAAAGTCCTCCTCTGTACCAAAGCACCATGTACTTTACTGCGGCAGCCTGGAAACCCCGATCAGAATACAGAGTCTTATTTAGCTGACGTTGCCCTAAAAGAGTAAGACGCAGAATACACTTACCTTGTGTAAGAATTTTATATATATTCTTTTTCTTTCTTTTTTCCCATTTTACAGATGAGGAAATCAAGGCTTTAAATAAATCATCTGAAGCTGCATAGCTTAAAGTGCCAGAACTATACTTGAAACCTCCGAAACCCTGCACTCATGGCCTCAGGCCTGTTTGCTCTGCAAATAACTACAGAGCTCCCTTTAGTCTGTTTACTAGTGTTGTATCAAGAACTTTCCTTCTACCGACAGCATTTGCAAAGAACTTTTGTGGATGTTTGTAAGGCTTAGGTTTGTAGCTTCCTCTTCCTTGAGAATATTTCTTCCTTTCATTTCCTCCCAATTCCTCAAGGGTGAGATAAAGTAAAAAATGACTGGGTTTTATGTATTTGTCTGTTATGAGATAACACTATCACCACGGGGAAAGGGAACAATTCAGATAAATAGCATTCTCAGTTCTTTACTCTGCCTATACCCATCTGTTACATTGATTTCCTTATGGAATTGAGTAGTTGTAAATGTGGAGTACAGATGGCCTTTGCCTTCCTTCAACCTCTGAACTAATATGATTAGTTAACAGTTAATATTTACCATTGTTCTGGCAGTTTAAAATGAAAGGTAAAGTTTTTATGTACTAGGCACTGAAGTTAATGTTTTAATAGATTAGCCTAATATTAACATTTTGTTTTTCGGTTTAAAAGCTGGCTTTGCGATGTTAAAGTAATTGGATCAAGGTCACACCGCTGGTAATTTGCTCAAGGTTGGCAGAGTCAGGGTTTCACTCAGGCTATATGATTCCAGGGCTCATCTACTGTACTATTCTCCCTTCCACATTCAACTTGGCTCTCGTGGGGTGGCAAACTTAATTGATGCAAATGACACTATTACATTTTACATGTCCTTTAAGGAGCTTTGCAAAAATAGGGGGAAACAATAAAAACAAAAAAAAAAAATCAAACAGTATTAGAAATAAATGGAGGATGTGGAAAGAGAAGAAAAGAGGGGGCCAGCTAACAGGGAAGAATGTGGTGGGGTTAAGGACAGCTTGGATCTTGGTCTCTAACCATCACTGCCTGAGGCAGAGTTGATGCTTTAAAGGGAGTTTCACAGAGAATTGCCTGGCCTAAGCCACTGCCTGCAGAGTGGGAAGACATTTTTATTTTTTGGGTCGTTTGTGGCTCCTGAAAACCTTTCTAAGGATAAGTGTCAGAAAGGATGGAAAGAATGAGACCAGAGGATGGGATTTTAAAGTGATTAATGCAGAAAACTATATTCATTTAAGTGCTGGCAAGATGACAAGAAATCATTTTAATTCCTGTGGTGCTGCCTCATGCAGGCCTGCTCTGGGTATACCAGGTTCTAATAACTGGTGTGTATGGAACATGATTCTAACAAGGTCACAGTCACGTAGGGCATAGAGGCTGTCTGTTTGCAACAAAGGTCATCTTTTCCATCAGACTGTGATCAGCCAGCCACCTGCAGGACACCAGGGATGAAGGAATCTGAGCGAGAGGGCATATGCTAATACATCGCCATTCTCACACAAGGTCCTGCAGCTAGCAGGCCATTGTTCAACAATGCCATCTTTTAAAGATAAATAAGACAATATTTATTGAGTGCCTGCTGTATGTTGGGTTCCCCTTATGGAAACAACTATAGATATCATCCATTTAGGCATGAAATCCAAATAGCTTTTGTGGGGGAACCTCTCTCACATTAGTCTTTTTCTGTTTCACTTGTTAATAGCCTGGGCCAGGACCTCATCATCTCACATCAGTTCTGTTGTAAAAGCCTCCTAAAATGGAATAGAATAAAAAAGAATAAGCCGTTTTAGAGCTGAAGGAAGGCACATGATGTAATCGAAATCAGTTTCAGGGCTCAGGTAGACCCTGCCGGAGATTAACTTCCTGAATCTCTGCCTTCATCGTGGCGTTCCTCTGTCTTCTCAAGAATGCTGAGTTTGCCCGTGGAGTTGAAACCCTGGCTGGACTTTAAGTTCCCATCTTCCTTTGTGTTCCTGCTCTATCTGGCTATCTCACTCTTCCCAGTCTCCCAAACCACATCCTCTCCTCGAGTCAAGCCCAGCTCCTTACAGTTGTCTCTTCACATGGTGCCCGGTCTACCTCTGAGACTCTGCCCATGCTGTTTCTTCCTTCTATTATAGAATGTCTTTCCTCCCATTCCAACTGTCTAAATTCCACCCATCCTAGAAGAGCCCTCAGTTTCTCCCTCTTCATTAAAAGCCTCCTGACTGTTCCAATCTTCATTAATCATATCCCTCTGAACTGCTAGTACCATTGTAATGCTTCTCACAATTTATTCCCTGATTAGAGAATTTCAGTATTGAAAAGGATTTTCAGATCATCCTCAGTCTATGCTTGAATCCCCTCTAGCACGGTCCTCTCAAGGAGCTTTTGCTCTGCACTCAAACACTTTGGTAGATAGGCAGATCCTATCATCTTTTACATTCATTCATTCAAGCAATATTTACTGAATGACTAATGTTTCAGACATTGCACTAGGGGCTGGGGACTTCACAGTGAACGAGACACAAAAATCCACACTCCCTCGTGAAGATAAGACCATATAATGTTAAATGCTAAAATAAAAAAGTAAAACAAAAAATAAAATAAAGTAAAACAAAATAAAATAAAATAGAATAGAATAGTGTGTTGTATTAGAGAGAGCCTGGAGACACTAACTTTAAATAGAGTGACAAGGAAAAGACCCTCACTAGTAATCACTTTAACCCTGAGGGCCTTAATGATGAGAAGAGGCAGACATGTGCATATCTGGGAGAAGAGTTTTTCAGACAAGGAGAAAACATGTATTATTTTGAGGTGGCCTTGAATGTGGTGAGTTTGTGGATTAGGAGAAAGGATGATGGGGGGAGTGTGGGTGGGCGAGGGGTGGAGATGGTGCTGCAGAAGGAGCCCAGGGTAGATCCTGTATCGTTCTTGGACCACAGAGAGAGATTTCCACAACAGACTTTGTGCTTAGTTTGAGCTGAATCTGGCTCCCTCTACTTTTTATTCCTTTATACTAGAAGGTCTGCTTCTAAGCATCATTTGGAGCCAGTGTAGACCCAGTCGTCTTCCACAGAACTGTGTTTTATGTATTTGTGGACACCACCCATCCTGTCCCTAATGAGCCTGTTCATGGATAAACATTTTCATTGCTTTCTACTTTCCTTCTACAGTAGAAAGATGTTTTAGGAGCCCTCCTTATTCTCCCTAATTTCTTGTATATACTTCACTCTTTCTATATTTCTCATAACAATGGTGCCTCAACCACTAACACAAGGCAGAGTAAGCCTATCTCCTCACTCTTTCTAGTATATGTATCTGCTCTGTTCATACAAGTCAAGATGGCATCAGCTAATTTTTTTTCTAGCCAGTCACACTGTTGAGTTATGTTGACTTTTCTGCCCAAATCTCTGAATCATTTTCTATGTCATTTGCTACTAAGTCATATTTCCCTTCATCTCTGTGATGACCATTGCCTTTTGTTTTGTTTCGTTTTGATTCAAGGGAAGAATCAAGAATCTTACATTTATCTTTATTATATTTAGTATTATTCGATTTAACCCATATACCAGCCTTTCAAGATCCCTTGGGATGCAAATTTCTTCTTGGCTGGATCTGTTCTTTCTCTTACCTGCTTGTCATATACCAAGTTAATAAATGTATTTTGCAAATACTCACAAAAGTCATCTGAAAATGTTTCAAGAGGGCTAAGGGCAGAGCAATTATAAGATGAGGGCAGAGACTGTCTTTTTTTTTTTTTTTATCATGTATGGCTCATTGCAGTGCCTGTGATAGAGGCATTCAATTGGAAACGTTTATGTTTAATGCGTTCAATTGGAAAAAGTGCTTGGACTGTGCCATGGCTTGAATATCTTCCCAAGAATTCATATTGAAATTTAATGCTATTGTGATGGTATTAAGAAGTGGGACCTTAAAAGGTAATTAGCTCATGAGGGCAGTTAGTTATCATGGGAGTGTGGCCCCCTTTTTTCTGTCTTGTGCTCTTGTGCTCTCTCTCATCATGTGATACCCTCTGCCATGTTTTGACATAGCAAGAAGGCTCTCACCAGATGTAGCCTTTACATTGCAGGCTTCCTAACTTCTAGGATTGTGAGTCAAATAAATATATTTTCTTTATAAATTAGTCAGTGTGTGGCAGTCTTTTATCGCAGCAGAAAATAGACTAAGGAAAATTTGTTATTGAGAAATGGGGCTGCTGCTATAGTAATACCTGAAAATGTGAAAGCAGTTTTGGAACTAGGTAATGGATAGAGGCCAGAAGAATTTGGAAGAGTGGGCTACAGAAAGCCTAGATTTCTGTGAATGTAGCATTAAGGGGGATTCTGTGAGGGCTCAGAAGAGGAGAGCTATGGGGAAAGTCTGGAACTTCTCAGAGAGAACTTCAGTGGTTGTGATCAGAATGCTGGTAGAGATGTGCAAGTAGGGTTGGTCTGATGAAGTCTTAGAAATAAGAAAGCAGGTATTAGAAACAAGATTAAAAAACATCATTATTATATAATTGCACAGAATTTAGCAGAATTGTGTCCTTGGATGTCTTGGACTTCAAAATTTAAGAGCAATAAACTCAGATGTCTGGGGAAGAAATATCTAAGTAGTAAAGTGTTCAGGCTGCTGTGTGGCTAATTTTATGCCATGTGGTGAGATGTGAGTGGAAGAAATAACTTAAAGACACAATTTAAAATTAAAAGAGAAGCAGATTGGAAAGATTTGGAAAATTCACAGCCTGACAGTGTAAAGGCCGAAACATGATGTTCAGGAGAGAACACTAAGGGTGTGGCCAAGTGACCATTGGCTAAATAGATTACCATGAGTAGAAGGTCATCAAAGACTGGGGGACAAGCACTGCAAAGGCATTTCAGGGACTGTCAAGGCTGCCCCTCCTTGGGCTCTAGGAGGGAAGATTAATTTCAGAGGATGGGCCAGGGCATCTCCATGGGCTCCGTCCCTGGAGCCACTTCAGATCTTTGCCTCCTGCATTCCAGCATGGTGCTCCTTGGCCACCCCAGCCAGGGCTCATGGAGACACAGGTACAATTTGTCTGTACTGCTCTGAAAGATAGAAGTAAGTGGTAAGCCTTGGTGCCATCCATGTGATGCTAATTCTGTCAGTGTGTGGAATGCAAGAGCTGTGGAGACATGACTTCCACCACCTAGAATTTAAAAGATGTCACAGACAGTCTTGAGGCCCTGGCTGAAGCCTACTGCAGGGCAGGGCTGCCACAGCGATTTTCCACAAGAGATGTGCCTGTGGAACTGTGGAAGTGGAACCATCCTCAAGACCACAGATCTATAAAGCCACCAGAGTCCAAGTCTAGCCTCAGAGAACTGCAGTCATGAGACTCCAACCCAAGAAGCTGAAGTTGGGCTGAGCCTCGCAAAGCCAGGGAGGTGGAGCTGCCTGAGGTTTTGGGAATCCAACCCCTGCCCCAGTGTGCCCAAGTTTCAGGACAGGAGATTGTTCTCCATCTTTAAGACTTAATATTGTTTTCCCCACTGGGTTTTAGGCTTACTTAGGACCAGTTACCTCTATCTTGTTGCCTGTTTCTCCCATTTGGAATGGGAATGTCTATCCTAGACTTTATTTTAGAAGTAGATAATTTGTTTTGATTTTGTGAGCTCGAAGCTGGAAGGAATTTGCCTCAGCATGAATCATACTTTGAGTTCTACTGTATCTGATTTAGATAAGACTGTGGACTTTTGAGTTGAGGCTGAAAAAATTTAAGAGTTTTGAGCGTATTGGGATGAAAGAAATGTATTTTTTTTTAAACAGAAAATGATTAAGTTTTATGTAACATAATCTGTCACAGAGCTGCTAAAGGAAAAAAAATGTTTTTGAGACTAAGCAACACAACCTTTGACAATGTTCATGTTGTGGCACAATTTTCACAGTACTCCCAAAGGATAAATGTTTGAGACCAAGCGTCTCTGTCTTACTATGGAATGGAGTTAGACAGAGATAGTTATGTATCAATTGCTTTAAGCAGGGGGAATGACAATATTAACAACTCAGTTATATTGTAACAGGACCTGCATGAAAGAAACGTATTTCTTATGTAAGAATGATATGAGTTTTGGGGACTGAGGACTGAATGCTATGGTTTGAATGTCTCTCTCAAAGCTCATGTTAAAATTTAATTGCCATTACGATGGCATTAAGAGGTGAGGCATTTAAGAGATAATTAGGTCATGAGGGCAGAATCCTCCCATAATAATGGATGAATATCATTATTATGGGAGTGAGTTAGTTGTCATTGGAGTTTGGCTCCCTTCCTCACTCTGTTCTGTGCTCTTTGGCCTCTCTCATCATGTGATGCCTTGCTGCCTTTAACGCAGCAAGAAGGCGCTCACCAGAGGCAGCCCCTAGATCACAGACTTTTCAGCCTCCCAAGTCATGAGCCAAATAAATCTCTTTTCTTTACAAATTACTCAGTTTGTGTTGATCTTTAATCTACATGACCTTCCCCATCAAGGGCATAAGCCCAAAAGTTTAGTCTTGGCACACACTACTTTAAACTCTCTCCCAAATATGATTGCCTTGGCTTGGCCTAGGGCTAATTTTCTTTGGTGTCATGAAAAGTCCACTCTTGGTCCAATTATTTTTTATTTTTGGAGACAGACTCTCACTATGTCACCCATGGTAGAGTGCTATGGCGTTGCAGCTCACAGCAACCTCAAACTCTTGGGCTTAAGCGATTCTCTTGTTTCAGCCTCCCAAGTAGCTGGGACTGCAGGTGCCTGCCACATCAGCCAGCTATTTTTTTTGTTACAGTTGTCATTGTTGTTTTAGCAGGCCAGGCTGCGTGTGAACCCGGCACCCTACCCACTGAGCTACAGGCATTGCCTGTTTATCCAATTATTTAGAGCTAGAGAGAAAAGGGTCATTTGGTATAAACTTCTCATCTTCTTTTTCCCCTATTCTCTCCAGTTTCTGGAAACTACTGCTTTACTCTTAACTTCTGTGAGATCAATTATTTTAGATTCCACATATGAGGGAGGTCATGGGGCATTTGGCTTAATGTGCCTGGCGTGTTTCACCTGGAAAACTGGTTATCCACATGCAAAAGAATAAAACTTGACTGTGAACTTTTACCATATACAAAAATCAACTGAAAATGGATTAAACATTTAAAGATAAGACTCCAAACCATGAAACTATTAGAAGAAAACACAGGGAAGACAGTGCATGACATGGATCTGAGTGAAGATTTTTTTTTTCTTTCCCCACAAGACCTCCAAAGCATGAGCAATAAAAGCAGAATAAACAAATCAGATCACATCCAACTAAAAGCTTCCTCGCAGGAAAGGAAACAACACAGTGAAGAGACAACCTACAAAGTGGGAGAAAAACATTCACAAATTATGCATCTGACAAAAAATATCCAGAGTTTACAAGGCACTCAACTCAATAGCAAAAAAAAAAAAAAATCTGATCACAAAATGAGCAAAAAGACAAGTATAGATATTTCTGTAAAGAAGGCATACAAAAAGCCAACAGGCACATGAATAAATGCTCAACATCACTAACCATCAGAAAAATTCAAATCGAAATTGTCCTACATCAGTTAGAGTGGCTATTACCAAGAAGACAATAAACAACAAATTCTGGCAAGGACCTGGAGAAATAGGAACGCTTTTACCCTGTTGGTGGGAATGTAAACTAGTGGAGCTATTATAAAAACAGTATGGGATTTCCTCAAAAAATTAAAATAGACCTTCCATATTATCCAGCAAACTCACTACTGGACTTACTGCCAATGGAAATGAAGAGACACCTTCACTTCCAAGCTTATTGCAGTACTGTTCCTAACAACCAAGGTGTAGGGTCGACATCAGTGGATAAATAGGTAAAGAAAATGTGATGTATTTGTGTGTGTATCTTTATATATACCTATATATACAGAGACTGTAAAAAATGTATACCCAGTTTAAGGAAGGAAAAACCCTGTATTAAAATTGTAATACTCAATATATACCAATAACAAAAGATGAATACGTCTTTTGTAACAAAAGTCACATTTGAGCACCTCCTGTAACTGGAGAAGTCAAATGTAACTTGATTAATTACAATTTTAACATAGTTTTTTCCTTCTGAAAATCATGTGTACATTTTGGGGGGGTACCCTCTGTATATAGGTACATATAAACACACTATAGACTACAAGGGAGCCATAAAAAGGGATGTAATTCTATCATTTTCAACAACTTCGATGACCCAGAGGACACCATGTTAAGTGAAGCAAGTCATCTTAGTATTTTAAACCATAGTTTAAAACTTAAAATTCATTCACTAATATCTCCCGTACTCTCTCCCCTTCTCTCCATTGTCAGATGCGTAATCAATAGAAACATCCCCTATAGTTTCCTTCCAATGATGTCATTCTCTAAAGATACTTTCTCAGTCTCCCTGCAGGTGTCAGCAGGACTGGGTAGCAGTCCTGGGCTATGCTTGAGGGACAGCTCCTTGGCCCTTTGCAGGTTCACTGACCGTTACTCACATGAGGCAGATTGACTAATAGGAAAAGCAGCATGCAAATGTGTGTGCTCTATATACATGGGAGCCTTCAGAATGAAGACCTCCCCCACAGTGGGGTACAGAAACTTATATATCATCTTGAGGTTACAAAAAGAATGATGGCTGAGTGCTCAGAGCATGGCCAAAACCAGATTCTGGTGATAAATCAGGTTTTATTGTCAAGACAGGTTATGGGTGGGAGAAAGAAGAGGCTTGCCTCTTGAAGGTGGTCTTGCCATGTAAATGAAAACTCACCGCTAGCAGCCCTCAGAAAGAATAGATGGTAGATGTTTCTTTCAGATCTTTAAAGGGGTTGGACTCTCAGTTAATCTTTCTTAGATTTGAACAAGGATTGGTTTGGCTCCATTGATGCAGACTTACTGTAGATGCAAATTTCTTCCCCCAAAGACAGCTTTATAGGGCTTCTTCTAATTTTTGGCCCTCTGGCAGCCATCTCAAAATATGTCAAAGAAATAAATTTGGGGGTAAAATATTTTTATTTCCTTCAACAGGAACCATGCCCTTAATGGGTATCTCTAGGAGGTCCAGGGGCCAGTGTCGCCTTTCTCTTCTCTGGGCATGTCCCTATAGGCCTTATTCTGTGGAATCTGACTTTTATTCTCCTTTCCTTCTTGAGATTGTTTTATTGAGCTTGGGTTGCAGCCACTATTCTAGAAGGTCTGGATGTAGTTTGTAGGGGAGAAGACTGTTTCTACCTATTTTTTTTTTTTTTTAGTCCAATAGAATTTCTTCACCTTTGCTTTCCTTTTTCTTTCTTTCTTTCTTTCTTTCTTTTTTTATTGTTGGGGAATCATTGAGGGTACAATGAGCCAAGTTACACTGCATGCGTTTGCTGGATGAAGTCCCCTGGCATTCTTTTTTTCTTTCCACTCATGCCTCCATATACCACTGGATCCAGTCCTGACCCTCCTTAACGACAGGACTGTTCACTTTTTGATTTTTCTCTTATAATCCCATTTTATTGGAATTATTTCTATCCAAATGCTCTCTATGAGGCCATATTTTTTTCAAGCTTCTTTATATTTTCAAGCATGTGAGTTAGCTAGATAGCATTCCACATATTCATAGCTTATATTTGCTTCTGACAAGAAGACAAAGTCATCTTTGTCTCTGTTTGTCATTGAACTACTAAGTGTTTGCATTTAGATAAGTCCCAGAGCCATGAAGTCTCAGGAATTTTGGTTGGTATTGAGATATCAAGTTATATATTATCCTATATTGCCTTGTGTTGTGGGGAAATCCTGGGATGGCGAGAAAAACTGCCCTCCAAACTGAGATGGAGCCAAGAGACCAAAGAAATGACCCAGACCAATCAAGTTTGGTGTGTTAGACGGTTTATGAGCCATCGCTCACATAAGGCTCATTCCCAGTCAGGGTGGGGATCCTCCAGGCCAGTGTTTTTCAATGTTTTTATCTCACTGCACACTTGACCCCATAGTTAAACTTCCATAGCACACTTGAATTATTTTGATAAAAAAAAAAAAAAGAGTGAAAACATTACGCTTACTGTGCTTTGAATGTCTTTTGAAAATAATTTAATTAATGATCTTCAAAACTTTTTGTGACACCTAAGATCCTGTCACGGCACACCAGTTGAAAATCACTGCCGCAGGCCCTCACTCCTGGGCAGCGGCAGGAGTTTTTCAGAGAGTAAAATCCACACTGCCTGCCTGTTCGTGGAGCCTTAAATCCCTTTCCTTTTTTTTTTTTTTTTTTTTTGAGACAGAGTCTCCTCTGTTGCCCTAGGTAGAGTGCCATGGGATAGTCATAGCTTACAACAACCTCAAGGCAGCTCCTCCTGCCGCTGCCTCCCAGGTAGCTGGGACTACAAGTGCTCACTACAACCCCATCTAATGTTTCTATTTTTAGTAGAGATAGGGTCTAGCTCTTGCTCAGGCTGGTCTCAAACTCCTGAGTTCAAGCAATCCACCTTCCTCAGCCTCCCAGAGTGCTAGGATTACGAGCCTGAGCCTCCACGCCTGGCCTTAAATTTCTTTCTGGCAAGAAATACAGCGGTCTCTTTATATATTTACATACAACACCAGGTAAGCCTACACAGTGCTTCCCATTAGGCTGGACTTTAGTATTACGATTAACTGAAGGGTATGAAGGCAACTCAGAAGTTTAAAACGGTTCAGACTAGTCTTAAGACTTATGACCAGCTACACAAAAGGAGCTGCTTAAGAATACCTTTTGTGCTTTGTATTTCTTTCAGCCGTTTTGTTTTGATCTATATCTTTAAGTTCAAAAGAAAGCGGCATGAGTTCTGTTAAACATTAAAGACCAGTGGTAGGGAACTCCCCTGGTCTCGTTTCCTTTTATTGTCTATTAGAGTTAAGACCGTGACCTTGCTGGTCAGCTAGACCTTTATGATACGAGCAAGTTATTAAAACTTAGTTTCCTTGTCAGTAAAATAGGGATAAAAATTCCTAAGGCATAGAATTGTTATGAAGATTAAATAAGAATTTAATTAATCTTGAGTTAATGAATGTGGGTTGAATGTTGACTACATAGTAAATGTCAGAAGTGCTGGCTCTATTGTTGTGATTACTGTTGCTCGATTGTAAGCTTCCTGAAATCGTGAATCATGCATATCTCAAATTTCATTAAGCAATTAGTATTTAACATGATTTCATTGATATTCATTGTAGGAACCAAGGCCTCTTGACCCCCTCAAGTTTCGCTGAAAAATCACTGACATTGAGGCAAATTGGTGTACAGGAGAAAGGCATACAATTTTATTTAATGTATATACCTGGGAGCCTTTGAGAGCACCTGGAGTGAGAATAAGATGGAGTCCGTCAGGCTGGGGCTGAGACATCTGGTCTGGCCGGTTGAGGTCCTACGTGACCTTTACTTCACATCTTCCATCCTTCTTGTTTGTAAATTTTGATTTAACCTAAAAGTATATATCTTAAATGCTTTAAGGAAATTGATTTAGGAGATTAACTTTTGAATTAGAATGTTGTTTTATGGATCTTGGGATTGTCAATTATTGTTTATTATGGGTTGTGAATTACGGTGATTACTGTTTTAGATAAGTGTTAATTACTGTCATTTAAGATAAGTGTTAGTACAGTTCTTGCTTTTAACTTTTATGTATAAAACTGTGATTGTGAAAATAGAAGAACAGAATGGTCTTGGAGAGGCTACTCTCACTGTTCTCCAGAACCGCTGGCCTTCTGATAAAGTTTGGTGGACTTTTCCCTGTCCCTGCATATTGGCTGACAGTGACAGGCAGTGGGACTCTCTTCGTTGGGTAAAACCCTCAGAACAAAGACCCAAAGATACAAAGGAAATTGTCCATTCCGATGCTTAGGTTCACAAAAGAGTGCGGACACCGTGTAGAAATATGATTGGACAAAAAGGGTATGATCTGATATCATAGACTGAGCTGGGAAACCCAGCACGGGCTTTCTCAATCTTTCTTGTCTCCTCTGAACATGAATTTTTTCCTTGAGAATGTGGGGCAGGACTCTCACTGGACTGGGGGTCTTATGACCTATAGTCAAACAAAGGAGAGCAGATAATTTCTTTATGACCAGTTTTGACATGGAATAATTTCAGGTTTTATGACTAGCTTTCTTGAAAAGGGGCTTTGGTTTTTGTGACCCATCTTAGAGAAAAGGGACTCTTGCTTTATGGCTAACCTCATGGATGAATGAGACTGAGAGGCAGGAGGACAGGAGAAGTTCAGGGAAATCTTTCATTTGTGAAGCCTTCATTTTGGGGTACTGTTTCCTGAGCCCTGACATCATTTATATAATAAATGTCTAATGATTAGAAAGCCAGAAAAAGAAACATGCGGAAATTAAGATTATTAGATTTGATTTTAGTTTCACGTTATGCTGTATTTCCTTTTAATTATGAGTTGTACTTATACATTTCTTTTCTCTTTACCTGAATTTAAAATTTTTCTTTAAAAATATTACTCATTTCTGAAACTTTACTATGTCTTTTTTTAAATTTTGAAATTCAGATTCCACCAGTAGTTTTAAGCGTCACTTGTGCTAGGCTTTGTGCTAGGTGCTTGAATGTGCCTCGCTGTTATCTCTCGTTCATAAAGGGAGATGAAGAAGGCTCTGAGAATCCAAGTGCATGGCCCAAGATCATACAATTAGTAAGTAGCAGCTGTAAAAATGACAAATAAGACTTAACCATAAACCAGTGAGAAAGAACTTTAGCCACAATATGGCCAAGTAGTACAGAAGTACAGAGAGAATTGTTTTTTTCCTTCAAAAAAGGGTGGGAGGAGAGCCAGGGAAATGTTGGGTTTCAAGGCAGCTGTCTGTCTCCTAAAATTTTGGGGTTTCAAGTAGCTCCTTGCATCCTCAGTTCTTGGGGAGCTCTTGGCTGAAGAATGACAGACACCCCAAAGTGAGGCAAGAGGTACCCTCATATAGATTGTGAAAGGGCTGTGACAAAGAAGGGTTTGGATTATGGCTGGGAGTTCTGCTTTGTATTGTCTGGGTTGGGCCTACCTAGTGATCCACCTTGGAACTGGAGTCTTACTGTGCATAGAGTAAGTAACCTTCCAGGAGGCTCTCTGAAATCCCCTAATGTGTGTGTGTGTGTGAACTGCAATGTACATTTAAGCTAATGACATGATAATTAGAGTTA
Source organism: Nycticebus coucang (assembly GCF_027406575.1). Lineage (NCBI taxonomy): Eukaryota > Metazoa > Chordata > Mammalia > Primates > Lorisidae > Nycticebus > Nycticebus coucang. The sequence continues at coordinate 16,139,857 of NC_069784.1, read as the reverse complement.
AGGCTGTTCCAGGGTGCCTTCAAGACTCTGTGGTACCTGTTGTTAGGCCCACAGGCTGTAGAAGACACAGGGGTGTCTTCTACATATTTTTGCAGTTGGCATGATAAATTCTGATTGGTCCCTCCTCCCCAGTGTGACCAATCACTTGAGACAAGATTAAGGTGGGATGGGGGTGTGGTCCCCCTTGTCCTCTTTCCCTAGAAGAGCCAAATTTCTAGCTCTCTACCTAACAGAAATATTGCAAAAAAGATGAAATTTAATCTGTGGGATGGCCAGTTGATCCGTAAATAATTAGAGTTGACTAATCTGGAAAACATACTTTCCCGTGTTAATTTTTTCATGTTAATTATATCTAATGGTTTGTGTTTATGTATGTAAATGCAAAATAGATAAATTACCACTGATTAAAAGATAAAATGGTAAACATGGGAGAAATGTATTTTATTTTATGATATGTGGATTACATCAATGATAACAGTTTTTTAATATATAAAGAATGACTCCAATGGAACAAGACCAATTATCAATGTTTTCAAGGATAGTACATGTGTCCTTTTACCAAATTTAGATACATTTTTCATAAGATAAAATTAATCCTTGGAATGCTCTATAAATATGCTGATTCTGGGTACAGATGAATCCTCCACTTCTAAAGGCTTGGGATGCACTCCGATTTATGTCTCCAATACACGTCCAGTGATTCTTGGTGCCCTTTTGGGAAATACACCACTTGGAATGATCTTGAGAAGAAGTGAAATAAGACTGTTGAGATAACTTAATTGCTTTGATATTATAGACATGGTAAGGGAGGGAGCAGTTTGAAGGAAGCTCTTGTCCTGTTCGTTGCCAGGTTTCTGCTAGCAAGTGTGTCTTCAGCTGTGGAGCCATCCAGGCTGCAAAGATATCTAGAGTTTAGAAGGAGAAAGATAGTGAGGTTGATATTCAACTTTAGGTAAGTCCTTGAAAATGTCCTCAGGAGTGGAAATCATCATTCAACCTGGTATGTGGATGTTACAAGTACAATAAAACCACATAATGGTTCAGCACCTGTAGCACAGTGGTTACCATGCTAGTGACATACACCAAGTCTGGCGGGTTCGAGCCCGGCCAGGGCCAGCTAAACAATAATGTCAACTGCAACAAAAAATAGCTGGGCCTTGTGGTGGGCACCTGTTGTTCCAGCTACTTGGGAGGCTGAGGCAAGAGAATCACTTGAGCCCAAGAGTTGGAGGTTGCTGTGAGCTATGACACCACAGCACTCTACCAAGGGCGACACAGTGAGACTCTGTCTAAATAAATAAATAAATAAATAAATAAATGAAATAAAACCACATAATGGAGATAGTGGGTGAGAAAATCTTTTGTAAATGCTAAAGCGACATGCAAACGAAAGTTATCACCATTACTATGGTAATGTTGGCTCCATACAACTAAGAGAGCGACATATGTTTCTGTCCTTCAAAGACTTTTGGAAATAATAGGACTAGAGAAATAAGGATGGGCCAGGTTCTAGGGATCTATGTGAGCCACGCTAAAATGTTCCGATTGTCCCCAAATCAGGGGGGAATTTGTAAAGAAATGTTAGTAGAAAACTGGTAGAAACTGGTTTATGATCATAAATGCCAATTAAGAGGCAATGTGCAGGATAACTTGGGAAGGATGAGTCAGAAAGGAGACAGGCAAAACAGGATTGTAGTGGTAACTGTAACAATACGCAAAGGTGCGTGAAGGGACGGAGTTGAGATAAATGTGTTATAAGGATCGGGAAGTCACTGGATCGGATGGTGTGAGAGGGGGGTGAGAAGACATCTGGAAAACCTGGGGACCTGCAATAAGGCAGAGGAATAAGTTTGTGGTGGATGATGACCAGGTGGGTTTGGCATCTTGAATTTGGTGTGGCTGTACCACCTCTGAGCAGAAGTGTCCCCCTCTCTGCTGAACACACCTGTCAGTGCAGAGACCCAGACTTGGGGATCCCCCATGGGGGTGTAGACTGAGGGGACCACTTGGCAGCCCGGTCACCTGAGGAGCTGCAGAGGAGGAAGACCTGGCAGAAGAAACTTAAAAGAAGCCTCAGCGAAGGGGAGTGTTTCGGAAAGGAAAGGGTTTCAATAGTGCCAGACTCTGCAGATACCATTTCGATCTTGTTCCCTTTTGAGTTTCTAGAGCCGAACACAGGGCTTTGCTAGCAGTAGGCATTCAGTACACTGTACTCAATGTGTAAGCAAGGAAGGAAGCAAACACGTGAGGAGGACAGGGAGGTGATCTGAAACAGCCACTGGGGACTGGGAGCAGCGTGCAGAGTGTCCACAGACAGGAGCAGGGCTACGGCGAGGAGCCCTGAGCAAGTGAGGACCCTGAGGAGTCTCAAAAAAAGACATCTGCAAGAAGAGGAACAAATAGAGGTACGGAGGGTTTAGAATTGAGGCTGCGTTTAGGCATGTTTGTGTGCTGTGCAGAAGGAGCCTGGGAAAGGGGAGAGTTGAAGCAGAAGAGGGAGACTAGATGGAGGGGACAGGTCAAGGTCTTCAGGGGACGGGTAGGTGCAGAGCCCAGGGGTGCATCCCTTCTTTGGGGATGGAAAAACGCCTTGTAGAAGGGAATAAAAGCAGGTAAGACTGTTGGGAGGGGTGAGGATGCAGTATTGAAGGGGTTTCTCCCTGGTGATCTGGGGAAAGGGAAGCTATGAGGGAGGCGGTGGGGTAGGGTAAGGCAGTGGTCCCCAGCCTTTTTGGCACCAGGGCAATTTTTCTATGGACTGGGAGTGGGGGATGATTCAAGTGCATTACCTTTCTGTCCCAGATCAGCAGGCATTAGATTCTCATAAGGAGTGTGCAGCCTGAACCCTCACATGCAGGGTTACAGTAGGGTTCCGGCTCCCCCGAGAATCTCATGTCACCACTGATCTGACAGGAGACAGAGCGCAGGCAGTGATGCTAGCAGTGGGGAGTGGCTGTAAACGCAGATGAAATATTGCTTGCTCGCCCCACCACTCACCTCCTGCTGTGGAGCCTGGGTCCTAACAGGCCATGAACTGGTACTGGTCCATAGCCGGGGAGCTGGGGACTCCAGGTGTAAAGGACTTTAGTGTAAGAAAGGCTTAAAATAACTGCTTAGGGAATGGAAGAAGTGGAAAGGGCTGTGGCCCCATGTCAAGCGGAGGCTGGAGACTGAGTTTTCACCGGCCCCTAGCTGAACTGTTGTGAGATACTTTTGTGGATGGATCAGCAACCATGCTGCTCAGGAGAAATTGGCAGAAGTGTGAATTGGTCCTTGACTTCCCTTTCCTTCCTCTTTCTTCCCTTTTTTTCTATTTCTCTTCTCCTGAATAGTCAGACTATTTGAATCCAACAGCAGAGTTATACACCATATTGTTTGATCATAGTTTTTCATACCATCAAGAAAAGAGTTAGACTTTGCAAAATGGAGGAAATTTTGTCCCTGGGCTGACTGAAGTTTGGTGACGTGCCTGCCAGGGATCTCTGATGAGCTGGATTTGCTGCACAACCGGGACATGTGAATGAACTTCTGGTGAAAAGTGGCTGGGATGGCACAGCTGTAAACGTTTGGGTTGCAGACCAAGAGCTGAGAATCTGAATCAAGAAACATCAAACAAAAGAATTAAGATGCAAATGAAAATGCCTATGGACATTATAAATCTTGAGGATTAAAAAACAAAACAAGGGGAGGTTGGGTGGCTGATGTCGGTAATACTAGTACTTTGGGAGGCTAAGGCAGGAGGATTGCTTGATGCCAAGAGTTTGAGACCAGCCTGAGCAACACAACGAGACCCTATCTCTACTAAAAATAAAAAATTAGTGGGGCACAGCAGCATGTGTCAATCCTCCCAGCTACTTGGGAGGCTGGGGCAGGAGGATTGCTTGAGCCCCGGAGTTCAAGGTTGGAGTGAGCTCTGTTTGCGCCATGGCACTCTAGCCTGGGAAACATAGTGAGACTCTGTCTCAAAAGACAAAACAAAACAAACAAATAAAACATGAAACAAAAACAAAAGCATTCCCTTCTAAAAACCAAAGCCTTCCACATGACTTTTGGTTAAAATAACTTGATCTATCTAGCACTTCCTCCTTTTCAGACACTGTTCTGAAAGTTCACATAAGTTTTATGTGAGTTCACTCATTTAATCCTGACAGCAATCTTATTATTAGGAAAGTTCTATTAAAATTATTCTCATTTTATAAATAGAAATGAATTACCTGAGAATTTATGTCATATGCCCAACCTTACAAAATTTATAACTGAGCAAATTGATATTCAACCAGGCAATCGGGCATTGGAGACCATATGCTTTTTCTCCTAAATGTGCACATACAAAATCAGAGAACTCCATGCACTGATCATCCAGCTTCAGGAATTATCAGCCTGATCTCTATTACATTTAGCTCTCTAATTATTACATGAATTTAGCTGGTATACTGGAGCTTGACTTAGGTAAGAAGCTCAGTTATCATAAGCTCAGCTGCCATAAGATGGAAATTTGATGATAAACATTTTCTAAACCTCCTATATCTAGCAATGTTTTTCAACCTTTTTTATCTCATGGCACTCTTGAACCTATAGTTAAAATTCTGTGGCATACTTAAATTATGTTGATTTTAAAAAAGAGTACAATAAAGGAAATACTTACTGTGCTTTAAACTTCATTTGAAAATAATTTAATTAATGATCTTTACAAATTTTCACGGCATAACTAAGATCCTCTCGGGGCACACCAGTGGAAAATCACTGATCTAGAAGCAAGTTGCTCTTTACTTCTAGTTAGCAACAACCTTCTCAGTAAAAAATGGCACAGTGGTGTTCCCACTTCTCCCCTCCTCCATAGTTCTCCAAAACTAAGTATTTTTCACTATTTGAGCTTGAGATCTTTAAGAAAGATTATCTAGCTCAGAGGTGTCATGTAGGCAGCTTATGGGCAACATGTGGTCTGCAAAATTTTATTAAAATTAAGATTGAGCCTATAAAAATCAGGAATCCTCTCTTTCTTATCTCTCTCTACACACACACACACACACACACACTATATCCCCTAGGTTTCTGGTTCCTCATGAAAAATAGGGAGACCTGTAATCATTATGTCTGCATTCCAATAGAGCCACAGAACTATTGATCTGAGGCCTTTGAGAGAATCTACAGGGGAGTCAGCACCCCAGTTCATCACTATCCCCACTTCTTATGTAATATCTGCCTGTTTCACTCATGTTTGTTACTTACCTGGGCCTTTAGTATGTTCAAAATTACTGCGTCAATCAAGTTTAACAATTTCATTGGTAGACCAAGAACCCAAGCCCAGTAAGTGAGCCTCACCAGGGCAAAGCTAATATTAGAATCTAGGTATCAGAGGGCCCATGGATAGCTTTAAAAATGTGGTGATATGGGCAGCGCCTGTGGCTCAAAGGAGTAGGGTGCCAGCCCCATATGCCGGAGGTGGTGGGTTCAAACCCAGCCCTTGCCAAAAACTGCAAAAAAAAAAAAATGGAGTGATATATTCATTAATACATTCCTGAATTCCCTTCTCCAACATTGCTCTCTCTCTTTTCTTCACCCACAAACTCTAGGTTTACCTATGGCTTCATACTGGTTGTACTTGAAAGTTATGCAGATGCCACTTTGTCCATTTCGTCTCCCTGTGGGTGGATAATCATAGCCTTCTTCAGGAATTGGAGGAAACAGGGGAATAGAATGAATCAGCCAGAACCCCTGGACTCTGTTCCACAGCAGTACACCTACCAAAGATACAGTTTAATACAGATAAATCAGAAAAATAAAGCTCCTTTTAAAATAGGGTTCAAAGCTGCAGCATTTAAGCCCATTTATGCTTTAGGCCAGTGGTTCTCAACCTTCCTAATGCTGCGGCCCTTCCATATAGTTCCTGTGGGTCACGACCCACAGGTTGAGAACCTCTGCGTTAGCCTAATATCTTATTAGGGCTATTAATCACAAGAATCATGCTCATTTTTCAAAGATTTCAAAGACAATTCTGGCACACATCACATTACCCTAAAACTGGGAATAAGCCACTGCACAAAGGGAGCCAGGGCAGCCATCCTGGGAAGAGTTCAGAGGGATCTCATGTTGAAACCACAAGGAAAATTTGTTTTGGCAGAATGCAGATTGGCTAAATTGGAATTTGACCTTGTTAAACTATACAGATACCTGGCAAAATTCAGACAGGATCTTCACTGCCGAGCAGCTAAGCTATTTTCAAAAGCTGGCTAAAAAACAGAGTTGAAAGAGAAAATACCAGATGAAGAATGTACTTGCAGGAATTTTTTGTAAGAAGTGATTGTTTCTTCATTGACAGCAGAGTCACCCAATTCTATAAGCCTCATAAAAGAGGCAAAGAGAAAAAAAGAAGCCTTGCTAAAGTTTCTTAGTTAACTATGTTTAGTAAAACTTTCTAGAGCAAAATAACATGAAAGCCAGAAAGGAAGAAGATAGATTTTTATTATCTTGTTATAGGTCAAAAAGAATCCTGTTAAATAGGTATCTGTGACTATTTCTGTTTCCATATGTATCAGGTAGGTTCGGTATGGTAGCTAGACTTTCCAGTTTGCATTTGACCATGCAAGTATAACATTCATTCCTGTTTGCCTTACTGTTAAAATGGAAACCAAATGCCTGCTAGCTATTTCTTTTTCAAAGAGCACTCCTTAAGAAAACATTCTGTTGCTCTTTTAGTGGAAAAATAATCAATACTTGTGTCATGGTGGGAAATATTGAAAGTTCTATTGCCTAATAGAGCTGGATGACCTTCAAGAGGTCTTCTCTGCCCGGATGAATGTACTGTTTTGCTGAAATCCTCACCTCCTGGCATAAATGCTAGAGGATGTTAGGGTATCTTCTGTTGGCAAAGAGAACCCCTCCGCTTGACATTGAGCCCTACTTTCTCTCTGAACCCTTGCAGCAACTAACAGGTAAAGCAGGAATGATGGGAGGTTGTTGGAGACATTGAGGATGTGGTGTGTTATAAAAATTGTTGGGTTTCTTGTAAGTATGGCCATCAGGAGGACAACTTGGCTAAATAAAAAGCTTTTGATGCCCATGACTTTTGATGGTGATTACAAATTATATTCTCCATCATAGGCTGCAAACTGGCAGCCCATGGACCAAATCTGGCCTCTAGATAACATTTTGTTAGGCTCACAGAATATTTGTTTTAACATTTTGGACTAATTGCCAACATCTAAAAACTGAGATTTTCCACAAACACTGATTTTCAACATCTCCTGAAAAATTATATCCGCATCAGGAAAACTGAATAGAAATTGTCCCTTACAAACCAAGTTCTAGTTCAGACCACTTCACTTGCTGACAGCACTTGCTTGCTTCCTGAAACCATTTGAGTCTGGAATCTTTTGAAGAATATTAGTTGCCATGGAAAGTTATTCATAATATGTTAAATTGAGAAAAGGTTGAAAAAATAGTCATTACAATACTTTTATTAAAATGTTTTAAAATACATATTTTAGAAAAAGTGAAAAGGATTAAGTGTGGTTATCTAATGGTTATCTAATGCATTAGGAGTACACGTTTTATGTTTACCTGCACTTTGAATTTTGCTACAATGCATGGACGTATATGCATAGTTTATAAATAGGAAGATTATAAAATTTAGGATAATAAAAATTACCATATATAATAACAATGTGTAGGGCGGCACCTGTGGCTCAATAACAATGTGTAACAGCAATATATAACACAATATATAGGAATAAAATTATGATAACAGAAAAAGCAATTTAAAAATACTGTTTCAAAAATGTTTATTTCAAAGGGAAGTGTACATTTAGAAGAGTTAATTTTATTCTATGTAAATTATGCCTTAGTAAATCTGACTAAAATGTGTATGTATACATATACTACGCTCATTATTACATGTATACACATACATACAGATACGTGTACATATATAGGCTCACTGGTGTGTGTGTGTATATGTGTGTGTGTGTGTTTGGGTATATATATATATATATATATATACACACTATCTGATTTTTCCAGTAGTCAGTACTTGGATTTCTGCTATAAAATGTATATTTAGAAATATATTAAGAAATACAATAGGATTTCTGAAAATGGAATCATCAAATCAAATTATATAATTAATTATATTATAATCTGTGATATTGACATACATTTCAATAATCCAAAATGAACCACTAAAAAGAAAAGCTACCTTTTAAATATGGAATATAAGAATGTTTCAGATGAAATGTTTAAGACGATGTTGATTTCTAATAGGACAGAGAAACAAAGACCCTTCATCATACCTTTGGTGTGTCCGTACTTGGAGCTATAATTCACAGATTTAGGGACTCCATCGTTGTACATTAGGTAGGCTGTGTTGTTACTCTGCAGGAATATATTAGGGTTATAATGGTGTAAATCTTCTACTCACAAATGCTCACATTTCTACCATCCGCTCAGCCTGCAACACGGAGCTTTCATTAACACACATGAGGAGCCATCCCTGCCCCTAATGGGTGTCTTCCTCATCCGCGTGAATTCAGTGACATGCCAGACAGGAGCAAGGCAGTCCGTTCTCAACTGCGCACGACTTTGACTTGTGTAAAAGCAGCCCTTGCCTTGTGCTCTGTGTGTGACAGCTATGTCCCTATTTCTCTTGGTTATTTTGCAAGCAGGTTTCTGATTGCAATAAAGAAATACTGAATTATTTGTTCAAGAGATGAAGTAGGAACAACCAGCCAAGGATTACAACTGGGTTTCTTTCTGTTGATATCACAGGCACCCTGGTGCGGAACCGGCTGTCAGGATCTGGTTTCCTCTGCCTACTTTGTGCTTTACTCCCCTGCTTGGTGGTAGCTTTGTGTTTAATCAGGAGTCCTCGTTATCTGTTCCTCTTTCCTCCCTAGTACAGGAGGATTTTTCTGCAATCCACTTCTCAGTGTCACTTCACCTTTCCAACTTGATATTTCTCTGCTTAGAAAAAGTGGTGAAATTTAATGCGCAAAACCGGATCCCCTCTGGTAAGGCAACATGTTGTCCAAACAGCCAAATCTCTGAAAGTCGGTTTGTCCTGTTTTGGAAACTTGCTAATATTTGTCCTGGGTGGTTCGATTTCATTTATGTCATAATGCAATGGCTTTTATTGGAACCATGATGTTCATATTTAAAACAAACTCAGTGACATAATTAAAAGTAGGAAAGGACAACTGTTTTCCTTTTCTTTCAGGAAAAATGTCTCTAACAGAGCCTCTCACAGTTGTGTAATTATTTGGTGTAATTAAAAACATTAAAAATGCACAACTTACTCTAAGTAGCATTCTTGGCTGTTGTGTTTAGGAGTGTGCGGGGAAGTAAGCTGTTTTCTTACCTCTATTTTCCATAATTGAGCATAACTACAAACTACAAACCGGCATTCATATCATCCTTCATTGGAGAACTCTTAACAATTTGTTGCTATCTGAGCCAATGTTGAACTTGGAAGTGAGGCCAAATTGTGCCTTTGAGGTACAATACGGAGGGACTCTGGGAAGATCCAGTGAGGAACTTTATAATAGATAAATTTTATTAATCTAATCAGGAGTGTAACAGCCAGCTAAGGTTTAATGGGTTATAGACTTGGTGAGCAGAGAGGCTATTGATAAAGGGAAAAGATCATGGGACTTAAGAATAGATAGCCACAGGAGTGACTTTGGACAGCTTTATTCCTTTAACACATTCGTTGGGTCTTGTTTTGACTATTGGATGTTGAACAAGTGGGGTACAGTCTTTGCCTTCAGCTTGGCAGAAAGTTTGGACAGGCAAGCATAGGCAACTGCAGTTCAGTTTGCAATAAGCATTTATGAAGGTTGTATGGAAGTTTCTATTTGCAGAGGTAAAAGAAGGGAAGTAATTCCAAATGTCCCCAGCTATTGTCCTTGTTCACCTTGACATTTGAGATTTAAAACCAGTTTGAATGATCTTGCATTCCACTCTCTGTTAGAAGTTCAATCCCAGGTCAGAGGGTTGGGGAATTATGTTCTTACAGTCCCTCCTGGCACATAATCCCAGTTTGTAAAGAACATTCAGTCTCACCTGGATATTACCTATGCTGTTATTCTCTTCTTTTGGCTCCATGCTAATCTGACATAGAAATAAACCCCTTTACTCTGATTTTTCCCCCAGAACCAATCCCTCAGGACATTGTGGGTGAGCAGATTTTATTGAAGGGAAGAAATACTGAATGGTTCTACATCACTGTGAAACCCTACTCAAGCCTCCCTCCATATTTATTACACGTTTTAATTCCTGGTTGATTTCCACCCCCTTTTTTTATCTTGTAGTGTAATTTATCTCTTGCTCACTCCAGGAGTTTGGAGCTACCTTTGCACATCTAAATATCATTATTGTATTCTGCCAAACTAAGAGCCATCCACTCCACCCAAGGTATATGAGAGTACAGTGTTATGCTTTCTCCTCTTTCAGCAATCTCTGCGAGGAGATGGGAGCAATGTAGGCATTTATTTTCTCACTAATAGGTTATATATTTGGTGTCGAGCCCCAGCCTTGGAAAGCAGAAGAAGCTGCAAGGAGGTTTCATTGTACACAATACAGTTGACTTTTGAACAACATGAGTTTGAACTGCATGGGTCCATGTATATATAATTTTTTTCCCAATAAGTATATGGGGACATTTGGGAGGGGGAATTTTCAACAAATTGAAAAAATTTTCAGATGAATTCCATAGCCTAGAAATATTGAAAAAATTAAGAAAAATCTAGATATGTCATAAATGCATAAAATGCATTTATGCATACCTTTTTTGATAATTCACTGTTATAAAAGAGACACAAATCAATTACAAAAAGTTAAAATTTATCAGAACGTATGCACATATTTATAGACTGTACATGGTGCTATCTGCCATAGGCAGTGGAGAGAAATGTAAATAAATGTAAAGATGCAGTATTAAATCATAACTGCATGAAATTAATTGTAGCACATACTATACTACTGTAATAATTTTGTAGCTACTTCCTGTTGCTATTGAAGTGAGCTCAAGTGTTACAAAAATCCCCTTAAAATGCCACCTGACACTAATCATCTCCATGTAAGCAGCTCCAGTAAATTGCACATTACAGTAAGAAGTGATCTCTCAGGGTTCTTGAGTATTCTTTATCATGTGTAGTGTAATACTGTAAACCTTGAATAACCCCACAGGACTCACATGAAGTGCCACTGATGATGCTGGAGACACTCCCAAGAAGCAGAGAAAAGTCATGACTTTATAACAAAAGTTGAATTGCTTGATATGTGCCATAGGTTGAGGTCTACAAATGCAGTTACCCACTATTTCTAGATAAATGAATCAGTGTAAGAACTAATGTTAAAAAAGAAAAAAAAAGGAAAAGGAAATTTGTGAAGCTGTTGTTGCAGCTATACAGCAGACAAAAAAACCTCTTACTTTTTATGAAATACCTTTTTCTCTTATATTGACAATGCAACTTTTATGTGGGTGCAGGATTGTTATAAGAAAGGCATTCCTATAAAGTCTAATATAATTCAAGAATAAGAGAAGTCATTATGACAGCTTAAAGCAAAAGGAATGTGAAGGATCTAAAGCCAGAGAATTTAATGCCAGAAAAGGATCATTTAATAACTTTAGAAAATGGTTTGGCTTAAAAAAATGTCAAGATTGGGCAATGCCTACTTGTCAAGGAGTAGGGCACTGGCCCCATATAATACGGGTGGCAGGTTCAAACCTGGCCCCTGCCAAAAACTGCAAAAAAAAAAGTCAAGATAACAGAAGAAGCATTTCTGCCAAACAAGAGACAGCAGGTGAGATCCCAGACACCATTAAGAAAATCACTGAGAATATTTGCTTGAAAAGGTTTTTAGCAGGGATGAAAGTGCCTTAATCTGGAAAAAAAAAAAAAAGCCATAAAGTAAAGAAGAGAAGGGACTGTTAGGATTTAGAACAGGAAGGGATAGGCTAACTCTACTGTTCTGGGCAAAAGCAGTTGGTTTATGATCAGGAATGCCCTTATCTATAAAGCTGCTAACCCCTGATCCTTGAAGAGAAAAGATAAACACTAGCTACCAGTCTTTTGGATGTAAAAGAATAAGTCTTGGACAACAAGAACCTTTTTTTCTGGATTAGTTCCATTAGCATTTTGTCCCTTGCTAGTAAGAAACAGCCTTTTAAAATTCTTTTGATATTAGACCAAGCCCCTGGCCACCCAGAACTCCATTTCAATACCAAAGAACTGAAGTTATCTACTTGCCCCACCCCCCTCAAACAAAGTTTCAAACTCATCCTCTAGATTAGGAGGTCATAGGACCTTAAGGCTCATTACACATGGTACTTCATGGAAAGGATCATCAATGCTGTGGAGGAAAATCTTGATGGAACATCATGAAAATTGGTAAGGATTATACCATTGAAGAGGCCATTGTTGTTTTAGAAAAAGCCATGAGAGCTGTCAAGCTTGACACAATAAATTGCTGCTTGAGAAAACTGTGTACTAATGTTCTGTATGACTTCACAGGAATTAGAATGAAGCCAATCAAGGAAATCATGAAAGTGATTGTGGATATGGCAAAAAAAGGTGTGGGGGGAGGGGTGAAGGGTTTCAAGGTATGGATCTTGAAATATTAAAGAACTAATGAACACCATACCAGAGGAATTAACAGAAGATGAAGAAATGAAGAAGAAGTTGTAGAAGAACCAATGTCAGAAAACAAGTTGACATTAGACATTAGACAGTCTGCCAGAAGGGTTCTGATTATTCAAGACTGTGTTGCATTGTTTATGACATGAACCCTTCTATGATACAGGTGCTGAAACTAAAGCAAATGGTGAAAGAAATGTTGGTTCCATATAGAAACATTTTTAAAGAAATGAAAAAGCGAAATTTCAGCTGCTGCTGATGACATGATCTCAGAAAACGCCAAAGACATCACCAAGAGACTCCTGGAACTGATAAATAAATTCAGCAAAGTCTCATGTTACAAAATCAATGTACACAAATCAGTAGCCTTTCTATACACCAATGATAATCAAGTTGAGAATCACATCAAAGACTCAATACCATCCTCAATAGCTACAAAGAAAATAAAATACTTAGGAATATACTTAACCAAAGACATGAAAGATCTCTACAAAAAGAGGAAAGAAAATACTGAGGAAAGAAATCACAGACAACACAAATGGAAAAACTTATCATTCTCATGGATTGCTAGAATCAACATTGTTAAACTGTCTATACTATCCAAAGTGATTTACAGCTTCAATGTAATCCTCATCAAAATACTAATGTCATATTTCACAGATCTAGACAAATAATTCTATGCTCCATTTGGATCCAGAAAAGAGTCTGAATAGCCAAAGCAATCTTAAGTGAAAGCAATAAATCTGGAGGCATCACATGACCAGACTTCAAACTATAATACAAGGCTATAGTAACCAAAACAGCATGGCATTGGGATGAAAATGAGACATAGATGAATGGACAGAGAACCCAGATATAAAATCATCCACATACAACCAACTGATTTTGACATAGCAGACAATAATATATACACAGGGGAAAGAAGCCCTATTCATTAAATGGTGTAGAGAAAATTGGATAGCCACATGCAGAAGAGAAAAAGGATCCATTTCTCTCTCATCATTGGAAAAAATTAATTCAAGATGGATAAATGAGTTAAATATAAGGCATAAAAATATAAGAATTCTCAAAGAAAATGTTGGAAAAAAACTCTTCTAGATATCAGCCTAGACAAAGACTTTATGAAGAATGCCCCAGTGGCAATCACAGCAACAGTAGCAACAACAACAACAAATAAATGGGACTTGATTAAATTAAAAAGCTCTGCACAGCTAAGGAAATCATAAACAGAGCAAATAGCCTACAGAATGGGAGAAAATATTCACAAGCTATTCATTAGCCCAGTCAAGGGCTAATAACCAGAATCTATGAAGAACTCAAACAAATCAGTAACGAAAAACAAACAACCCCAATAAAAAGTAGGCAAAAGACATGAACCTTTTCAAAAGAAGACAACTGGCCAAAAAACATGTGAAAATGCTCAACATCACTAATTACTATGCAGCCTTTTTTTTTTTTTTTTTTAGAGACAGAGTCTCTCTTTATTGCCCTTGGTCGAGTGCTGTGGTGTCACACAGCTCACAGCAGCCTCCAACTCCTGGGCTTAGGTGATTCTCTTGCCTCAGCCTCCCAAGTAGCTGGGACTACAGGCACTCACCACAACGCCCGGCTATATTATGCAGCCTTAAAAAAAGATGGAGACTTTGCCTCTTTTATGTTTACATGGATGGAGCTGGAACATATTCTTCTTAGCAAAGTATCTCAAGAATGGAAGAAAAAGTATCCAATGTACTCAGCCTACTATGAAACCAATTTATGAACACCCACACTTCCATGAATGCTACACCCCAACTACAGGCCAAGATGAAGGGGAAAGAGGAGGTGGAGGGGAGTGGAGGGGGGAGGATGGGTGGAGGGAGGGTAATTGTTGGGACCACACCTATGGTGCATTCTACAAAGGTACATGTTACACATTCTGCACTAAGTGTAGAATATAAATGTCTAACAAAATAACTAAGAAAATGTGGTGAAGGCTATGTTAACCAGTTTCATGAAAGTATTTCAAATTGTATATAAAACCAGCACATTATACCCCATATTTGCATTAATGTACACAGCTATGATTTAATTAAAAAAAATGGAAATAAAAATCATTCTCTTAAAAAAAAAGAAGGGCTTTTATTAAAAAGTCTAAAAACAATAGATGTTGGCATGGATGCAGAGAGAAAGAAATGCTTATACATTGCTGGTGAGGCTATAAATTAGTACAACCCCTATGGTTTCTATGGAAAACAGTGGGGAGATTTCTCAAAGAACTAAAAGTGGACCTATCGTTTGATCCAGCAATACCACTACTGGATATTTTCCCAATAAAAAACAAATCATTTTATTAAAAAGGTATTTGTACTTGAATGTTTATAACAGCATAATTCACAATTGCAAAGATGCAGAATCAATCCACATGCCCATCAATTCATGAGTGAATCCACAAAGTCTGGTACATACACTCTATGGAATACTACTCAGCCAGGAAGAAGAGTGACTTAATGCCTTGTGCAACAATTTGGATGGAACTGGAGACCATTATCCTTGGTGAAATATCTAAAGAAATGAAAAACGAACACCACATGTACTCACTATTAAACTGGAGCTAACTAATTAATACACTTGTGCAGAGAGGGAAGTAAAACTCATGAAAATCAAGCAGGAAAGAAGGGTAGATAGGTAAAATTCTACCTAATGGACACAGTGAACACTATCTGGGTGATGGGCACCCTTACAACCTTGACTCAACCATAATAGAATTGATCCATATAACCAAAAATATTTGTGCTCTCATAATATTTTTTGAGACAGAGTCTCAAGCTGTTGCCCTGGGTAGAGTGCTATGGCGTCACAGCTCACAGCAACCACAAACTTTTGGGCTTAGGTGAATCTCCTGCCTCAGCCTCCCAAGTAGCTGAGACTACAGGCACCTGCCACAAAACCCGGCCATTTTTTTTTCTTATTGTTGTTGTTGCAGTTGTCATTGTTGTTTTAGCAGGCCTGGGCTGGGTTTGAACCCACCAGCCTCGGTGTATGTGGCCAGTGCCTCACCCACTGAGCTGTGGGCCCTGCCAACTCTCATAGTATTTTGAATAAAATAATTAGGGAACATATGTGGTAGTCAGAGTATAAAATGCTAATATGAACTATTGAATAAAGGATATACAGGACTCTACCAAGTATCATAAAATAATGACAATTAAAGAATATCTTTCTTTAAAAAAGCAAAAAGACAGAAACCATGAAGCATTTCCATGAAGTCACACCAAGCGTGCCTGCCTCTCTGCCTCCCCCTCCCCCTTCACCTCTTCTGCCTCTGCCATCCTGAGACAGCAAATCCAACCCCTCCTCTGCCTCCTCCTCCTCAGCCTACTTAATATGAAGATGACAAAGATGAAGACTTTTATGATGTTCCATTTCCACTCAGTGAATAATAAATATGTTTTCTTTTCCTTACGGTTTTCTCAATAATATTTAATAATATTTTTCTCTAGCTTACTTTATTGCAAGAATATAGTGCATAATACATGTAATATACAAAACATATGTTCATCGACCATTTATATAATCAATAAGGCTTTTGGTCAAAAGCAGGGTATTAGTAGTTAAGTTTTTTTGAGAATGAGAAGTTATGCGTGAATTTTCAGCTGCATGGGGATAGGGGTCAGCACCCCTAACCCCCACATTGTTCAAGGGTCAACTGTAGTTGGTTTAAAGCATGGTTGTTCTTGAGATTAAACAATTTTTAAAAGCACCCAGAACAGTGCTTGGCACATCACATGTGTTCCAACTGCCTACAAATAAGTTTTAACTTTATAATTTGCCTTTGAAGGCTGGTCTTAACGGCAGGTAAATAAATTTTAACTTTGTAATTGAAGGCTGGTCCCAATGGGAGAGATCTGTGTATGTTTTGAGTAAATATTCAGATACACATGTGCAATAGTTGCTTGAGGCTGAAAGAGTATAATACTCTTTTAGGTATTGAAATATTTGACATATGTAAAGGCCCAGCACAGAGCCCAGCATATTCTAAAAACGGAGTTGTTTTATATATTTACTTCTCCGTAAGTTATTTTTAGGAAATGTCTGCATGAGTGTAACTGGATGTTAATTATCTCTCTGTTTTACTTGTGGTCCTCAGCCGGTAAGCAGTATCTTGCCACTGAACAACAAATAGTGCTTAGAACATTGAGAGGCTGCCCACATTAAGCCAATAGGCCTACTCGCCTATGTCTCTGGCTGTCAAGTTCATTGCGTGATGAAGTCCATTCAGGCAAGTTAGTGTTAGGGCCTTGAACTAGAGCCCGCCTTATCAACCTACCATTTGGAAAATAATTGAGCCAAAGGAAGATCAAGTGGGGTTTATTTAAACCCTTTATTTATTTAAACCCTTTATTTCGATGATTACAACTCACCAACACCTTGACATAAACAACCCATAACTTGTGGCATAATGACCATGGGCCTCTATTACCTTGTAGCAGGAGAGAAGACCCTTCTCCCTTCTTCTTCTTCTTCTTCTTCTTTTTTTTGAGACAGAATCTCACTTTGCTGCCATCGGTAGAGTACTGTGGCGTCAAAGCTAACAGCAACCTCCAACTCTTGGGCTTAAGTGATTCTCTTGTCTCAGCCTCCCAAGTAGCTGGGACTACAGGTGCCTGCCACAACACCTGGCTATTTTTTGGTTGCAGTTGTTTAGCTGGCCTGAGCTGGGTTCGAACCAGCCACCCTTGGTGTATGTGGCTGGTGCCATAACCACTGTGCTACAGGTGAGCTTTCCCCTCCCTACTTCTATTAAATGGACAAGATAGCAAGTACGAAGTGGCAGAGGGTTTGGCAGCCAGAAGACTTCAATGTATAATTAGTCCACACTTTTCCATGAGACCAGGAGGTATGATGCCAAGCAAACCAACAATTTGGCATTGCTGTAGAGTACGATGACACATTTCCCAAAGTCTTGGTCATGTTAATTCAGATAGTTGCTCTGGGCTAGTCCAAAACTAGCTTACTTCGAGGTGCTAGGATTGGGGGTTGCATGGATGAGCATTTTATGTTATTCAAATGAATAATTAACTATAACCTACCTCAGAGGTATGAGCTTGGTACAGCTGATGTAACGTCCTTCCCAAAACACTCCTGGTGGCATTCATCAGCTGCTCACTCCTCCTCCAGCTTCTGGCTGTAGAGTCCAGGTACAGGTACTCTAACCCAGTCTCTCTACTGGCTTTTTCTAGTCTTTTCACTTGTCTAGGTAACTTATAAAAGGTAAACCTAGCAAAGGAAATAATTATGAATTATTAGCATGCATTGAGTGTTTTCCTACATCGACGTATCTCACACTTCACAGAAGACCTCTGCGGAAAAGGATTTGCTCAAACTGTCTGTCTCTTTCTTTCTTTCATTCTTTCTTTAGGATATAGAAGTCTAAGTTTATTTTATATTAGAGAAAGAAAAGAGAGTGGGAGGAAGAGCTGAGAAGAAGAGAGAGAAGGGGTTAGAGAGAAGGGAAGGCGGGGGCGGGAGAAAAGGAGGAGGTCTACCTATTTCTCAACCCTTCCGTTTGCTCCTCTCCAGAGAAGGAAATATATTAGGTCATTAAGTATGAAATGTCCAATTTCAAATCCAAAGTTTATTATGTCTCAAACAAGAAGCAGTACAATCAATCAAAGGATGTGCCTAAACTGTTGACACCGTTTTGCCATCTTGCCAGTAGCTTAAGTAGGCCAGCAGCAAAAATGCCCAAGAGCAAGTGGCAATGAAATTGCAAAAGTGTTTTCCACAGCTTGTTGAGAATTGAATATTTTTCCTTGCAAGAAGGGGTCCAAAGCCTGGAAGCCGTGGCAGTCAGTTGGTGCAAGGTCTGCTGAATACAGTGGATGACAAAGCAGCGTTGTTGGTGCGACAGCACTGCCTTGTAAGAAGATCAGCCTGTCCGGGCTGCTTACTTGCAAACACCCTCATCATGCGTCACTCAGTTACAGGAGATGCCTGTTGTCATTGATTAACCAGGTTTCCTGAAGCTGCAGGGGATGATGCCACCGGATGGACACCACCATTAGGATATTCTTTTTATATTCAGGTTAGGACTGTGTTTTGGCCTCATCTTTATCCAACCATTATGCCAAATGCTTGCAATTGTTGAAATGAATCCATTTTTTAACACACATGACAATACATTGTGGAAATGGTCTGCCTTTGTTGTGACAGCAAAGACAGTCAGCTTTGAGACAATTTCTCTTCTGAAGCTCCTTTGACTCACTCAGAACTCATCTACGCAGCTTCTTTACCTCGCCAATTTGTTTCAAATGGTCCAATATTGTTGGAATAGTAATGTCGAACCTTGCTGCTAATTTGTGCCTAGGTTGAGATGAATTCACTTCCACTATAGCGTTCAGCTCATCATTATCCAGCTTAGGTCTCGTCTCCTGCATGGCTCATTGTCAAGATTAAAATCAACAGAACAGGATTTCCCCAGCCATCGATGTACTGTGCGGTCATTAACCACGATCCTTCCCAAACACTTCCTTGATATTTCAAGCTGTCTGTGCTGTGCTGGCTCCACAATGGAAATCACATTCAAAAGTAACATGAATTTTTTACTTACTCACAGTTTCACCAAAAATTACTCTAAATTTTTTTTGAAAAATAATCACAAACCAAAATGTGTGTTCGAAAGAATGATGCACCTTCACAATAAAAAAAAAAAAATTGTCAAAGTGAGGTGTCAGATGTCAATCATCAAACTTAGCACTTCAGAAAATTGGACATTTCTTACTCAATAACCTAATAAAGCTGACCAGATATGTATGTTCTAAGACATTTATTGGCCTGGTGGGCGAGGCCCCTGAAGTGGGTGTCTATGTACATTGAGATCGGCTCTCTGTTGTGGCCCCCACAGTCCATGTGACTGCAGTGGGGAGAAGGCCAAGGCCAGATCTGGCCTGGGGGAATCCTGGGTTCTCTTGTGCCACAAGCAGTTGGCATGATCACCTCTTTGCAGCTGGCTGTCTGGGCATGAGATTTGGGTTTGGACTTTGGGGTAGGTGGAGGTTCCCTTGACCTGTGGCCTACACTCAGGCAAGTAAGTCGGCCCTTTCCCATTGTCTTCCGTCTCTGTATCTCTTTGGATTTCTCCCAGGGAGGAGAGCTGGTTGGGCCCATCTAGCATTCAGGCATTCTGGTGTCACCCCACACAGGTTTCTCCAATGTGCTCTCTTTACATTTTAGGCCAGATCAGTGTTGGGTTGTGGGAACTGTTCCATGCCTTTTAGCACGGGGTCCTCAAACTGCGGCCCGCGGGCCACATGAGGCGGTGTGATTGTATTTCTTCCCGTTTTGTTTTTTTACTTCAAAATAAGAAATGTGCAGTGTGCATAGGAATTTGTTCATAGTTTTGTTTTTTTTTTAAACTATAGTCCGGCCCTCCAACAGTCTGAGGGACAGTGAACTGGCCCCCTGTTTAAAAAGTTTGAGGACACCTGCCTTATAGGATCCCTGGCCTCTAACTGTCAGATGCCAGTAGCACTCACAAGTTATGACAATCAAAATTGTCTCCAGACATTGCAAAATTACTCTCAGTTGTGATTTAGCCAAATGCTTTTATCAACATGAGTCCCACAGTCAACCCTGAAACACTCACAGTGCTCCCAACATTATAATCTACACATTTTTGCCATACGACCGTGTCTCACACTACCAATGAGAGCCTCGCCCTCTCCGCTGGGTTCTCTCCAGTCTTACACATTCATTTGAGTGAACTCTTTCCTGCCTGCTTATTCTTATACACAGGGCCAGATCCTCACATGTGGCAGGAAACGTATGAAATTATTCTTTGGTGTTGACTTGATGGTCTCCACCCTTTAACTCTCTCAGTATCTCAGCCATAGTTGCTTATATCCTCTCTGATGGATATTGCTCAGTATAATAATACACCCATTCACTTGTAGCAAAAATAAATTTTATATCAATCACAATTTAGTGGCCCACCAGTGAAGCGTTTGCAAATTACCAGTGTACCATGGCATACCAGTTGACAACTTTTAAACGTTTTTCCTGGGTGACCATCTCTAATTATACACGGAAGATTGAGTCTGTTCCTGAGGTCCAGGGGAACCTAAACACAAAGGTATCTCAGAAGCCTCCCAGTCTGTATCTATGAAACCAGACTTACAATGTTGTGTTCCAAATTTCCTCATCCCAGCTCTCCTCATCCTGTGCTATTACGGAACCTGTCCACGCAGTCGCAGAAGCTGGAAACCTGAAAGTCTTCCTTAACATTTCCCATTCTCCTCCCCGGGGCAGCCTGCCCATTAGCAGGTCTTCCCAGAGTGTTCCTTCCTCTCCATTTCCCCACAACTTCTTTATCTCGGGTCTACACATCTCGTCACCTGCGATGCTGTATGACTCCTCCAGGTCTCTGGGACTCTATGCTGGTCTCCGTCCATCCAGCCTCCACAGGACTGCCAGTGGGCTTCCCAAAATGCAAATCCGACTGTATCAGGCTCCTGCGGAAGTCCTTCAGTAGCTTTCTTTCAGTGTCAAGTTCAAACTCTGCAGGTCAGCACACAAGCTCTTGGTGACCTGGACCTCACTTTCCTCTCTGCCCTCACCTCCCACCATTTCCCCACCTTCTCCCGATGCTCCAGTAACACCAAACTACCTGGGATCCCAGGCTTCCATGCTTCTTCCCTCTGTATTCTCCCTGCACCTGCACTGGCCTAAGATGCCCCTGCATCTTTCTTCATGTTTTTGCTACAACTTAATTGTCCTCAAAACTTAGCTCAAACAATCCTTCCCCAGAGAAGCCTTCTGGGCCCTGTATGCCCAGTGTCCCACCTATGCCCTTACTACATAACTGTGAGCTGAGGCTAGAAACTACGTTTTGCTCCTGTTTGTCTTTTCACAACTCAGCACAGGGCCTGGGGTGAGCTGAGTAACCACCGACAGACTGGCTGACTGTGTTCTCCAGCCTGAAATTCACGCAAAGCCGAGCACCAACCACACTGGCAATGGAAACGTCCTAATCAGAGCAAAAAAGGGATCAAAGCTTTAGGACAGTCTGTGCCTCTCCAGCCACACTTTTCTTAGTGTCTTTGCCACCGTACCAGTGACCCCTGCCCACTCCAGCAGCTGCTGTGCTCCTGTACCAGCTGGGGTCAGCCCAATAGCCCTGTGAGCAGGTGCGCCTTCCCCTCCTCCTAAGAGGGAGTGTGTGCTCTGGTTTCCGAAAAATAGCCACCTGCCTTCTCTCCTTGGTTGGTCCCTAGAAGGATGTTGGAAGAGTTCTGCTGGAAAGTTACTGTGTAGTCAAAGGAAATTGCTACCTGACAGAGCTGTCAGTCAACTGGTCTTGCCCTGCTGAGAGCCGTGAGTCAGGCCCAAGGGGGTGCTGCTCAGCCCTTCCCAGGGGAGCACTCCCTCACTCAGAGGCCTGCCACTGTTTGGAATTTGGCCCATTTGCACATTTTAACTCCCTTTCTTTCTTTTTTTTTTTAATTTTTAGACAGAGTCAGACTCTGTACCCTGAGTAGAGTGCCATGTTACTCTCTCTCACAGCAACCTCATACTCTTGGGCTTAAGTGATTCTCCTTCCTCAGGCTCCTAAGTAAGCATTTGCCACAATGCCTGACTAGTTTTTCTATTATTTTTTTCTTAGTAGAATCAGGGTCTTGCTTTTGCTCAGGCTGGTCTTGAACTCCAGAGCTCAGGAGATCCACCCACCTCGGCCTCCCAGAGTGCTGGGATTATAAGGTGTGAGCAGCCAACTCCTTTTCAGCACCCAGCCAACTCCCTTCCTTTTTACGGGGAGGAAGCCGCGTGGAGGTTTCCCTCAGGAGCTGCACTGCAAGCCCTTCTCCTCCCGTACTCTTTCCATTCGCATGCTCCAATCCTCACATCTCATTTACCTACCAATCCACAGCTTCCCCTTCTTCATTTCTGCATGATATTTCTGCTGCCTTCAACACCTCAAAGAGGCCAAAGAAGAGCAAAGCAAGGGATGTGTTCACAAGTCTTGCTGTCATTCTCTCTCTGTCTCCTTTATTCCATGGCACAGCAGGAAACCTGCCCCCAGAGGCTGGGGAGTCTGAGCTTTGAGTCTCTCTCAGGCTGTTCTGGCTCTGACATTTGAGTCCTTTTTACCTCTGCTGTTTGCTATTCAGGCACTTTCAGAATGGGATGAATCCCATGTAATTGTGTGATCTGTCACAACAGGCCAGCGTGACTCTGAATTCCTTTGTTCTGAACTGTTGACTGGTTTGCGAAGTCATCAGAAAGTTCTGGAGAGAAAAAAGGGGATGTGTAGTTAACTCTTTGGAGCAAACATTGTGTAGTGTGAAGTTCAGGGGACAGGGGAACTTCGGGTTGATAAGTAGTTGTTAAATTAACTATATTTCATATTTTTTTCTTTTCTGATTGACTGTGAGTGAGAACAAATGTATGTGGTTCACACATAAAACAGAGATGACAAAACATCATGTCTTAGTAATAATTAGGACCTGTCATTTAGAACCATCTCTCTCTCAAGGAAACAGGTATAAAAAGGGCATTTCAAAACAACAACAAATTCAATTGTTCTTTTTTTTCTTAACCAAAGATGTTTACACATCTCCACCTCCCTGGTTTTAGCCACTCAATGCAATGCTTCACAAAGGACTCAGTGTCCAATTGGCTGCTATGCAATCAGGTAAACATATTGATCACCCACTCATCAGATTAAATAAAAAATGTTTCAAGCATCTGCTTTGCCCAACTATTCCTTTCCATTCTTGAAACTGAATCTGAAGTTGAAGGCCAAGAGAGAATGGCCCATTACAATAACGAGTACAAAAAGGTGAGAGCGCTCTCTTTTGGAAGGAGGGAAGTAGATAGACCTATGAGAAGAATTTCTTTAGTGCATGATGCTTGTGAATCAATTATTAAAGATGTTGTCATAACAAATAGTAGTTTAATCTCATCCCTGGAAATCACGAGGGCTCTAATCTGTCCTTCTGGTGAAGGATCCAGAACAGAGTCACTTAGAGCAGTGGTCCCCAACCTTTCTGGCACCAGGGACTGGTTTCATGGAAGACAGTTTTTCCACAGATCGGGAGGGGGGTAGTTTTGATATGAGTCTGCAAGCGATTGATTCTTCATGGTCTCTGTGTAGGCAAATCTCTCTGTTAATGAGACTCTGTATTGGCAGCCACTCCCCACTGCCTCAGCTCCCTCTTGGGTCATCAGGTGTTAAATTCTCATAAGGAGTGTGCAACCTAGATCCCCCAAGTGTGCGGTTGACAGTAGAGTTTGCTACTGTGAGAACCTAATGCTACAGCTGATGTGGCAGGAGGCGGAGCTTAGGCGGTGATGCCAGGGATGGGGAGCGGCTGTAAAATCAGATGCAGCTTGTTGGCTTGCCTGCCCCTCACCTGTGTGGCCGCGTTTCCTAACAGCAATGGTCCTTGGTCCTGGGGTTGGGGACCACAGAGTTAGAGCACCCAGACCTTGTAAATCAGATCACTTCTGTGTTCGTGCTGAAATTGGTCAGGATTCTTAGGGTGGGTAGAAAAGGGAAGGCCTGTGGCTGTTTCTCCTAAAACAGTTTTGTGAGGGGTACTCTGGACCATTCCCCTATGTTGCTTGTGGTACCTGTAAAACAGGCAGAATTCTGGGCATCATCGCAAACCTGCTGAACCAGAATCTTCCCAGCAGAGCACAGGAATCGTTATTTTTAATAAGCTTATTAGTGATGCTTGTGCACCCCAAATTTTGAAACTCCACTGTCATGAGGCAAAGACTATACTGTATCTGGTAGAATCGGAGCCGAAGACTATACTGTATCTGGGAGAATTGCAGCCGTCTGCAGAGAGCAGACAAAATTGGCTAAACCAAGAAACACTTTCCTTACCGTTCCTCCATGGGCAATCATTTTGTCTTATGTAGGTTTTTATTTTGTTCAGAAAAAAGAATTTCAACAACCTTAACCTTTTTGTCAATTTGCAAAAAATTCTATCACATGAAATTTACTCTTCTCTGTTAAGGTGAAATAAAATGAATTTTATTTATTTATCCTGGGAAACGTTTTGGTATTACAGTGGGAACAGCTGCATACACCAGGAACAGGATTAGTTGATGCTTTTAGAGTATGAACAACTTGTTTTCAGTGACAAAAGACTTTTTTTGAATAGGACATAAAATAATTTCCATTTTCCTCTTCTTATTCTGTGGTTAACACAGGGCCTCAGCCCAAAATGTTAACTGAGGTTATTCTTACTACAACCTTAGCTTTTCCTGTAGGGTGGTTGAGGATATCTGTATTGGGATGTTTGCTAAATCCACTTTTATTTCAAGGTCTAGAAAGACAAACGTAGGTTGGCTTCTTTCAGATGTCATTTTCAATGGATTTTCTTAATTCCCGTTGTTGCCAACCTGATCATGCTGATTATCAGTCAACAATCTTTCTTATATAATCACTACCGTGTCTAACACTGCACCAGACATTGAGGGTCTCCAGTGTTTCAACATTACCCAGAAGCCTGGATTAAAGTGTGTCCTGGTTTTTACTGTATGCAGCAAGTAATACGAAAAGAAACCAATGAATTTGGTGCATGAAGAAAATGCAAACTGGAAAATGCAAACAGAACGTTTTTCACAATATTACTGGCTTTTGAAGCCTGAGGACTGTAATACGGGGTGGACATAAAGTTTGGGTGCCATTTAAAATAGTTTACTGTAGTAAATCGCACACCCTGTATTATGAAAATATCATTGCTCTAGAAAAAAGTGGAAGATGGCTTTCTTGTAACTTGGCCAAGTACTATTTATCAAACAAATAAGAATTCTTTGAGTGGGTGTCTTATTTTATGGTTGAAGGTTTGCATTCAATCTTGGAGTGGATGTCTTATTTTGTGGTTGGGTATCTTTGAGAATTCTTTGGGCGTCTTATTTTATGGTTGAAGGTTTGCATTCAATCACCTAATAACTTTGGAAAATCTCAGTCTTGGTCTCTTCACAGAGAGCCTCTTCCACATTCTCTTTATCCTCCCCTTTCAGTCCATTTTATGTTTTTCATTGACTCTACCTTTTTGTGTCTGCATTAATCCTTGATTATTCATGTGGATCTTTCTAACAGTTCTCTGATTCTATCTTTGGCAACATTAATTTTGCTACTTCATCTCTTTGAAATAATAATTATTTTTTCTCATGTGTCCCATTTTTTCCACAACAACTTCATTGTAAATTGATAATTTATAGTTGTGTATGTTTTCATTCTTTTTGAGTTGTGTTTCATTTGTTTCTTAATCTACTTATTAATTCATTTATTTAAGTTCAATTGGTTTTTCTTTTCAAATTTACTTGATCTTTGGTGAGGTCTCATTTCTTTCTCACATGCTCAATCGTTTCCTTTCTTCTGTAAAATTGTTAAATATTTTATATTTTTGTATCTAATTCTTTTTTTTTTTTTCTGAGACAGAGTCTCAAGCTGTCACCCTGGGTAGAGTGCCATGGCATCACAGCTCACAGCAACCTCAAACTCTTGGGCTTAAGCAATTCCTTTGCCTCAGTTTCCCAAGTAGCTGGGACTACAGGTGCCCACCACAACACTCAGCTATTTTTTGTTGTTGCAGTTGTCATTGTTGTTTTAGCTGGCCAGGGCTGGGTTCGAACCCGCCAGCCTGGGTGTATGTGACCGGCACCCTACTCATTGAGCTACAGGCACTACCTGTATCTAATTCTAATATCTGGCATAGTTCCAGATCAAACTTTGCTAAGCTCTTTTTCATGATACCTGGCTATTGTAGGTATGTTTGAATTTGGCTGTGAGTTTATATTCTTGTGAGACTTTTTTGAGATTGAGCTAAAGTTGAGTTTCCCCAGAGCCTTTTCTGTCCTGGCTTCAGTGAGTTTCAGTCATCCTGTGAAGACTCCTGGGAGTCAAGCTGTGGGCTTTATTTATTTATTTTCAATAGCTTTGTAAAGTATTTTGATTTATACCATAGCATTTATCTGTTGAAGTTTAACTTTACTTTTGTTTACACTTTTACAAGACTGTTAATGGACCTAGTGAAATCTAGAAGTTAACATACTGAAGGAAAAAGTTGATGTATTTGTTATGGAAGAAAGGGGAGAGGGCTTGAATTACTTTGATGGAAAGGAATGAGACAAGCAAATAACTTCAGTAGGTATTTGAGGAATAAAAAGTTATTCATGGGAAATGTGATCATAGGAAAACATAAGTATAGTAAGTGGGAAAAGACTAGAAAATTATACTTGGTCGATGACTTCTTATCCCTTGGGCTGCTTTGAGAATGGATGCCATTTCCTCCTGGAAGCCACTCTTGAGCTCTCCTAATCTGGTGTAGGTGTCCCTGCAATATATTCCGAGAGCTCATTGTAGTTTTTCAATTAAAGTGATTATCACAATGTGTTACTAATTACTTGGTTACTTTTCTGAGTCTTCCTCTAAAGTAGAGGTCAGAAAACTCCTGTGAACTACTGCCTATTTTTGCAAATAAAGTTTACAAAATAAACTGCCTATTTTTGTAAATAAAGTTTTATTGGAACATAGCCATGCCCATTCATTTATGTATTATATGTAGCCTTTTTTTTTTTTTTTTTTTGAGACAGTCATTGCCCTCTGTAGATTCTGTGGCATCACAGCTCACAGCAACCTCGAACCCTTGGGCTTAAGTGATTCTCTTGCCTCAGCCTCCCAAGTAGCTGGGACCACAGGTGCCCGCCACAAAGCCTGGCTATTTTGCTGTTGTTGTCATTGTTGCTTTAATAGGCCCAGGCTGGGTTTGAACCCACCAGCCTTGGTGCATGTGGCTGGCGCTGTAACCACTGTGCTACAGGCGTCAAGCCTATATGTAGCTACTTTTATGCTATAATGACAGAGTTGAATAGGTGCAACAGAGACCCTGAAGATCATAAAATACTAACCAGTTAATTCTTTATAAAAGAAGTCTGTCCTAGTGTGTATAATCTCTGTGAGGGTGGGCCAGTGTCTGCCTGTTCACTGTGGCATCTCCAGCACATGTGACAGTGCTTCTCACATGGAAGGAGACCTGGTGAATGTGTGGACTGAATGCAAAAGTTTTCAGAGACTTCTACTTGGGGATTAGGTGAAATTTAGAATAAGTTAAATCTAATCAGAAAAATAAATGAAAGGGGCTATGTAGTAGGTGGGAGCCCATTAGGAAGAGTTTTATCAGAGGTTTCTAAGTAGGGGGGCCAGCCAGATATAGTGAAAAGAATCAGGCAGCGCTGGGCTCCATGCTGGCCCTTCCTCTCACTAGCCATGTGGTTTTGATCCAACTATTTAACGTTCTGTGCTTCAGCTTTCTTTTCTGAAGGTGGGACTGTGATTTCCACTGTGCTTTCAGGACTCGGTGAGATGCTCTGTGACATTTCCTGGCACATAACTGACGCTCACTAAATGTTGTTTCTGTCTCGCCTTCTTTTCTTTTTTTCCATGACAAAGTTATTTCCTTTTCCTTCTAGAGAGACTAAAATCAGTGCTTTGGTGATTAAATCAGTGCTGTGGTTGTAAATAACCACAAATAAGCCAACATCACTCATGTTTTTGATGGCTTTCACCCAGACCAAAGTCAATGTTCAACTCCAATGAGTGCACCACTGTTGAAGGCAGGAAGCTGAACTTTCCTCCTGCTCCAAAGGGCAGCCACCCTTTGATTCTCTCGCTGCTTTACAGCTTACACATTCCCACCTTAATCACAGAATCTACCTGAGATCATAACCTGCAGTTTAAAAAAAAATGAGTGCTAGAAAAAGGATGATTTGAGCAGAGGTGGCTCTGGCTGTGGGATAAGTTCTACCTGGTATAGCATCTCTGCAGTCTCAGCAGAGCTCTTTGCACTATACCAATCTGCCTGTCTGCTGTGTGGCTTTGGACAGCTCACTTAACATCTCTGAGCTAGTTCATCTTAAATAGGAATTCTCTCTGCCAAATCATAGGGTGGTTGTGAGGAATAGAAAAGAAAATGTAGGTATCAGTGGGTGGAAATGTAAATAGTGGTAAATGGCATGTAAATACAAGTTTCTGCAGCAGCCTGGTCCTTCCTTTGTGGGAATTAGAATTAATGAATGGAGGGGTCAGTCATCTAATGTAGTGTAAGGACTGTGATGTAGTGGGAAGGGCATGGTCATCTGGGGCACATGGATTGGGCTCTCATCCTGCCTCTATCACCTACTATGTGACCTGGCAGTTTCCCTAACCCTAGTGTCTTCCTTTGTCAAACTTGGATAATAATACCTACATCATAGGGCTTATAAAGGATTAGAGGAAATAACATTTGCAAATGTCCTAACACATATCAAACCTGTGACAAATGGTTGCTGCTATTACTTTTATTTTCAAGACTTATATATTAAAAAACAGACATCTCTCCGTGTGTGCATTTTGGTAAAATTTTACTCCAGCCGCATGTTTGGAGATCTTTCTCAATTCTTTATTGTGGGATTTTCTGCTCCCGATCTTAGAAGCTCCTTGTTCCAGGTTCCCTGCCCAAAGGCTGTTGGTGCTGTTGGAGAGGCTGGCAAGAAAATTAGCATCTCTACTGGTATTTAGTGATGAATTTCTCTTCCTTGGTAAAAGGCAGAAGAAACTGAGCACCTGTGAATGGAATCTTTATTAGTTAACAGGTTAGTTACCTTTTCTACCCTAATTATAGAGATGAGTTGTTTTATTGTTTTTGAAACATCTACTTGGCAAATCTCTTTAGAACCACCCTTTGAACATAACGCAAATCCTCCCTCTTGACAGCAATAAGCCACTTTACCAGTTAAAGCAACATGACATTTTCTACTGGGTGTCAATATTTTCCTGTCTAACATTTCGTAGATCCTAGGCAGCCAAAAAAAAAAAAAAAAAATACCAGCTGCTTCTAAGATTATTATTCACCATTACGGTTCTTATCATTATTATGTCTTGTTAAAATTCACCAAAGTGATACTAAAATTGTTCATGTGAATGAATGCTCATTTTTCTTGTATTTGTTCAGTATTTTTCTCTGAAGTTTCTTTTTGTTGTTGTTCACAAATGCCTAATAGCAGGCAAAAGAGAAACCTGGACAAAGAATTGGAAGAACTCCGCCAGCACATTGCCAAGACACAGCCGGGGGCTGTCTCCATGAATAATTCTTCTATTAAGGCCCACTGCCACTGAATTGATATTTACACATACGTAATAAGTCCAAAATCACTAGAATTTTGCATTTCTCTCTGTTATGGAGGGTAGAGATGACATTTGTAGAGAAGCTCTTCTAAGATGGGCGAGAAAAATCTAGTTATTTCAAAATTTAAATTTATCAACCATTCTCCCTATCTTTCCTAATACTTTTCCAATAGATTTTCTGTAATTAAAATATACATATATGAACAAACATTTGGTGAACACACACTTATACAAAATCAAAATTCATATTTCAGCATTTGAAAAAGGAAAGGTTAAAAGCAACAAAGACCTTAGATGGGGCTCGGTGCCCATAGCTCAGTGGTTAGGGCGCCCGCACGAGCAACGGGGCTGGTGGATTCAAACCTGGCCCTGGCCAGCTAAAACAACAATGACAACTGCAACAACAACAACAATAGCCGGGCGTTGTGCTGGGCACCTTTAGCCCCAGCTACTTGGGAGGCTGAGGCAAGAGCATCAATCACTTGAGCCCAAGAGTTTGAGGTTGCTGAGAGCTGTGACACCACAGCACTCTACCAGGCAACATAGTAAGGCTCTGTCTTAAAAAATAAATAAACATGGGCGGCGCCTGTGGCTCAGTGAGTAGGGCGCCGGCCCCATATGCCGAGGGTGGCGGGTTCGAGCCCAGCCCCGGCCAAACTGCAACAAAAAATAGCTGGGAGTTGTGGTGGGCGCCTGTAGTCCCAGCTACTCGGGAGGCTGAGGCAGGAAAATCGCCTAAGCCCAAGAGTTGGAGGTTGCTGTGAGCTGTGTGACGCCACGGCACTCTACCCGAGGGCGGTACAGTGAGACTCTGTCTCTACAAAAAAATAAATAAATAAATAAACACATAACCTTAAATGAAGTATTTTCCTTTGTCAGCAGAGATATTCGATGGTTAAAGTATGGCATACTAGGATCAGGAACAGACAACTATAGCTAAAGGAAGCCACTAAAAAGACGAAATTTTGCATAAAAAATTAACAATAAAAATGTATGTGTGCTAGAGATTTAAATAGTTGGAAGCTGTGATATTCAATGTTAAATAAATTAATAATGTTAAATAAATATTACCACTCCTGATAATATTTAATAATGTAGAGACCCATGGAAAGTATCACAAGTATTTTAACTTTCTGGGAATAATGTGGCTCCCAAGTGACACCAACAAACTTTGTATGTTTTCCTGATAAGAGTTCTTATAGGAAAATATAGACTGATGTAGGCTGGGTCTGCCTGTAATCCTTCACCTCATCCTGTAACCAGAAAATACGAGCCCGAAGCTGAGCTAACAAGAGGAAGCTAGTGATGCAAACAATGTTTTTCCTACTTAAGTAAAAATGACCTACATTTTGTGACATCATCTGCAACACAGAGTCAGTTTAATCAATTTGTTCCTTGGAAAAATAATTTATGACAGTTTTCAAAGTGGCTATCAAGTGGTGTGCGGATGACTTGATCTTGCCTTAAGACATTGGCATTGAGAACACTGAGACATGTACACAAATAAGAATAAGAAAGAAACCAATGGAACCAAAATATCAACAATTACACACTCACATGAACAATAAAACACAAATGTAGTTTAGGGCAGGGGTAGAGGGAGGCTGGAGGGGGAGGCAGGGAGGGGGAAGATGATTGGCAGAAGGGGGGGGCGTGAGGCAGGCTCTCGCCTAATGGGCACATTGTGAGGGTGTATAACACGCCCCCCGGGGAGGAGCGCTTTTACAACTGGACCTTTTCTCGGAAGTGAGAACAAGGTAACCTGAACATTTGTGCCCTCATATTAATTTGAAATAAAAAATAGATGAAAACCTAAAAATAAAGAGAATTAAGGAAGAAAGTGACCTTAACATCTAGTAAAGTGCACTGGGAGTTAAAAGGCAAGAGATAACAGTTCCTGGTGGGGTCTCAGCGAAAGCTCTATGGAGGAGGCAGGATGAGCCATGATGCTACCTGTATGGGGAGAGAGCACTCTGAAAAGAGTGTTGGTTGGTGGCTTAACATCACTAGATCCTAGTCCTGAGGTCTGAGATATGTAGATTTATTTCTGCCTAAGTCTTTTTCTAGAAAATGGAGAAAGTCATATGGTATCTGGCATATGAAAGTACAAATATATGAATGTTATTATTAAAAGAAAGTACGGATAAATATTCAGAGCTAGAAAGTATGGCATGTGGGTGGAGGAGAGTATTTATATAAAGATTGGCCCTCAGTGGGTATCAGCAGCTAAGATTAATTAATAATTTGATTAATATTAACAGACGTTTGTTTTATTAGTCGCCCATCTACAGCAAAAAAACAATGCACACTGATATGGGAGCCTGTCTTCTTTAGCAAAAAGAAAAACAAGGCTTTTCTCCCTATCACTTAGCAAAGGAACTGGTATCAGATATACTTTGGGTGAAATTGGCAGGCCAGATCGTAATGATAGCTAACATTTACTGACACTATGTGCTAGTCACTGCTCTAAGCGTTTACTTTGAATCACACAACAATTACAAGATATATAAGAGGTGCAATCATTATTCTGTATTACAGATCAAAAGGGAAAGGAACAAAAAGATTAATTTACTTGCCTAGGGCCGTCCAGCGGGGAAGTGGTGGAGCCAGAATTCTAACTCAGGCAGTCAATGTTAACCTTCTCAATGTTGTGCCTTTACGTCCAGATGGTTGTACTGAGGACTCTTCCCTATCTCATGGCTAATTGTTAGGCCACAGCAGAGTCAGTTTAATCAAAGCGACCATAACAATTTGGAGCCCAGGCATACAGACAATGGCTCTTAAACTTTCATTCCCTTTTGGAATCTAATGAAATTCTATGAATGTTCTTCCCAGTAAAATCCATTCCCCCAAACACATAAAGTTTCAGTTACAACTTCACAGGGTACACAGTTCTGCTTCAAATCCATCTACTGGGGCTTCTAGAAGTTAACATATTCCAGGCTAAGAACACCCAGACCTATTGTCGCTTTCAATGTGGTCTGGAAATAAGAATACTCAGTGCCTTGCTGTAGAAGGGAACATTCACAAGAGTCATTTAAAATCCCTGCGAGCGCTCTCCGGTATCATCATTCTCTACCCCTTTATACTTGAAGACCTGTATTTTTCCTGTGTAGAGGCCGGCAAAGATTTATTCCTGCTGATGTGAAGTGTCCAGGGTATCACTCTAGGAAATTGAGTTTCCTTTTGTAACTTTGTTTCCTCAAGCACACAAGCGTGAGGAAGGATAACCAAAAGTGTGGATATGGGCGATCCTGAGAATTTAAATAAGGCGGATGTGCCCAGGGGAGGGAGAGGCAGATGGGCACATCTCAGAGCAGCCGCCCTTTGATTTTACCCACCCCACTCTAGGCATTTATTGATAACTGGAAAGATCCTTACTACAAAATTTGACATAGAGTTATTATTTATCAATGATAATTATAGCTAAAATCAATTGAATACCTACTGTCCGCCAGGCATCGTTCGAAGTGCTTTATGATGTTTTCTCATGTAACGCTCACATCAGGTCTGAGTGCTGGATGCTACTATTATTCCCATTTCACAGATGGAGAAATTCGCCTGCATTCAGATTTAATAGGTGGCAGGACAAAGATTCCACCTGGGCTGCAGAGCCCAACGCCTAGCATTTCAGCACCTGTCCACCCTCCAAAAGAGAGCGACATTCATACTTCACAATTTTCCTGTACATCCATCTCTGTACCACACTCTGCATTGTATACGTGGGTCATTATGAAAGTATTGAGATACACAAACGTCAAGAAACAAAAAAATCCTCACAAGAAACAAAAAAATGAAGCCCTCCCAGCAACACCCATAAGCCGAGCAAGTTGAAACTTGGGCAAGTGAATCAAAAAGGACGCTGTCAACTATGTTTCTTGGAAATTAAATAATGGACTGTAACGCTGTCACGAAACTTTCATAGTGACCCACGTACAATGGGATTCTGACACCTACTTCTAATTCTCTGACTACAGAGCTAAAGGAGGGCAGCCCCAGTTCTGGTCCAGGCCATTTCCTGTTCTATCCAGTCCTGCTGAGAAACTGTTAGGTGTCCCACACCGGACCTGTTCCATCTTACTCAAGGCTCGGATGGTTGGGCCCTTTGACTCATTGCTCAGTCAACTTGATTGATCAAGCTTTACTCAAGGGCCAAGCTCTGCTTAGCCAGGATCCTGCAAAGCAGTGCTGACCTCTCCTGCCTGCATCCCGCATGACCTCTGGCCTGGGATGGCTGAGCTGTGCTGGGGCTCTGGCTAATGAGCAACGCGGACACCCGTGCTGCTTCACTGGCCCTTCCTTCCTTCCTTCCTTCCTTCCTCCCTCCCTCCCTCCCTCCTCCCTTCTTCCTTCCTTCCTTCCTCTTTTGGCCGGGGCTGGGTTTGAACCCACCGCCTCTGGCATTTGGGGCCAGTGCCCGGCTCTTTCTATATCCAGTCCTGCCCTCCTCGAGCCTTTGTTCCCAGCCAGCTGTGCCTGTGATCTCCAAGCTGTGGTGACCACAGGGCGTAAATTCCTTGCCCTCTTTCCCAGAGGAACTTCCTGACTGGGGTGACAGCTGTAGCAGCTCTTCCTATATTGAGATCATGTGTGTGTTTTTATTAACTATTCTGTGTCATCACATGAGAAGTGGAAGTGATGGTGGTACCAGCCTTACATTTATGACACACTTACCCAGTAACCACAACCAGACTTGGGCCAGCATCCCATTCCCCACTTTAATGAAGAATACTGATGATTTCTGATGTGGGTGAATAGTTTTAAATTCCCCTCGGAGAATCTGGTGATTTTTTACACAGATTTTTAGGCAGCCTCGGTATATCCGGATATCCTAAGTACAATTAGCAACTAAGCTTGCTTCTTTGGCTTCCTAGCAGACTCTCGCTATGTGCTACTTTTTATTTATTTTTATTTTCATCACCTTCTTTCTTTACCGTTTTAATGGTCAAGATCCATGCTAAGTAAAATAGGTCTTATGGGCCCTCCTGCCTCTTCTCTCAAATACCAATAAAACCCAGAGACGAGCCTGTGGATTCTACCGGTCGAGAGGGATATGTTTGCTAGCTGGAGCTCCAGCTTCGGACGCACGTAGTAATGAATCAATCACCGGGCTTTTATTTAATATCAAGAGTCTCATCACTAAAAGCACAACTCTCCCTGCGGCCAGATAGCTCTGGCTCCGCACTTCTGACGTAATCTGGACCTTGTCACTAATTACTCTTCTTCCCAGCAACACACAGAAAAGGCAATTTTCAAATTGTTTCTGTTGACCACAGGGCACTTTTCTTCAGAATATTACTCTCTCTTAAAAAGCGCATGTAATTATTTCCAGTCAACAGAGTCAAGAAATTTTACAGAAGAGAAACAGTTTACATAGGGGCCACCCTGCATTTTGGAAGCAATAGACAAGCGCAAATTCTGGTGGTGTCTTTTGCCAGCAATGTGAACTCAGGCAAGTTGCTTAACTTCTTTGAAACTCAGTGTATCTTTCTGTAAAATGGGATTATTAGTTTAAAAAGCTGCTACAGGATTAGGTTAGCAGGGATATAATAAAATAGAGCAAGTTAGCAAAATTTTGACCTAGGAGAGTCTGTTATTAGCAGTAGAATTGATTTATCATTGAGAAAGTCATCTAGAGCAACCTGATATATCTATTTATATTTGCATTTGGGGAGTCACTTTTTTCTGTACAACTTCTCAGTGCTCTTCAAAGGTAGAATGTGATACTGTTTACATAAATACTCTGACTCTAACCTTGTAGAATTGTATGACAAAATTAAAGCTTAGAGAAATTTCTGCAACGTTTTTGCTTTCATTTAGCCTTCTTCAACAAGATGTCTATGTTTTCATTGCAGAATGATGAAGTGGAGTTTGTCCGAACTGGCTATGGGAAGGATATGGTCAAAGTTCTCCATATTCAACGAGATGGAAAGTATCACAGCATCAAAGAGGTGGCAATTTCAGTGCAACTTACTCTGAGTTCCAAAAAAGACTACTTGCACGGAGACAATTCAGACATCATTCCTACAGACACCATCAAGAACACGGTTCATGTCTTGGCCAAGTTCAAGGGGGTATGTGGCCTTCATTCTTCTTAGATGCTGCCTCTCTTTAAGTTGAGTTTGCTGCAGGATAGCATGGGGGGTGTTGCCTGCTTATCTCAAATTCCCTTTACCTTTTAACCTATTTTCATATTTAAGTCATTTAAAAAATTTCCTTTTCTATCCTAAGATTTTCAGGATTGAGAAAAGTTTGCTTTGTTTTATTTTTGTTTGTTTGTTTTTTCTTTTTGGGTCTGATCTCACTATAATTTTTTAGCAGAGAATCTTACTGGATCAATTTACCATGTTGTCTGCAATTAGGATCATAGGCAAATCAAGCTCCTGAGAAGATTTCATTGTGCATTCTTTTGAGGCATATCATTTATTTTTTCATTTATAATAGAATGATGTGCATTTACAAAAGAATATACAATTTCTCTTCCTCTTGTTACTACAAAACTAAGTCCTTTTTTTCCTTTTTTTTTGAGACAAGAGCCTCATTTTTTCACCCTTGGTAGAGTGTCGTGACGGCATTCACTTCAAACTCTAGGTTTAAGGGATCCTCTTGCCTCAGCCTCCTGAGAAGCTGGAACTATAGGCACCCACCACGACACCTGGCTATTTTTGGAGGGGTCTCACTCTAGCTTAGGCTGGTCTTGAACTCCTGAGCTCAGGCGATCCCCCCTGACTAGGCCTCCCAGAGTGCTAGGATTATAGGTGTGAGCCACTGTACCAGCCTCAAAGTCTTGCATAAAAGATACATTTTTCTTATTGTTAAAATTAATTTTTTCTATTGTTAATGCCTTCCTAACCTTCTTGACTCTATTACCATTTCCTATCTGTATATGGCAGTTAATGGTATTTAAAAGCATTTTCAATGTTAATAGCATTTTCAAGAGGAACTTAAATCTAATTGAATGCCCCCCTCTGGTTTCTTTAAGTGTGAGGGACCACTAGCAGATTTCTGGACAGTTCAAGGTAATTTTTTACTTGCCAAGAAGTCTTAAAAAGACAAGAAATGTAGACTGGAAAGCTTCTTTTCTCATGTTTTTTGCAGGAAATCTATTCTATACCCATAATGCATTAAATAAACTAATTGTAATATAAATTCTGCAAATGCTGTTTCCACCTTGAACCTTTCTCTTGCTAATCAGAATGGCCCAGCAAACATATACAGTGCTATGTAAAAAGGAATCATTTGTTTCCTTCAAAAAATTATTGATAGAAAATAGGTCTGTATTATGACATGGAAGAGGGCCAGGTACCACAGATTATTATATTTCCTATATTGTATGAGAGATTGCAGAAAAGCGAAGGATGAGTCGGGTGCCGTGGCTCACACCTGTAATCCTAGCATTCTGGGAGGCCAAGGAGGGAGGATCTCTTGAGCTCAGGAGTTTGAGACCAGCTGAGCAAAGGCACGATCCCATCTCTAGTAAAATTAGAAAAGTTAGCCAGGTATCTGAGCCCAAGAATTTGAGGTTTCTGTGAGCAATGAGGAAGCCACGGCACTCGGCTTAGGCAACAGAATGAGACTCTGTCTTAAAAAATAAATAAATAAATAAAAAGATGGAGGCACCTGTGGCTCAGTGGGTAGGGTGCAGGCCCCATATATCGAGGGTGGCAGGTTAGAACCCGGCCCTGGCTAAATTGCAACAAAAAAATAGCCGGGCATTGTGGCGGGCACCTGCAGTCCCATCTCCTTGGGAGGCTGAGGCAAGAGAATCGCCTAAGCCCAGGAGTTGGAGGTTGCTGTGAGCTGTGATGCCATGGCTCTCTATCCAGGGGGATAAAGTGAGACTCTGTCTCTGAAAAAAAAAAAAAGAAAACAAAAGGATAAAAAAGTGAAGGATGGACCTAACTTTAAAAACAACTTGGATTCATTCATTATAGTTAGAGTGACCACATCATTTCTTATCTAAATCACAATATTTTTGAAGTGAAATAATATTAATGTTATTAATAATTATTCTGGAACAATAGGTACAAACAGAACTGTGCTGGGGAAACCCATATAAATAGTCCAACTTAGTTATGGGTAAAGGCCTTAATAATTGGTACACTGTGCTAGGACTATAAAATATTGCCCAGAGATTAACAGGGAGAGTTTTTGTGAAAAGTGTGAAGGTTCTTTATGGGGATGGAGAACTTCAAATGTCTAACAGAAGGGGAGGTGGCCCTTAATTAATAGTTTTCCTTGGGAAACAGAGAGGCCCAAGTGCAAACCTCTTAATGAGTCCAGAGCGTGAAGGTGGCTGTTGGCATAGGTGATGACAGAGTTCAGAGTCAGGAAAATCTGAACATTAAGTTGTTTTTTGTTCAGCCACTGACACATCCCCTCCTGCAAATGGGTTTCTTTTAAAGATAAGAAGGTCTCACCTGGCAATGGTGGTTATTAACTTCACTTAGGAGATCTAGGGAGAAACTGGGACTTTCAGCCCTTGAGATTCTTTCCAATTCTATGGTTCTGTCATTCTAAAAAGCAATTGGTCAGGAAAGAGAGCTCCATGAGTCCTTTTTGTCAAAAGACAAAACTACAACAAATTTAGTTATACATTTCATTGGCTTTTATGTACTATTAGGGGCAGACTCTGTTCTACATAACGTAGAGTGAGTCCTCCCCCTGGCCAATAACACAGCAGAGGATTTTATAAGGTGGGAACAAGGAAGTAGAACAGTAGAAAAAAATGGATTGGTCAATGTCAGGTTACTTTAGGTTACTTTTTTGTAGGGATTTAAAGAGGGGGGACTTCATTATAATGCGGACTCAGACATTTAAAAAGTTTCCTTTTCTGCTTTCTGTCCCAATTTTCAGGATTGCAGAAAAGTTTACTGCTTTTCTCCTTTTTTTTTTTTTTTTGAGACAGAATCTCACTTTGTCACCCTTGGTAGAGTGCTGTGGCGTCATAGTTCAACCTCAAACTCTTGGGCTCGAGCCATTCTTTTGCCTCAGCCTCCCAAGTAGCTGGGACTACAGGAGCCCCCGCCCCCCCATACCTGGCTATTTTTAGAGATGAGGTCTTGCACTGGCTCAGGTTGGTCTCAAACTCATGACCTCAGGCAATCCACCAGCCTTGGCCTCCCAGAGTGCTGGGATTACAGGCATGAGCCACCACATCTGGCCCTTTTTTTTTTTTTTGCACGTTTTAGCCGGAGTCAGGTTTGAACCCGCCACCTCCAGTATATGGGACTGGCGCCCCACTCCTTTGAGCCACAGGCACTGCCCTTTACTGACCTCTTTATTTTCTCTTTGTGGCTCTGATCTCACTCAAGTCTCTAACAAATTGACCATGTTATCTGTAATTAGGATCATAAGCAGCTTTTGTTTTCAGGAAGAACTGGTCTGTTTTGGAATCCATCTGCTTCCTTAAAGTTTCAATTTGATTATGTGGCGTCACCATGAGTGACTCCATTTTGGCTTGGTTTGGTATGTGAAGGCTTAGGGCAGGAGCCCAGTCCAAAACAATGGCCTCACATAATTTTATTTAACTGTGTTTGAAATTTATTTTGAAATTTTATTTCTAATAGCTAGCATTTTTTTAAACAGATCAAAAGCGTAGAAGCCTTTGCTGTGACCATCTGTGAGCATTTCCTTTCTTCTTTTAACCATGTCATCCGAGTTCAAGTTCACGTGGAAGAAGTCCCTTGGAAGCGTTTTGAAAAGGTTATCTTATTTATTTGTGCTCCCAGTTTAATGAAAGAAACTGGCTTTATGGCATGCACTGAAATTTTACTGGAAACATTTCCCCTCCCTAATTTTTAGAACGGAGTTAAGCATGTCCATGCATTCATACACAATTCCACTGGAACACACTTCTGTGATGTTGAACAGATGAGGAATGGTAAGAAACTATTTTTCATGCTTTGATTCTGCAGTAGTGACTTCAGGCTTATTTTTAAGAATTTCTTCTAAACAACTCTGTTTATTAACATGGGGGAAAACTACAGAGAATTAAATCTGAGATGGGAATGAACATTGTGACGTTGGATTCCATTAAAGAATTATCTACTTTTTACCTTTAAAATATAAAAATGAGATTTTCCATTTTGCAACAAAATCTGGGGGCGGAGTGGGGTAGATCGTTTTTATTACCAGATTTTAAAGTGAGGCAGAATAAAAAAGGCCCAGGGTGACAAGAGCCCATATCTCTGAATTTTCTGACTTACATTTTTGTAACATGCCATCCTGCAATTATAGGAACCTTTGGAAGACATATTTACTAAAAATAATCATCAAGTTTTCCTAAAATTCTATTTGTATAATAAAACCATTAATATTATTATAATTATTTAAAAATGAATTTCGCTTAAAATAGCAGTGACAATTATACAATTCTATTTACCAAGAAATCTAAACATTAACCATGGCATATAATTATAATATAGACTTTTTAATACCTATAATTTAATTCAGCAAACAATAAAATTTCCAAAGCTTGAATTCAGTGGATCTGCTGAGGTTGTCAGAGCAGCATTCAATAATTGGCTTAGAGTTATACCAGAAGGTCTCTAAGAATCATGGAGCCAAAGATGGTAGAAAGGCCTCTCTCCTAAGAAGAAATAAGCTCTAACAGTCATTATAGAATGAGAGTGTGGGGGCCAAACTTTTTCTTTTTCTATTTTCTTTTCCTCCTCTCTCCTTCATTTTCCTTTTTCTGCTGTTGCTTTATCTCTTCTTCTTTTCTTTTCTAACTCTCCTCAGTAAGAATTTAAGGTGGCACCTAATAAAGGGCAGACATATTATCAGGTTAATAAAATATAAAGTCTTCCTTATCTGAGTTCTGTTGGGTAATGTCCTCCTTATAAAGTTCTCCTATATTAGCTGTTATTTAATATATCTCACTACCTGTGTCAATGTCTAGACGCACCTAGGCCCTTATCAGTGTTTGATTAATAGGTATACAATTATTGTTATAATGACTACAATAGGGATCTTACCTAACTAAAGCAAACATTGCAGCCTAACCGTTTTACCCTCATAGTAATCTGAAATAAAAAAAAATTGTTATATAAAAGATAATAGATAGCGATTATATTAAGTTGAAAGATGATTTTTATTCCCCAGGTGTATGGTCATGTGATACATACAAACTGTCTAAGCTGTTTGTTAGTTAAATTGAAGCTAACTTATTTTC
This sequence comes from Nycticebus coucang, assembly GCF_027406575.1. Taxonomy (NCBI): domain Eukaryota; kingdom Metazoa; phylum Chordata; class Mammalia; order Primates; family Lorisidae; genus Nycticebus; species Nycticebus coucang. Next base: position 16,098,891 of record NC_069784.1, on the reverse strand, counting down.
TTTCTTCCCCTTTCCCTCCCTCTCTCCCTTCCTTCTTGCCTTAGTTATGTGGCTTAGGAGAAGGAAAGAAAAGTTTCCTGACCCCTTCCTCCCAGAATCATACTACCCTGTTTCCCTGAAAATAAGACATCCTCCAAAAATAAGACCTACTTACAGGAAAGATAAGGCGTCCCCCGAAAATAAGACCTAGCGCATCTTTGGGAGCACACCTTAAAATAAGACACTGTCTTATTTTCGGGGAAACAGGGTACCTACCTTTAATAGCAGAAACTCTAAATCAGCTCTTTCCAACTGAAATATGTCACCAGCCACGAATTTGATTTTAAAATTTTCTAGTTGTCACATAAGAAAAGCAAAAAGAAATGAGGGAAATTAGTGTAATAATATAGGTTATTTAAAATATTATATATTCAAAATATTTTAGTATGTAGAAAAATAAAAATTCTTAATGAAATATCTTACTTTTTTTACAGAACTAAAATTTTGAAATCCTGTAGTCTATGTGTACAGCACATCTGAGAAGACCTCTAGGAACCACGTAGCCAAAGATGGTAGAAATGTGGTGAATACGCTACCTACGGCACTAGGCATATTGCAAGGGCTCCATAGCCTCACACAGCTAGTGGCTGCTGCGTTGATTAGTACAGCTCTAAACTATTTCTTAGTGACTTTAGGAAGACTTATTCTTCATTCCACTTTCAATTATGTAAAATAATAGCAGGGGCTAGAATTAGACTTCAGGAGAGCTAATAAAAAAGAGAGAGTATTTATGAAAAGTGCTTATGTTCCTCATTCATATACTATTCATTCAACAATTGGATTTTGAGGATTTATATATATGTGTATATATTTGAAAGGGGCTATAGATAAAGAGAGGAATAAGATGTTCTCTGACCCCAGTGAGTTTACAGTAAATGAATAATAACGGGACATAGACGTATAAACAGATTTATTGCAATATGAAGGCAAAAAAGGTTTAAAGTCACAGGGAATCTATTCATCCATCTAAAGGAATAGATTGGTGCAAAAACCCAACTCTTCCAAAGGCAGTCTGGAAGGCTTCACAGGGGAGGAGGAAATATTTCAATCAATTTTTAAAAACTGATTCAGAACATGCTGGTATAGAAGGGAGAAAGGGAGTTACCGGTGGAAGAGACAAGATACATATGAGTGAGGTTCAACAAGGAGGGGAAGAGGGAAAGTAGAATATTCTGAGCACCTGCTTTGAGCCAGATGTGGCAAGCAGTTTACTAGGTTGTTAGGAGGGCAAAGCACTTGAGGAAGGGTAACAGGTTCAGTGGATCTGATGTCTAGAATGTAAGAAATGGAAATGAAGATGCAGAGGTTGGTTTGGACTGGATTCTGAAGGGCCTGTGTGACGTGCCAACAAGTTGAGTATAACTTAGAGGCAGTTTTGGTTAAGCCCAGGGGCCACGGGGTCAGAATGAACTGCATTTGAAACTTTGTGACTGGGAACAAGTGACTTATGCTACATTAGTGGTGAGTTTTTATTTGTAAAATGAAGATACCAATGCCTACCTTGACAATTGTCCATGGAAATAGAGGAGTAAATATTGAATTGATTTTATCAAGCATTTAGCACAGAACCTAGCATCACAGAAAGCATGCCTTAAGAAATAGCCATCATCTGACTGTATTAAAAAACACAAGCCATCCATTTGCTGTCTGCAGGAAACACACCTGGCTTCAAAAGACAAATTAAAGCTCCAAGTCAAGGGTTGGAAGACAATTTTTCAGGCAAATGGAATTCAGAAGAAAAGAGGAGTTACCATCTCATTTTCAGATACATGTGGATTTAAAGCAACTAAAGTCAAAAAAGACAAAGATAGTCACTTTATATTGGTCAAGGGAAAAATACAACAAGAAGATGTTTCAATTCTAAATATTTATGCACCCAATTTAAATGCTCCTAGATTCTTGAAACAGACCTTACTCAGTCTGAGCAATATGATATCTGATAATACCATAATAACAGGGGACTTTAACACTCCTCTGACAGAGCTGGACAGATCCTCTAAATAGAAATTAAACAAAGATATAAAAGATTTAAATGAGACCCTAGAACAACTGTGCTTGATAGATGCATATAGAACACTCCATCCCAAAGATAAAGAATACACATTCTTCTCATCACCCCATGGAACATTCTCCAAAATTGATCATATCCTGGGACACAAAACAAATATCAACAGAATCAAAAGAACTGAAATTTTACCTTGTATCTTCTCAGACCATAAGGCACTAAGGGTGGAACTCAACTCTAACAAAAACATTCGACCCCACACAAAGACATGGAAATTAAACAATCTTCTGTTGAATAACAGATGGGTACAGGAAGAAATAAAACAGGAAATTATTAACTTCCTTGAGCATAACAACAATGAAGACACAAGCTACCAAAACCTGTGGGATACTGCAAAAGCAGTCTTGAGAGGAAAATTTATCGCTTTAGATGCCTACATTTGAAAAACAGAAAGAGAGCGCATCAACAAACTCACAAGCCATCTTATGGACTTGGAAAAAGAAGAACAATCTAAGCCTAAACTCAGTAGAAGAAAAGAAATATCCAAAATCAAATCAGAGATCAATGAAATTGAAAACAAAAGAATCATTCAGAAAATTAATGAAACAAGGAGTTCGTTTTTTGAAAAAATAAATAAAATAGATAAACCATAGGCCAGACTAACAAGAAATAGAAAAGTAAAATCTCTAGTAACCTCAATCAGAAATGATAAAGGGGAAATAACAACTGATCCCACAGAGATACAAGAGATCATCTCTGAATACTACCAGAAACTCTATGCCCAGAAATTTGACAATGTGAAGGAAATGGATCAATATTTGGAATCACACCCTCTCCCTAGACTTAGCCAGGAAGAAATAGACCTCCTGAACAGACCAATTTCAAGCACTGTTTCAAAGAAACAATAAAAAATCTTCCAAACAAAAAATGCCCTGGTCCAGATGGCTTCACTCCAGAATTCTATCAAACCTTCAAGGAAGAGCTTATTCCTGTACTGCAGAAATTATTCCAAAAAATTGAGGAAGAAGGAATCTTCCCCAACACATTCTATGAAGCAAACATCACCCTGATACCAAAACCAGGAAAAGACCCAAACAAAAAGGAGAATTTCAGACCAATCTCACTCATGAATATAGATGCAAAAATTCTCAACAAAACCCTAGCCAATAGATTACAGCTTATCATCAAAAAAGTCATACATCATGATCAAGTAGGTTTCATCCCAGGGATGCAAGGCTGGTTTAACATACGCAAGTCCATAAACATTATCCACCATATTAACAGAGGCAAAAATAAAGATCACATGATCCTCTCAATAGATGCAGAAAAAGCATTTGATAAAATCCAGCATCCTTTTCTAATTAGAACACTGAAGAGTATAGGCATAGGTGGCACATTTCTAAAACTGATTGAAGCTATCTATGACAAACCCACAGCTAATATTTTACTGAATGGAGTAAAACTGAAAGCTTTTCCTCTTAAAACTGGAACCAGAGAAGGTTGTCCTCTGTCACCTTTACTATTCAACATAGTGCTGGAAGCTCTAGCCAATACAATTGGGCGAGACAAGGAAATAAAGGGAATCCAAATGGGAGCAGAGGAGGTCAAACTCTCCCTCTTTGCTGATGACATGATCTTATACTTAGAGAATCCCAAAGACTCAACCACAAGACTCCTAGAAGTCATCAAAAAATACAGTAATGTTTCAGGATATAAAATCAATGTCCACAAGTCAGTAGCCTTTGTATACACCAATAACACTGAAGATGAGAAACTAATTAAGGACACAACTCCCTTCACCATAGTTTCAAAGAAAAATGAAATACCTAGGAATATACATAACGAAGGAGGTGAAGGACCTCTATAAAGAAAATTATGAAATCCTCAGAAAGGAAATAGCAGAGGATTTTAACAAATGGAAGAACACACCATGTTCGTGGATGGGCAGAATCAATATTGTTAAAATGTCTATACTTCCCAAAGCAATCTACCTATTCAATGCCATTCCTATCAAAATACCAACATCATACTTTCAAGATTTGGAAAAAATGATTCTGTGTTTTGTATGGAACCAGAAAAAACCCTGTATAGCTAAGGCAGTTCTTAGTAATAAAAATAAAGCTGGGGCATCAGCATACCAGATTTTAGTCTGTACTACAAAGCCACAGTGGTCAAGATAGCATGGTACTGGCTATCTTGATAGAGATATCAAAATAGAGACATAGACACTTGGAATTGAATAGAAAACCAAGAAATAAAACCAACATCTTACAACCACCTAATCTTCTAAACCAAACAAGAACATACCCTGGGGGAAAGACTCCCTATTCAATAAATGGTTTTGGGAGAACTGGATATCCACATGTAAAAGACTGAAACTGGACCCACACGTTTCCCCACTCACAAAAATTGATTCAAGATGGATAAAGGACTTAAATTTAAGGCACGAAACAATAAAAATCCTCAAAGAAAGCATAGGAAAAACACTGGAAGATATTGGCCTGGGGAAAGACTTCATGAAGAAGACTGCCATGGTAATTGCAACAACAACAAAAATAAACAAATGGGACTTCATTAAACTGAAAAGCTTCTGTACAGCTAAGGAGACAATAACCAAAGCAAAGGGACAACCTACACAATGGGAAAGGATATTTGCATATTTTCAATCAGACAAAAGCTTGATAACTAGGATCTATAGAGAACTCAAATTAATCCACATGAAAAAAGCCAACAATCCCGCATATCAATGGGCAAGAGACATGAATAGAACCTTCTCTAAAGAAGACAGACGAATGGCTAACAAACACATGAAAAAATGTTCATCATTCCTATATATTAGAGAAATGCAAATCAAAACAACCCTGAGATACCATCTAATCCCAGTGAGAATGGCCCACATCACAAAATCTCAAAACTGCAGATGCTGGCGTGGATGTGGAGAGAAGGGAACACTTTTACACTGCTGGTGGGACTGCAAGCTAGTACAACCTTTCTGGAAGGAAGTATGGAGAAACCTCAAAGCACTCAAGCTAAACTTCCCATTTGATCCTGCAATCCCATTACTGGGCATCTACCCAGAAGGAAAAAAAAATCCTTTTATCACAAGGACACTTGTACTAGACTGTTTATTGCAGCTCAATTTACAATCGCCAAAATGTGGAAACAGCCTAAATGCCCACCAACCCAGGAATGGATTAACAAGCTGTGGTATATGTATACCGTGGAATACTATTCAGCCATTAAAAAAAATGGAGACTTTACAGCCTTCGTATTAACCTGGATGGAAGTGGAAGACACTATTCTTAGTAAAGCATCACAAGAATGGAGAAGCATGAATCCTATGTACTCAATTTTGATATGAGGACAATTAATGACAATTAAGGTTATGGGGGGGAGGAAAAGCAGAAAGAGGGACGGAGAGAGAGGGGGGTGGGGCCTTGGTGTGTGCCACACCTTCTGGGGGCAAGACATGATTGCAAGAGGGACTTTACCTAACAATTGCAATCAGTGTAACCTGGCTTATTATACCCTCAATGAATCCCCAACAATAAAAAAAAAAAAAAAGAAAAGGAAAGAAACAGCCATCATTAGAATGACAGCGGAGAAATCAGGGAAGGTCTTGAACGGTCAGGTTACAGTGATTGTGTGTGTATGTATCTTTTTGTTCTTTGATTCTGAGCAAGGGATGGTGACCAGGCTAAAGAAACAGGCAGTAGTGAGGCATCTGGAGACTTGTTGCAGAGATGAAGAAGTGCTGGGGCTGGAACCAAGGCAGGATAAGCAGCAATAGAGAGACTGAGGGGCAGGGGAGCCTTGTGGGGGCATTTCCAAAGTGTAACCAGAAGGGCCTAGTGGTTGAGTCAGGATGGAAGGTTGGGGAGAAAGAGGAGTTAAAGCTGACTCTGATGTCGGAGGACTGGGGAGCTGACTCCAGAGAACACACACATGGAGCAGGTGTTCAAGGAAGAAGCTGGTGAGTTTGGGAGGAAGATAGATTTGGGGACCATTAATGGATTGATGGTAGGTGAAGCCATAGTGAAGGAGACCATTCCAGAACAACATATAGAGTGAGAAGAGGAGAGATGAGAGGGCCCAGGGAAAATCCCCCAGTTTAAGACCGAAGAATGGTTAGAGAGACAGAAGGATTGTGGCCAGTGGTGTCATGAAATCAGGTATAGGCCAGGAATGGTGGCTTGTACCTGTAATCCAGAACTCTGGGAGGCCAAGGCAGATGGATTGCCTGAGCTCAGGAGTTTGAGATCAGCCTGAGCAAGAGGGAGACCCCATCTCTACTAAAAATAGAAAAACGAGCCAAGTGTTGTGGTGAGCACCTATAGTTTCAGCTACTTGGGAGGCTGAGGCAAGAGGATCGTGTAAGCCCAAGAGTTTGAGGTTACTGTAACCTCAAACTCCTTACGCGATCAACTCCTCAAACTCCTTACGCGAACCTCTATCAAGGGTGATAAGGTGATACTCTGTCTCAAAAAACAAAAACAAAATCAGGGATACTTACTGAGGCTGCATGAGAAGTAGGCCCATATGTGGTGGCTCAGCACAGGAAGTTTCCTTCTTTTTGTAAAAGTCCATCGCTGTGTTTGTGTGGGGGAGGTGCTCTGTTCCAAGAAGTTATTTGGGAGCCTAGGTCGATTAAGCTTTTAATCCTTACTTTTAGGTGTCACCTTGAAAGTAGATCCCTATATCAAATAAGCAGGAGAGGGAAAGAGCTTAGAGGAGCAAAAGGAGAGGGCAAAACCTCTCAAGCATAAGCTCAAGGCCTGAAGATAGCGCAGAGCATGTCCCTGGGAAGGACTCAATTACATGGCCACACCTACAGCAAGGAGGCCGCGAACATGGTCTCCCTGAGTGCCCAGGAGGAAGGGCACATAGACTGAGTCTCTGTGATAAGAGGGTGAGGAAGTTTGGATTAAAAGATGACTGAAGAGAAACTGTGTCATGTCAGATAGGAATCATTGGTGGTTTCCATCAGAATACTTTTAGTACAGCTGTAGAAGTGGAGTGAAGTGGCCGAGCATAAGGCTCTGCTGATCATGAAAAGAAAGCAGGCTTCCATGGACTTCCAGGAATTACCAGGACTTAGCACCAACATACATTCCAATTACCTAGCTGCCGTAGAGCGGAAAAAACTAGCCACCGTAATCAGGCTAAAGCTTTTTCTCTCTGCAGAAAGCTACAAAGCGTCAGGGTGCTGAGATGGTCGTGGCCGTGTTCCCAGAAACCCCCGCTTGATTCACTTAGGTTCCAGCCCTCTGATGTCATGTGGGGTTTTCAGAGGTTGGGGTAGGGGAAGAGACTTCTGTTCCCTTCTGTGTGGAGGTATTAGTGTGTGCACATGTTCGAGAGTGTGTCTTGCAGTGTTGGGTATATGAAGGTGACATGTCCCTCTTCGGAGACTAGGGACATAGGCTTTTCTGGTAGCAAAACCTAATCTTTTTTTTTTTTTGAGACAAAGTCTTACTCTGTCACCCAGCTAGAGTGCTGTGTCGTCCTAGCTAACAGCAACCTCAAACTCTTGGGCTCAAGCAATCAATCCTCTTGCTTCCGCCTCTGAGTAGCTGGGACTACAGGAGCCTGCCACAACGCCTGGCTAATATTTCTATTTTTGGTAGAGACAGGGTCTTGCTCTTGCTTAGGCTGGTCTTGAACAACTGAGCTCAAGTGATCCTCAAAGCTTAATTCTTTATTTGCTTATTATCCAAGAGCTAATACTGCAGAAATTATGATTTGAATCAAAGTTACAATCATTGCCATAAAAAATTTCCTTGTATAGGCTTAATTAATGAAAATAATCATTATATCAGACACACATACAAATTCACATGGTGAAAGTTGTCGTTACAAACCCCTGGGTAGTGCCTTGGGTAAGGGACTGCCTAGACTGGTTAAGAATTCTGCCCCTTCAAGCATATGTGCTTAATCACACATTAGTCATGCCACTCCCAAAAGGGACTCTTCCCTGCAGGATATGTGACTGGGCTTCTCCTGCTGAACCATATTAACTCCTACTTAACTAGCACCATTTTTGTCCCTAAAACTCCCAGGACACTGTTTTCTTCCTAGTGCATTTTTTGTTTGTTTGTTTGTTTGCAGCTTTTGCCCAGGGCTGGATTTGAACACTCCACCTCCGGTATACGGGGCCTGCGCCCTACTCCTTTGGGCCACAGGTGCCACCCTGTTCCTAGTGCATTTTTTAAAGCTTTGTCATGGAATGGTACTTTCAAAGTCTTCTGGTTCCATGTGAGAATCTAAAAGAGCAAAAGAAATTTGTTCACCCAGAGGGATGAGGCTGGTGTTATCCTGGACACTTTCCAGTCCCCGAGAATGAGGCTCTACGCGTGTGACGAGGGCTGTTGGTTTAGGTGCTATAGGCCACCTGGATCTTCCAAACAATTTCTCTCATGTGTCTCTGCTGAACTGCAAGCTTACCTGAGCCTTGAAGTCACGGGGGTGGTTGAGTCACCAATTTGAACTAAATTGGTTCCCCAAACCTCTGCACTACTTGAATTACAACTCACAAGTCTTTAAGCATCAAGTCTCTCCCATTCTGACATTAACTGTAAAATTCATCTAAATAGAGAGAAGGAAGATGGAAAAGGATCTAAACAGTAGGAACTGTCTTCCGGGGGTGAAAAACGCCCCCAAACATCTACTGATATGAAGCCTAGTGAGAGCAGGAGGGGGGTTAAGGAAGGCAGCCGATGAAATCGCAGTCCTAGACAGATTTAAGAGGTGACAGGCAGACGGAAGAGGTGAGACGGAAGAAGCAGGAGGTCCAGGACAGAGACAGCCACTGCCAAGAAGGCTGTTTATGTCCTTTGGCTATCAAGATTAAAATGCTTTTCAGTTCCTTTGGAAGAAAAGTTCTTGGCAGACACACGATCTTTTTAAATCGCCTCAATCCTCACCTGGTTGTGCAAAAGCTCAATTAACTTTCTACCATCTGGATGATGTCACCTCTCCCCATCCAGAATTGCGCAGAGGGAGCATTCGCTGCTCTCCCTGCCCGCGCTAAATGGACTCTGCAAGGCAAATATTTAATTGATCTTCACTTCTTTGAGCACTTACAAGTTTGAGATTTTCTACTAGAATGATTTAATGGAGTTTTAAATAGCCTCCTTTCAGCTATTTGTGTTCTTTTCGGAGGTGTTAAATGTGGAAGCAATTATCCTCTGATGACAGGATTTTTTTCTTGGCTCAGTAAAGTTTTGTGCTTTGCGACACCTGATGCGTAGGTAAGGAAACGGGCTTACTTGGTATTAATTCGCTGTGAGTGTCTTTCCCTTAGATAGCTAACGGGTGGGATGTATGCTTCTCTGAGAGATAAACCACAATCTGCTAAATGTGTAGGAGGACCCTCAAAGCCAGAAAAGATTATATTCTAGCAGAGTGAAATGTGAAAAATCTTGCTTTTGCATTACTCCATAACTATGGCAAAAAAAAACAACCAAAACCAAAAGAAAGCTGATTAAGTGGTTTCATGGGAAGTCACCTAGAACAGGACGGTCTTTTTGGTGGATTTATTTCTCGTTAGCCTAATCTGGAGTCTTTTTTAGAGTGCACGAGGCATTGTATTTTTAGTTGATGGGCCCATGAATTTGAAAGCTTCAGGTTCTTACCAGTGCTCAGGGAGCTGAGGCACTGCCAACAGAGACGATAAAATAAGCTGCCTGATTTCATCCAGCATGTCTTGTGTGTGCCAAGGAAAAAATTCTTTTAACATTCAAAGAGAATAGTTGTTGTTTGGAACATTGAGAGCACCAGAGTGGATGGGCTGCGTTCTGCCAAAGCTGTGGCAATAAGTAATTGTCTTTGGGAACATGGGACATTTTATTCTATGTAAAACCGATGCCAAGAGACATTTTCCAAATGCAACTACTTTCTCCATTTTTAGATTCTAGTGAGAAAGTAGATCATTTCCAAGTGGCCTAGCAAGACTGGCCCTCCTCAGGTTCCGTAAATCTCATTCTAGATCTGGGGGATAGGATGGCACTTCCTCAGCTGTTGGAACCCAGTGAGACTTTATATATACAGGTGGTTAACTCGACAAGAAAAAGTCAATTATGGCAAAACTATTGTCATCGCTTTTATAGAGCATTTCCTGTGGGGCAGTTATTCTACTAAGCCTTTTATGTGTGTTATCTTAGACATGAATTGATTCTAGGAAACAGTTAAGATTGTTGTTTCCATTTTACAGATGAGAAAATAGAGGTATAGAGAGGTTAAATAATTTTTTCAGCAGCATAGATCTCATAGAAACAGGAAATGGGGTGCAGGGAGAGCACTGGGATTTGAATTCAGGGAATCTGGGTTCCCAAAGCTGTGGATTTAACCACTATGAATACTACACCAGGAATCCTTTTCTGGTTCAGACCCTTGGAGGGGACAAAGTTGATTGGCTTACACGGACGCTGGTGAGCAAGACCAGCTGGATGGGAAAAGATGGAGTAGGTAAAATTTGCCTTTGGTTTTGTTTCATCTTTTTATTCCCTTTCAAGGGTTTCTACTACTCATTTTAACCTTACTCCTGATTGCAAACCTGTGTTTCGTTTCTATAGGATTTTACTTTCTTTTTTTTTTTTTTTTGTAGAGACAGAGTCTCACTTTATGGCCCTCGGCAGAGTGCCGTGGCCTTACGCAGCTCACAGCAACCTCCAACTCCTGGGCTTAAGCGATTCTCCTGCCTCAGCCTCCCGAGCAGCTGAGACCACAGGCGCCCGCCACAACGCCCGGCTATTTTTTGGTTGCAGTCTGGCCGGGGCCGGGTTTGAACCTGCCACCCTCGGCATATGGGGCCGGTGCCTTACCGACTGAGCCACAGGGGCTGCCCTATAGGATTTTACTTTCTAGCAGAGATTACCACTTAGAAGCAGATTCTGATATTTGCTTATAAAAGTAGCCACTCTTTAAGAGACCTTTGCATTTTGATGGAAAATTTTTATGGAATAAAAAGAAATCTTAATCTTACATAGGAGCCATTTGTAAAAGTGAGTCTCCACTTCTGACCAATAGAGATGGTATTTGTCAGGCAGTGGAGTCTGTCTGCAGCCCTCAGAGCGCACTGGGGCATGGGAAGTGATAATTTTCTCATTTCCTGGGAAGGCCTCTTATAGTACAGAAGTGGGGAAAGAGTAAGAGGAAGGCGGAAACACAGATGGGGAGTGATCTGAAAAGGGGGAAGAAAAGCTTGGAATCTCAGAAGGTGGTGCTGAGTTTAAATTCTGCCTCCGCCGGTTTCTAGCCAGGTACCTCTGGGCAAATGATTAAATTTCCCCTGTATACAAATACCTACTTTATAGAGTTTTGAGTATTAAGTAAGATATATAATTTAAAAAGGCAGCAGCCGGTTTAACGCCCTCTCTCCATTCCCTGCCACCTGTGTGAGAGGGGGAAGGAGTGAGGAAGAGAAATGGTGAAGATGGACGGAGGAGAACCGTCTAGAAGAGGAAGACTGAGTGTGAGATAATCCTCGATGGAGGAGAATGTCTAGAAGAGAGAGACTGAGTGTGAGATAGTCCTTGATGCGAACAAATTTTGTTATTCATTCATTCATTCATTCAACAAATACCCGATTGCCTCTGTGGTTCTCCTGGGTTTAGACTTACATTCACTGCAGTTGGAAATGCTGATTTTGTGAGATCATGCCTGTATACATTTAGAATCTGACAAACCCAGCCGACTGAAGACAGGAAGGCTTTGCTGGTGCCTTTATTTTGATCCTTCTTCAGATGTACCTTCCAATGAGAACTTCAGAAAGTTAAACGATTATCATTTTCTTCTGTTTTACCACATTATCCTGGAACACTCCGCACAGAACACCTTACTTAGTCACACCCTTTTTAGGCACCAGATCCACCACTAACCACTGGTCACTGCTGTCTCTGGTAGATGTGTGTATGTGGCATGGAAAACATCAAAATGTAGTCATTATTTACCTATTTTGGAAACTCCACAGCTCCTGAGTTAACAGGAGCAACTGTCACAACCCAGGTGATATAAATCATTGGATGTTTAAGAGCTTTTGTGGATTTTAATTGAGGATCATGAATTACATTTTTGTTCTTTAACTAAGACCACATTATATAATGATGCCTGACACCTTCGGACCTTGATTTCTCGAATAACAAGTCAGGAAAGATAGATATTAATGCTCTAACTTAGGGAATAGAAAGAGATGATTCTTAATAATCCTACCATAACACTGTGCTATTGGGCTTTGTGAAGGTCCCCTTGAATGTCCCCCATCCTCAACAGACTGTGCATATAAATAAGGTCGTGATAATGTAGTTCATGTTATTTTCCTGGCCTGCAGCGGGGCCTTTCCAGCCAAACTCTCCCACATTCTGACAGCCTTGCAGGGCTGTCTTTCCTGTGTGTGGCAAGGAGTTTGTACCCATTGGGTAGAACTGCTGCCTCTCGGGCTCTGCTAAGTGTGTGCTGTGTCAGCTGCCACTGCTCCTTGGGAAGGACACCGCTCTCCACACAGTGTTATGCCCTGGGGTTTCCTTTGTGTCACCAGGTGCCAGGGTCTCTTTGGGCTTCCCAGACTGCTGGACCCTTGGTGTCTTCCAGACAGAAGGAGAGACTCTTCCCCTCCCTGACTCTGTGCGCCCCCATCACTGGACCTGAGTTAGAACTGCTTGGCACACAACAGCTTCTTCAAGTTACGCCTGTCACGCTTCTACCTGCCTTGTTAACTTGGGAGGGGCAGCAGAGACGGGAGGAAAGTCCCATCATCCCTCCATTGTGTTCACCTCTCCCCCATACCCCCAGTGCTCATGAACCAACTTTGTCCCTTTTCCTTCAGCTGAAAACCCAAAGCCTTTATACACAGCATCACAGGCAGGGCTCTGCCTTCGGAGTCACTGCTCTCCCCCAGTCTTTGCTTAGGCTCAGCAAGACCCAGGCTGCTACCCCTTCGTGAAGTTATCTGGTTTCGCTGACCTCATCACCATGAGGGAGCTGGGGTGCCATCAGGGTCTAGCAGTGACCAGAGTCACCAGCCACTGTGGATGACCAACCAGGACTACCTGGTAAAGGGATCACAGTAGCAGATGGGGGAATTGCCCTCGAGGCGCTTCTTAACTCATTCTAGCACGAGGTGACTGAGATGGAGCTCAGAATGTGGAAGGTGACTTGGCTGAGGAGACCCCTGCATGTAGTTGAGAGGAATGTCTCCATTTCTGGGGCCTTCAACACAGCATGGAGGCTTATCCTCAGGCCTTTAGTTTTCCGAAGGCAGGGAGTGTCAGGACCCAGATGGAAGGCAAGGGATGCCAGCCTCATCACTCGGACCTCAGAGGAGACAGGAAGACAGCAAACAGGGGTGGTGACGTAGGTTTTGCACATAGCCTATCTGTTTTAACGCCCAGGACCCTTTGAGCTACATATCTGTAAGAAGGCCTGGTTTTGTTTATAACCTCATCCACTCTTGTCTTTCTAATGGAAACAGGACCCCCAGTCATTCATTCTGGAATCAAAGACCTCAAGGTCTTGAAAACAACCCAGTCTGGATTTGAAGGCTTCATCAAGGACCAGTTCACCACCCTCCCTGAGGTGAAGGACCGCTGCTTTGCTACCCAAGTGTACTGCAGGTGGCGCTACCACCGGGGCAGGAATGTGGATTTTGATGCTACCTGGTATGAGCCTGTGCCAGCCCCCGGCACCCCACAGGGCCTGACAGCCGCTACCTTCTTCCCAGGGCCCAGAGCTCATAGAGGCCTAGGTCTCAACTTACAGGCTGCTCAAGTCAACCTTCCCATTATTCAGAAATCTCTTCTCTTTCATAATTTATTAAATTGGTGGTTCTCAAACCTTGGTGTGCAGCAGAATTGCCTGAGGCTTTGTTAAAATGAAGCCCTCTGGGCCTGCCCCCAGGGTTCTGATTATCTTGGTCTGAGGACGGGTGCCCAAGAATTTGCATTTCCAATGAATCCCCCACCCCCACCCCCGCACTTTAGGAACCGTGACATCACATGAAGATGGTCTCCGGCCTTACTATCCACTAGTGATACACAGAGGGCTAAACTAGGGCGACTGACCTATTGTCATTTGCTGAGGACTTTGCACTGAAAATCTCACATCTCAGCAAACCCCTTTGGCCTGGGGAAATGGGACAATTGGTCACTCTAGGCCACACTCAAAATATGATATTCACAGAAGCGTTTGGTAAATGACAAATGCATTAAACTATGATCAGTCTAAATAACACACAGCGATTCTCCAAAGATACAGAGTTTATTTGGGAATGTGTGGGCAGTTTGCAAATCCGGGATATGCATGCTAAGGTAACCACAGACACATCCAAAAAGTCTGGGGGAAGCTTTTAACAGCAAAAGAGGATAGTACACAGAATTTGAGACAGAGAGAACTCTGGTTACAGCGGCTTATCACAGGAGTTGACGCCAGCTCATTAGTGGAGACAGCGTGTCAGTGAGTGTAAGATTTTGCACATCCGGCTAGTTGTCTTGTGAGTCTTGTATCAAGCTGCAGTTTGAAAAGCCTCTGGCAAAGCTTCTGATTACAGGCATAGGGTGTAAGAGCCCTCTAGGGAGGCTTTGCAGTAGTTCCCTAGAGGCCTGGGGCGCCAAGACCTCCCAGCTAAGTTAATTTATTTTGGTGAAGTTTGACACAAGTGATTCCGTTTTGATTCTGAGAACTTTCCCGATCTAAAGCTATGGTCATTATTATAATATCTTTGACCAGGAGTAATAAGGTCTCTGAATTCTCAGAGCTTGCTTTTTGACTAGGTTTCTCCTTCCTTTGCTGAAGCTCTAAGTGTTGGAAATTTCTACCCTCTGGTGAGCTGGAAGCTGCACACACACACCCCACCCCACGCAGCTTCCTCCCACAGTTTTTCTCTGATCCTTTTATTATGCAATAGGTGTTAAAACACTTGGAGAAAACCTCACCTGGGTCCTCTTTCCTTTTTATTTCAAGTGTTCTCCTTGGGCAGCAGCCTGATGTTTGTATGTTGAAAAGAGGGGGAAATTGAGCATGCCAGAGTCAGGGTAGCACTGTAGGCTGGGCCGGCCTCCCGCTAAGGAGAGCGACTTGGAGCAGATCATTTCACTTTTGAGTTCAGATTCCTCATCTCTGCATTGGAGGTAATAATAACACCTACTTCAGTTATAGCGAGAGATTCAGTGACATAGTCACATCAAACGTTTAGCTCAGAGTCTGGCACAGAGCAATCTTCTACTGTAACAATTCAAGGTACCAGCCAAGCAGCAGAGAGTTAGAAAACTTGGGAGACCTCTTCAGTGGGGGAGTCCTGGGGAGTCCTCCCTCATGAGGAGGGAGCTCTGCCCTGAGGGCTCTGGCGCCAAACTGTGGAAACAGCCTAGTGGTGTTCAGTATGTTTGTTGAATGGGGTGTGTGTGTGTGCAGGCAACAGGAAATGAGGGTGGCTTTCTTGGCATTACAAGAGAATTCTCTTCTAAAACCATCCATAAAATTCTTTTCTGAGCAACAGAAGGGTCTCTACTTCTAAGCATTCCTAAAATTCCAGCCTATCAGGGTCCTGAGGTTCCCTCCTCTCTGTTTTAGGGATACTGTTCGGGACACTGTCCTGGAGAAGTTTGCTGGGCCCTATGACCAAGGCGAGTACTCGCCCTCTGTCCAGAAGACCCTCTATGACATCCAGGTGCTCTCGCTGAGCCGTGTGCCTGAGGTACGCTCTGTCGGTTGCCGTCCTGGGGACTGAGAGAATGTGTGTCTTCTGTCAGCTCCGGGAAGGAGTTGAGAGTTAAAATAAGGAAGTGGAAGACACATGAAAAATGACATCTGTTGTTCAAACGCTTGTTATAGCAAGTGAGAAGAGAGAGGGGAAAAAAAGGGAAAAAATCTGTCCAACCTGAAACACAGGCCCCTGCTGCAGTTCTTTAGTTTTGTGGAAAATTCTTTTGAGTCCCTTCAATCTGCCACTGATTTAAGCCTCCTATTTAGGACACTTGAATACCTCAAGGGAGAGGAAATTAGAGGAAGGTTCTGTATTTCAGGGGAGCCAGAGAATGAGAGAGAGATGGAGAGAGATTTCATCCATCCATTCATCCATTTTATTTCATATCATTGAATGTTATTATGTCTCCAGCAGCACACAAGGAATATGAAGGAAAGGAAGGCAATATTAAGGAAAGGAAGAAAATAAGCCAAGTAACAGTGTAGTAGAGAAGAGAGGGTTATGGAAATACAGAGGGAATCAGCTAACTCAGGTACAGGGGACAGGGATCTAGATTCCTGCAGGTTTTCTAGAGGGAGAGGTGCCTAAGTGGAGTGTTTAGGGACAAACAGAGAGTATCTGGGTTTACACTCGAGGCGAGGGAGCAGAAGGGCGTGGAGATGGGAGGTACACTCAGGGCGAGGGGGCAGGAGGGCGGGGAGACAGGAGGTAGCCTGATCTAGTCACTCACCATGGCCGGTCTACCACGCGGAATCCCTAGGGTGGAAAGTCTTTGCACGTCCCTAGAGGGCCTTTGTGGGCTCATTTATAGAGTCTGTATTTTATCTTGAAACCCGCTGAGGGGTTTAAGTAGGGTGTGGTGTGGTCTGATTTGTGCTCTAGAAAGATTACTCTGATAGCACTATGGTGGATTAAAAAGATGATGGCCCACAGGCAAGGAGGCTTGTTGGACACTACTGCAGAAACCTGGCAAGGATAGCCTGGGCCAGGTCATGGTGGGGACAGGGTGAAGAGGAGGAGTACCATGCTTAGACCAGGGCAGAGGGACTCCTGCCACAGCCCCACACCTTAGGGGACAACTTCAGGCCTTCCTCTGGCTATGCCTTCCTCCACTAGGTAAAAAGTCAGGGTCCCTCCATCCCCCAGGATTTCCTGCCCTGGGACTACTTCCAGAACATGGGCATGCTGCTGCTTCAGATCTGTTGTCCATGGAACAGATTGTGCCACTGGTGTGCACGGTACTGGTGTGTATGCTGCTGGTGTGCATGATACTGGTGTGCATTCTACTGATGTCCATGCCACTGTTGTGTGTGCTATTGGTGTGCATTCTACTGGCGTGCATAGTACTGGTGTGCATACTGCTGGTGTGCATGGTACTGTTGTGTGTGCTACTGGTGTGCATGGTACTGTTGTGTGTGCTACTGGTGTGCATGCTAGTGGTGTGTGTGATACTGGTGTGCATGCTACTGGTGTGTGTGCCCCCTTGGGGCTGAGAGGATACAGGAGCAGCTGTGGCAGGAGGTATGGAGGGGCACTGGCCTGCAAGCTGGAGCAAATGTCCATGTGAGTCCAAGGCAGAAGGTGCCAGGGGCTGCAGGCTGGCTCTTCTCATGCTGCTATGTCCTGGCAGGGCACCCCACAATGTCAGAGAATCGTGTATAGAAACCTGGCCTTCCTTGTTATGAAGTTATTTTTGCCAAATTTGAAGACTAGAGCACATTTCACTTAAATGTTTTTTAGTTTGATTTATAACTTTTAAATCTTTATGCATCTGGTATATGGGTGTCCAGTTACCCTCTGATGCCAGGGCCTGTAAATGTCAGGGACAGGCCTGGAGAGGAAGGAGCGGAATGGGGAGGACTAGGAGGTTGACGGGTCGCTACCTAGAGGCCAGTGGGTCCCAGGTGTTTGATCCAAGGAGTCTTTTCTTTTCAGAGAAGTAGGTTTTGTGCCCTGAAGAAGGATGAGTGGTCCCGCTGTCTAATCTTGGGATCAGAGGGAGAGAACAGTGTCAAGCAGCAGAGGAACATCAGAGGGCGTTTCCAAGACAAAGATGGAGCCTGAGTAATGGGCGAGGGGGGCTGGAGTGACAGAGAGACAGACTCACAGTGGAAGTGCCCAGTGTGACACATGCTCTTGCGGATTCTTATGGATTCCAGATAGAAGACATGGAAATCAGCCTGCCAAACATCCACTACTTTAACATAGACATGACCAAAATGGGACTGATCAACAAGGAAGAGGTAAGAGAACGCCAGAAATATTTAAAGCACATCTCTGCCCCAGAGCCCTTTATAAACTTGGGCTGACAATATCACAGACTAAAACTCTTAACAGCTGTTGCTTTGGGGAATATTTATAGTTGCCACTGATTAGAGCCCTCCTCAACTCTGGGCCTTTCAATGCCTGAAGCTAGAGGGCCCAAGAAGTGGCTGAATGATTACAGAGGGCTGCAAGTTGCAGAGAGGGAAAGACAAGAAGGAACAGCGTGTGCCTGAGGAAACAGCTCTGAGATCTATTTCTCTAAAAAGGGCCACACAGGTCACAGCTACATTATTCTTCCATCATGAGGCAATGAGAAGAAAAAAAAAACTCTATGTTAATTTTCTTCTATCATCTCTACCTTTTGATAGTCAATTCAGTAGCACATAATACACACAAGAAAAGATGAAAGAGTATTTGTGTTTCTAATTGAAATTACTGAAGGCAAGAATAGGAAATTTGTTGTTGAAAGGAAAACTTAGTCTTGGAAAAAGTGCTTACCCTGACTTGTTTCCAGCCAGGGCAGATGGTTGGACCACTCCCTGTGTGTGACCGAGGAGACGATTGTGGTCTGTTTTTCTGGGGAGATCAGAACTGTCCCTCCCTCTTGGATCACTTTCAAAATAATAGACTTTCTCAATTGGATCCATCCTCCCACTCAGGTTTCTAGAATTTGAAAAACACCATTTTGGGTAACTTCTTTTAGTATGGGTAGGGCGTGAGATAGTAAAGGGGCCTTCTGTTGGCATGGCTCTGCTCTTGTATAATCATGTCCTTTGGTGGATAAAGGCTAATAATGAAGGGGTCTCTTCAAGGTCCCACATTCTGAGCCTGCTGACCCAGGGGCCTCCCCATCCCTCTGGCCAGGCACCTTGTTTCTGTTCTAAGATAATGTTGGTGAGCTCCACCTGGCTTTGCACCACCATCAGCTGCAGGTGGAGGCTGAGGGTGGTGCCGGGAAACCCAGGTCATGCTTTTGCACATGGAAAAAGAGATCTACAGCCCTGAGTTGCTGAGGACAACCTGGGTCCCATGTGCTGTCCATTCAGCTGAAAGGAAGGGCAGCATTATTTACTTCAGAGGAAGGAAAGGATGGTGACTACCAGAATGCCATTAGTTTGAATTAATTAATTAGAATATAAAGCCTTTTAAAGGGCAGGAGAGGGACCTGAAAGTAAGTCCTAGCCATGAGGCAAAACAAATGGGCCTTAAACAGAAAAATGGTCAGGTGTCATGACTATAGCAGTGCCCAGCTCAGAACCCCAGGCAAAAGGAGGGTCTCCTTGGGGCCCTCTGATGCCTTTTGCTGCACTAATCCCAGCTCGAGCTGATGGACTAAGGCCAGTAGCCCTCCCTCTAAGAAGTCAGATTCACAGCTCCCTCCTGGAGCCCAGCTGGGGACCTGGACACTGCAAAGCTAGAGTTCCTTTAGGTCAGGGCTCTGCATAAAGGCACCTGAGCGGCTGAACAAGCCGTTCCTGAATCTGTGTCTGCACTTTGGGGATGGCTGGTTCTGCTCTTGAACTCTCACCGGCAGGGGTGTGCAAAGTAAATACAACACATAAGAAGCAGGAAGTCGTGCACATTGACAGTAGCAGAGAAGTGACAAATGACAGGGTGGGAAGATGGAAGAACTCTAACAGCACACGCTGTCCAGACCCATTTAACATTGAGCTAACAGCCCCGCGGACCTCAGACGCTCCTGAGGGCATGGCAGTATTATAGCATAGGACGATGATTGATGTCCAAAGTGAGTCGCCAGGAAAAGGTCAAATTGTGTTCACTCTATTTAAAAAGCAGGGATGTGCAGTGCATTTTGGAAACATTTATATCTCAATGATTAATTTTTTTTGAAAACTCTAATTTTCTGGAAAATTGACTCATTTTTCAACTATTGCCAGAAAAATAAGGCATTACCATGCTTGAAGTAACTTTACTGTAGGGCACATGCATTTTTGGTTTAACAAGTGGTTGTTGTATTGTTGTTTTAGTATTGATTCATAGAAGGAGAGCTACTTAAACGTTTCTGAAGTTCCATGTGGGTTGTTTTATAGGTATTACTTCCATTGGACAATCCATATGGCAGAATTACTGGAACAGTCAAGAGGAAGCTGTCTTCAAGGCTGTGACATCGTGGCCACCAGGAAGAGTCCACTCTCATCTGAGGAAGTCCTTGAAGTCCTTTGTAATCCTGGAGATGACAGCACGTACCCAGGCACATTTCCAACCTAGTATATTGATTTTTAGGGGCCATTTTCCTCCTGTATTAAATAATCTATTTCTTCTACACCTAGCTCAGCAAAGCATTTTGTGCATTACCTTATTAGTGATTATAACATACTTTGTGGCTATAGTTAACTTAAAAAAATACTAAACAATATAAGAACATCATAAATCAAAATTTCTTCTGGGTTCCCTTGTGCTGTGCTGTCTTAGAGAAGCTTTAGAATCAATTCATTAAGAAAATAATCATGGGTTAATGAGGGCATCACATCAATTAATTTGTTACAACTTTAAGGAGCAAAATATCATTTTCATCCTATTGGTGCTTCTGAGTAACGCAGAAAATGTAATAAAATCATATTGAAAAATATCACCATGGGGACTTCAGTTGACTGAATATTTGAATTTTTTAAGACTACTATAACATAGCTATATCATGGATACTTTATTTCTACTTTGATAGCACTTTTGTGATCTTAATGAATTGATTTT
The DNA here is from genome assembly GCF_027406575.1 of Nycticebus coucang. Classification (NCBI taxonomy): domain Eukaryota; kingdom Metazoa; phylum Chordata; class Mammalia; order Primates; family Lorisidae; genus Nycticebus; species Nycticebus coucang. Next base: position 16,078,174 of record NC_069784.1, on the reverse strand, counting down.
TTAACTTTTATAACTCTCAGTGAATATTTAGTACATATTAGGCACTGAAAAAGAGTGTGAGTTATTTTCCTTTGAATAATATATCCCTATGTGCACAGAGAGCCTCTTTTGATAAATGCTGAGTCAATATACAGGTGGATGAAAATACCTATAGAAAGGAGCAGAGGGCAACGAGGAGTTTTGGATGATGATATTATGAGTGATTTTTATTTTCCACCATGTATTTCCCTGAATGTTCCAAATAGGAACATTTCTTACTTTTATAATCAGAGAAAAAATATACCTGATGATTTAAAGATGTCTGCAGGTTTGAGGGCTGATACTGTAAACTATATAAACAGATCTATTGACTAACACTGCCCTGTATATATACATGCATCTTCGTAAATTATAATTTTAGAAACCCATGATGAAAATCTATCCACACGAACATTCTAGATAACCCTCTCCCATTTTTACATTTCCATTTTTAAGAAATCTTCATTTTTTGGACATGCTTACATATAAGCCCTTAGTATTACCCTGTTTTCCCGAAAATAAGACATCCTCCGAAAATAAGACCTACTCACAGGAAAGATAAGACGTCCCCTGAAAATAAGACCTAGCGCATCTTTGGGAGCACACCTGAAAATAAGACACTGTCTTATTTTCGGGAAAACAGGGTATTTGGTCATGCTGACTCTTCACCTTTATAATACTGCTACTGTAGGTAGCATGATGTAGTGGTTTGTTGCACAAACACGTTTCAATCCTGGCTCCACCTCTCATGAGTTATAAGTTTCTTCCTGTGTAAAAAGAGGTGAAAATCTACCTTGTAGGTCCTTTGAGTTTTTTTTTTTTTTTTCTGAGACAGTGTCTTAGTATGTCACCCTCGGTAGAGTGCTGTGCGTGTCACAGCTCACGGCAACCTCAAGTCTTGGATTAAAGCCATTCTCTTGCCTCAGCCTCCTAAATAGCTGGGACTACAGGCGCCTGCCACAATACCCAGCTATTCTTTGTTGCAGTTGTTTAGCTGGCCCGGGACGGGCTTTGAACTTGGTGCACGTGGCTGACACCATAACCACTGTGTTACGGGTGCCAAGCTGGCCCTTGGGTTTTAAATGGGTTAGTATTTCTAAAGTGCTATAGTAGAATTTGTGCTTGGCACATAGAAGTTTCTATGTAAGTTTATGTTAACTCCAATAGGCATCCTGCCTGCTTTCCATTTGTTATTAGACTCGTGTAGGAAGTTGTCATTGGCTTTCTTGGGTCAGGTGAGACCTGGGAGGTCCTGAGAGCAGTGAGCTCTGCAGGACGCTGGAAGCCATTCACCGCAGAGCCTGCTGGGAAGAATGATGAAATATTTGATAAGGAAAGTTTTATGCCACACTGAATACTCACATTACAGAATGTGCTTCTCCATCATGTAACTTGCATGGCCAAATGGCTGGTACATTTTATTCCTCTGCTAACTTGATAATTCTGTTCCAACAGGAAAGAGTCTAACATGACTTTCCCTAAAAACAACAACAAAAACCTTAATTAGGCCTTTCTTCCTTAATTTTCTCTTGTTCATGCAAGTTTTAGACACACTGTATTTGCTTCCGAGAAGAAACCCACGTTAGAGCAGAATTCTTAGAAATGCATTTTGCTTCTCCTGAACTCTTAACACATTTGTGGCAATAGATTGCGTGGTTGTTGGATGTTATTAAATACATCCCAGGTGTGAGGCTGTACGTAGCCTGTGACATTTTCAGGGACCACGTTCCTGTTTTGTGAAGGGTGTTTTCCTGTTAGAACCATGAACTATGTGCTGACCAGCTTTGGGTTTCACCTGCTCCTTTCAGATCTGGCCGACAGGTGGGATCTGAACTGTATACACCTGTGAGGTGGTCTGCATTGAAACACTTGATGATTTTGCTATGAAGGCTGCAGGGATTCAGTTCTAATATTCTGGGAAGCAGAGCTGTCTTTACAACACTCTCTTCACACTCCCCCTCCTTACCCCTGCCCCATCTCAAACACTTTCATGGAGGATCAGGTGATTCCAAGCCCATGTGCTGCTGGGGGGCAGTTTCCATGGCATCCGATGGAGAAGGCTGTCATCTGGGGATTGTGGATTTGGCAGCCAAGATTCTGGCTAAGGTTTGTTCCATATCCTGTAAATTTCATGATAACTTTCACAGCGACAGACTCAGAAAATATATCCTCTTCCCTTTCCTTTTTAGAGGCAGACTTGAGTTCATACCAGGCCTTATTTTTAGAAACCGATTTATACTCCTTTTCTTTTCTCCCTTGATATAGCAAAAGTCATTTTGAGACAGCGTGTTACTTATTCGTCACTGAAACAGAATTTACCTTTTTCAAACACCTGCAGGTTTTAACCACAGACATGTGAAGTTTTTTCTAACCCCTAAGCTTTGTCCAGAAAGAGCATCTTCTTTCTGTCAGACGCTGAGCTGTGTGGAGCTTGCCCTTTGTGGGGCGCCTTTGTTACGTTCTGCCTTCTGACCTCTGCTTCTAAAGACAAGGATTTCAAACCTCCTAACCAGACACTCCAGGTTCTTCCTGCTTCCAAATATTTGCAACTTAATCTCTTTGTATTTTTCACAGCCTTTGCGAGTGTTTCTCTAGAGCTCAGCCGCCACTCATCTGCCCTAGCTCCCTCTCAGACTCGTCCCGTTTTCTGAAGCCTCTTGAGAACCTTTGAGGTGGCCACGGACCTTCTTCCCAGAGAAATGTTCCTGCATCTCTCTACAGGTGCCTCAGCCTCTACTAAGGAAGTAGTTTACACCTTATCCCTAAAGTGTAAAGGATTCTGATAGAAATTTACAAATCATATTCCACACTTGAGAACAATGCTCTAACCTATTTATTGGATGATGAAGAAGGTTTCCAGGTTTGTGTATGTGGGTCCCAGAGCAGTAAAAGGCTGCACAGCATGTCCAGACTGGGCACAAAAATTCCTTCTGCTTGAGCCATATGATTTAGCAGATTCTATGCTATTAGAAGTGTCTCTGCCTGGGAAAGATGCTGTGAGGGGCTGGGAAGGAAAAAAAATATATAAAAGTGTGTGTTTTTTAAATTCTCTTAACAAAAATAATCAACACAAAAGACTTCTGTGACCAAATGTGCAGGGATTTCTCCCCATCAACAAGCAAGCAATCAGCGCTACAGCAGACACCAGGTGGGTGTCCTCCAATTCAGTTCTATTCTGTGTATTCCAACACTATCTACCTGGAGATTGTGTCCCGCCCCAGAGACAGAGGGCTCAGTCCTTAAGACTGCACCCCCACTTCAAATGCCAATCACATCTGACTGACTGGCTATAAATTGGGGATCCCAAGACTCTCTCCTTGGAGCCAATTAATTTGTGGGAACAGCTCCCAAAACTCAAGGAAGTATCTTTCCCAGTTTATTATAAAGGCTGTTATAAAGGATACAGAGGCACAGGGCGAGATATGTGGAAAGTGGTGCAAAGCTGCCAGAGCCTCTGGGCCTATCCAGCTATCCAGAAGCCTCTGAGCCCCGTCCTTGTGGGGTTTTATGCAGGCTTCATTACACAGGCTTGATTGGCTGTTGGTGATCAACTTAACCTTCAGTCTCTCTCCTGTCCCTGGAGGTTGGAGTAAACTGAAAGTCCCAACCCTCTAATCTTGGCTTGGTCCTTCAGGTGAGCTGCTGTTGGGGGGTCTTTGCTTGAGAATCCCAACCTTGTTTGAAAGCCTACTAGAACAATGACACTGAAATTAAGTAACTTGCCTCAGTTTAAAAAGTATCTGAGAAGGCCTGGAGAGGGCTTACATTAACGCAGGTTGAGTCAAAAAGAAAATGCAGCCTCTCTTTGGCCTCTTCAGAAGGCTTTTGTTGATTTTCAACAAAGGTGCATATGCAAAATGTAAAGATATCAAAAGATAGGGTGGAAGGAATCTCAAGTCCCCAGGAACATTGTGTAGAGAGGCTGGGTAGACAGCAGGGGCCTTGCCAACAAAAGAAACAGCTGATGGAATATTTAGGAAGTGGGAGGGAGAAGGTAGTTCTATCCCTGAAGAGCAAGCAAACCAGGTTTCCTTACCTAATTACACATCAAAAGTTCAAGGAGTTTAATCCCTCCCACCTGTTGACTCTTGACTGTCTCTAGGCCTAGTCCAACCTGTCCAGGTGCCTCTGGGCTCTTAATCTTCGTGGTTTGGGTAAACCTCCAGGGATTGCCCTTCTTCAGGCTTTCCCCTGGATACACCAGGTTTGAGGCCAGGTGCCCCACTGAGAAGTCAACCTATCTACCTCCCACAAGCAGCCCCCATCTGGGAGCTCCCTGGGGTCTGCCTGTCATCAGTCAATATCTAGCTGACAAAGTGACATAACTTTGGAGAGTCTACAGATTTTGGTAGTTGTACGCCAGGAAACCCGTGAAAGATAAATACACATCTTACAATATCACAGGGATTTTACACCAAAACCCAGCAGGAACATTACAACATGGATTTCCAGGGTTCTAGAACAAGGTTACATTATCTGTAGCAGAGAATTATTCACCATTTGAAAAATAGCTCCCAGTGTGTTACTAGGTCTTGGTAAAGGCAAACTTTAAACAAAGGACATCAAGGGATTTTGTGGCTAGAACTGCTCAGCGTGAGTTGGTTTCTGTCGAACTTACTAAGTATTAGGGCAGTATTTTTCAACCTTTTTTTTTAATCTCACAGCACCCTTGAATATATAGTTAAAGCTTCACGGCACACTTAAATTATATTGATTTTTTTAAAAAAAGAGAAAATATTTACTGTAATTTGAACTTCTTTTGAAGACAATTTAATTAATGATCTTTAAAATTTGTCATGGCGTGCTCGCTTCGGCAGCACATATACTAAAATTGGAACGATACAGAGAAGATTAGCATGGCCCCTGTGCAAGGATGACAAATTCGTGAAACGTTCCATATTTAAAAAAAAAAAAATTGTCATGGCACACTATTTGAAAATCACTGTATTAGGGTCTGGGAGGCCTAGCAGCAAACCACTGAAAGATGGAAACGAGAGGCCCAGGATCAGGCACCAGGAGGGCCAAGGGGCAGGGGCAGGCAATAGGAGGGCTAGCTGCCAAGTAGCTGGTTAGTGTTCTCAGAGATTGGTGTCATGTCAAGATCGCGTTCAATATTGGTATCTACTGCTGAAAAGTTGGACATTTATGAGCAATGGTTATTTTCATTCCAGGTCCCATGCTTTTGGGCCCCTGTATGTCCTCCACTGCTGCCACCGTGCCTATTCCATTCATGAGTCCATCGTGTCAACACTGGGATTGCCGGGTCACAGGCCACGTCATCTGCCGGATTAGCACCTCATGATGCTCTTTGGTAGACATTAAGGTGCAAAGCAAAGACCTTCACATCTCCTGTCCACTCCCAAAAGTCCAGTCACAAGCCCATTCCTTCTGCCCAGTCTCCTAATCTTTCTCATTGCCGGTGCCTAAGAAACCCAAAACAAGCCATTTGCCACTGCCCACGAGTTTGTGTATAGTCTTACCTAAGGATACATCACACACAAAATGATGACTCTTTGGTGTATTTCCTAAAGTTGTATTCACTGGGAAGATGATCCTCACCACTGTAGTAAGAGCTGCCCTCCCCTGCTGGCCTTAAGTGTGAGAGGTGCTGGAGAAACAGTGGTGGGTAACATGGGAACTGGGCCACCTGCTCCTAGTTTGGGTATAGGTTTGCTTTTCCTGCCCACAGGGACTCAGCTGGCACCAGTAGCCAAAGGCTTACAAAATTCCATATGTCACTCAGACTAAGGACTTTCAAAATACTCACTTTAAAGTAAAATGGCAACAATCTGTAAGTGAACATATAGTCCTATCACATACCATACCAGCCAAAGCTGCTGGCATAAGAGAGATCTCAAAAAGGTACACTGAGATGCCAGCTCGGAGATGATGGGGCATTGTCCTCAGGATGCAGAATATTCCTTGAATACTTAACTCTCACATGGTACAATGTCCCCAACAGTTGGAACACATGGGTCTGGTACCCAAGGGGTGGAAACAGGAATGGTTCCACTTACCATCATTCCTGTTGACCCGCTTGTAAATTTTGTGCTTCCCCATCCCCTCAACATTGTGTCAAGGCCCTATGCTCAGGAGGATACTGCCACCAGGGGGTGCAGTGAGAGTGATTTAAAGGAAAGCTGTAGGGGTTGTACAATCAGCAAACTCAAGAAAAACAGCTGTTCCCAGTGTACTGCACTGAGAGCCATAATCAGACCGAAATCTTAGAACATTTTATGAAAGGGAAATGACGTAGAACGTGGGCCAATATTGTGAGTTTTAATTGAATAGTGCAGGGTAGCAGTGACACATATAACTCAGATCACTGCATTTTTAGAAAATCATAGAAATCGAGGGCTGAAATAAACTTCTAGTCGAACTTGTTTATTTTAGATGGATGGCAACTGAAGCAGGAGAGGTTAAGAGACTTGTACGAGATCTTGCAGAGAAATCAGTAGCAGATCTGGGACCAGAGCCCAGGTGTCTGACCCCCAGGCCAGCATCCCCTTCCTCCTCCAGTACGCCAGTTGTCCTTTTTAACTGTGTGTGAATGTTAACTTTCTCTGCATTCTGCATACACACTGCAGAGAAGGCTAATGAATAACCGACAGATATCCCGGTGGCTAGGAGAAGTCACCTTAGCATTAAAAATTCATTACAGAAATCTGCCCCAAATAGATAATTAACCAGACTGGTGTCAGCCTAATTGGCTCAAATTAATGAATGCAGCTCCACTCAGATTTTTTTCAACTTTTTTTTTTTAATTTTTGGTTGTTTGTTATTGACCCCCATACACCTGCATTAAAATCACAAAGGCATCATAGGTTTCCCTTTCTTTACCCTCACAAAACCATTTTGAATGTCATCTGAGTGCTCATTTTGGGTAGGAACAAGATATAATTCACCAGTGCCTCACACTAACTTCTCTAGGTCTTTGGGGACCAATAAAAACTTACATGCTTTTTTCTCAGCACATTTCCCTTATCTCAGCATAACAATTTTTCATGTAACATTTCATGTAACATTTTTCAATAATGCCAGTTTTTTGATGTTTTGGTTTTGGTTTTTGTGCCCTTATGAAGACAAAACATCTAGAACCACCCAATATCCAAGGACTTCAGGAAATCATTTTATTATTATTATTTTTAAATCAATATTAGGATGCCTCAGACGAGCAGTGTTTGGGCTCAGCATACATCTTATTAATTCTGTGACTGTACTGGGCTTGAAGTAGAGTGAGATCATAGTAATAAAACCATAGTTTTAGTACACTTTTTAGATAACACCAATTAATGTATAATGTACTATCGTTCAATTCTCTCATCTACTTTATGAGACTGGCATGAGAGGAGGACTGGTAGCTTCTACAGTACCCACCTTCCTGTCTTTGTTTAGCTGGACACTGGGCTTTCTGAAATAAAGACCACAGTCTCCAGCCTTCCTTGCAGCGAGGCATCACCAAGTGACTTTCTCATTAACGAGATGCAGAAGTGCTCTATGCAACTTCTTATAATAGAAAGTGTGCCCTTTCTTACCTCTTCCTCTTCTTGGCTGGAATACAGTTGTGATAACCGGAGCCTAAGTAGCCATCTTGGACCAAATAGGAAGCTATGTGTTCGGGGTGTTGGGACAACACACCGGAAGACTGGGCCACGGCCATTTTGGGGCAGCCATGCCAACCCCAAACTGCTTACCTGAGATTCCCATACACAATAGAGAAATTCTGTTTTGTCTAAGTGACTGTTGTCTGGGCTCTCCGTTGAAACTGATCCTGGAAGACGCACTTGAGCTACACTGCCCTACTTAAGATGTTCTGTAAACATAAAATACACACTGGATTTCAAAGGCTAAGGGAAAGAAAAATACTATAAAGTGTATCATTGATAGTATTTTACATTGATTATATCTTAAAATGATGTTTTATATGTTTTGACTTAAAAATCGTATTATTCAAATTATTTCTCCTGAATCTCTTTACTTTCTTAAATGTGACTACTAGAAAATTTTAAGTTAAGTATGTGGCTCACGTTATATGTCTACTGGATGGTGCCAGCCTAGTGTTGCTCTGCGCAGTCTCTGTATCTGCACGAGGGAATAGAGGGAGTTCCTGAGGGTAGGTGGAGAGTTCCCATGGCACATAAACATGGGGCTAGATTCACGCTCAGGTCTACGTGGTGCGACCCCAGTGCCTTCACCCACTGCCTAATGTGCCTCTCCACTGGCGTCATGGAGCTCAGGGACGGAAGAGTGAACACCATCCTGAACACTAATTATTGAAGGCAGAAACTGCTGGCAGCTTGAAGAATTGTACTGCCTTTCCCCTCAAAATATGTTTATAATCTGATGAGTTCTGTGGTGTTATTTTCAAATCACACATTTCCCAGCATATAAAAATATAATGTGATCTACTGAAAAAGAAAGTGAAACCCAATTTTCTAAACACTTCTGCTGCCTTTGATTCAGAAAGAAGACATTTAACTTGGGAAACTTTTCCACAGATCACCCCACAGATGATGGAGGCCTTGTGGAGAAACTTTCCTTGGCAGCTGAAGGCCTTTAGCCCCTGTGATGAGCGAAACCCCTGGGTGGTGCCCGGGGAACAGCACATACTGACTTGCAACATGACCCCCTTGTCTGGTTGCTGTAGATCTGGCTGCCTGGCCACGGCATCATCTTCGGGTAATAAGTTCAGTTTAATCTACACCTTTAACTCACTCACCTGTCCCCATTTCTGCTATGGTACAGGTGGTAGGTTGGCCCCTGTGTGAGACTGGACGATTAAGTTGTAAACTCATCTTAGAAAAAGTGCTACCCACTTCATTGCTGACTATCAGTACGGACACCTGATGGCCGACAGGAGGTGTCCGTACTGAAGGTGACTGTAGTGATATTTAGCAATGAGGTATGTAGTGCTTTTCCTAGGATGAGTTCTCGAACTTAATTGTCAAACATCATGCTTGTTCTATGGAACAGGGGTGCATTTTCTGTTGGGAGATGGCCCGGCACCTCCAGCTTTCCTGATTTCTCCCTAAAGACAACTGTAGACTGGAACACCCTGACCTAGCTGAGGTGAAAAGTCAACTTAGCTACCTCCTTGTGGGCAGCCAAAGACGGCGCTCAATGTATTCATAGCATCCTCCATTATTCTGCTCCATGCCAGGCTAGACACAACTAGACTCACCACCTCCAAGTGATTCTAAGACATAAGACAGGCACGGTCACCGAATGAACTTGCACGTGATCTTTTCATCCCTTTCTCTCTCTGTAATGCTGCCATGACTGGCCAGAACGGTACCCAGACGACTTAACTGCCTGTGGAGCCACCGTACGAAACTAATGAGCTGTTCGTTAATGCACCCATTGCTCCCCTCTCCTTCCTGTGGCTTCTGTCCCTGGTTCAAAAGCAAAATTAACAAGTTTTCTCCTAAGAGGCGTATCTGTGCTGCAGCAGTCAGCGCTTTGAACATTTAACTTCATTTTCCGAATCATTCCAGAAAACACTTAATGGCTCTGGGCCCAGACCTGACCCCCGCAGATCCCATTTGCAGGAACCGTCAAAGGCAGATAAATCATCACCAGTAAGTACATTTTGCATTTGGCTTCCAAACATGGGAGTGTTTGGGCAACTGTGGGTCATTAGACTTTTGCAAATTAAATTGCCCTGAAGATGCATTTCACTAATACAATTGAGGACACTGTGTGGCCCTAACAGCATATGCTAATCTCAGAGGGACACAAACCTGTGTTCATGGAGGATGTTTGTCGAGAGCAGAATGAAGAGAATGCCCTCATTGGCCTCTTTTTCTTCATAGGCAACATGTCCAGTAAATACCAAAAATGATGCTCAGATCTGCTGCACACATTCAATGCAACATGCCAGCGTGTTTTCTTTTCTTCTAAATCTACTTACAATCTCCGGTTCCTGAATTCACTTACTCTAAAGAGGCTCTCCATGTGCTTTTTGCTTTAGAACCAGTGTAGAGGTAGAGGTAGGACCCTAAAACTCAAAAACCTTTTACATTAACTAATGTAAAAGTATGAAGTTGCTGGTTGTAGATATTAGGGAATGGAAGAGATTGTGACAAACTGGGGCTTTAAACCTCACTAGAAGTGGGCAAATGTAGTTCTAAAAACACACACAAGGCTGGGTGCTGTGGCTCATGCCTGTAATGCTAGTAGGCTTCTGGGAGGCCGAGGCAGGAAGATAGCTTGAGCTTAACAGTTCAAGACCAGCCTGAGCCAAGAGCAAGACCACATCCCTACTAAAAATAAAAAACTAGCCAGGCATTGTGGCAATGTCTATAGCCCCAGCTACTTGGGAGTCTGAGGCAGGAAGATGGCTTGAGCCCAGGAATTTGAGTTTGCTGTGAGCTATGACACCATGGCACTTTTGCCTGAGGCAACAAAGTGAGAGACTCTGTTGCAAAAAAAAAGAAAAAAGAAAATAAAACAGGGGCTGGGTGTAATGGCTCCTGCCGGTAATCCTAGCACTCTGAGAGGCTGAGGCAGGTGGATTGTCTGAGAAAAAGCAAGACCCTCTTAAAAAAAAAAAAAAAAAGTCAAGTGTCGTGGTGGGCACCTGTAGTCCCAGCTACTAGGGAGGCTGAGGCAAAAGAATCACTTGAGCACAAGAGTTTGAGGTTATTGTGAGCTATGATGCCCTGGCACTCTACTGAGGGTGACAAAGTCAGATTTGTGTCTCAAAAAAAAAAAAAAAGAAAACAAACAACAACAACAACAACAAAAACCCAAAGCAGAGTCTCACTTTGTGATCCCAGGATAGAGTACTGTGGCATCACAGATGACAGCAACCTCAAACTCTTGGGTTCAAGTGATCCTCTTGCCTTGCCTCAGCCTCCCAAGTAGCTGGGACTACAGGCTCCCACCACCATGCCTGCCTAGTTTTTCTATTTTGGGCAGGGAGGGGGTCTCACTCTTGCTCAGGCTGGTCTGGAACACTTGAGCTCAGGCAATGCACCTGCCTCAGCCTCCCAGAGTCCCAGAGAGCTGGGATTATAGCGTGACCTCGCCTGGTCGGCAATTACTGTCTTACATTCCTTGTGAGTGGAATATTCTGTCTGCCTCTTTGGTTGAGAAATTCATCATTAATCAGTCCTGGTATAAACCTTTGTCATAAAATACATTCCTACCAGGCCTTGCTCACTCTCTGTCCGTGACCTGCTTTGTGTATCTGCTGCCAGCTGCAGGTCCAGATCACGTCCACTGTGGTCTGAGGACGCAGACATCTCCCATTCATCCAGATGTCTGGAGACAAAGTTCTACCCAGTCGCTGAATTTTGAGTATTTTCCGCATCTCCGTGGCCCCATCTGACCGCACTGCTGTTCCCCTGGACCGGAGGAGATGGAAGCTCCCGTGGTTATCGTCACGGGGAGCAGGCCTGTCTGTTATAGGCCTTGATTCTGGTTGCCGGGAAGACAGACTATCTCTAATTTGCTAATTTTGTCTGAAAGCTGCCAACAGAGCCTGAGGAATGATTTTATACTTTTCTATTTGCTTAAATTGTTTTTCTCCCACCACCATCCATCATGTATAGCGAGCAGTCCTGGTCTCAAGCCAGCTCAAATTTAGTCCAGGTCTCAAGTTGAGCCCAAGTTCAAATCCAGAGAAAAATACAGCTTAAGACACACTTTCAGTGTCATTTACTCAAGTGTTTAGTGCTCAGCTGACAGTGGTAAGGACAAGTTGTCCCTCAATATTAGTTCTCTTCTTTATCTACAGAGACTTAGAATTTTAGCTGGGCCCATGGTTTCCAAGAAAAAAAAAATTATTTCAAGCTTCCTTGCAGCTTAAGTATGGCAATGTGACGGCAGGATATAAGAAGTATATTATGTACAAGTTCTTGGAAGTGTGCGTAAAGGAAGGTCTGTTCCTTTCCGCTTTTCTTCTCCCTGCTGGCTGGAATTCAAGTGGTGATGGTGAGGCTGCAGCAGCACTTTGGGCTCTGAAATGACTCTGGGGATGGACGTCAGCATAATAGAACAAAACCATAAGAGGGATCTGTGTCCCTACGATCACGAGGCCCATGCCATTGTTGGCCCCCATCTGGATGTGAGAGGGAAGTAGGCATCTATCTGGCTTACATTTACTGGTGGTGGTCAGGAAGACAGTTACTATCACTCACAGTCCAAACTTTCCCAATCTAATACAGAAGGTATCAGGTGGGTGCCCCGAAGCAGGGCCTGGATGTATCTCAGGCTCCCCTTCTGGGGAAGCTCCTTCAGAGAAGTGTTCTTCAAAGTCCTCATTCCGTTTTCCTTCTCCTTGACCCAGGAGACCCCTTTCTTTCCCACCCAGATCTCCGGCAGTTGCAATTCCCCCCTTCTGTCTCCATCACACCTCATGGCACTTGACCATGCTCTACCTTTAACTTGGTTTGTGCTCACTGCCTCAGACAGACTGTGAGAACTAAGGATAGAAAAATGTCTCTGCTCTAATCACCTTTCCCACTGCAGGGCAAAACAAAGCATTAAGTTTCCCGTACTCCATGAGCTCTGCAATTGAATTAATTTGGAATGCTTTGTTGAACCCCACCTACGACCTAACCACACTGTCTATTCCCCAGAGAAATTGTCTCTGTAGTGGGCTAAATTATGATACTCTAAAATAGGGACTCTTTTTTTTTGAGACCAAGTCTCACTCTGTTGACCTAGGTAGAGTGCCGCGGAGTCATACTTCACAACAACCTCAAACTCTTAGGCTCAAGTAATCCTGCCCCAGCCTCCTGAGTAGCTGGGACTACAGGCACCTGCCATAATGCCCAGCTAGTTTTCTTATTTTTAGTAGAGACAGATTCTTGCTCAGGCTGGCCTTGAACGCCTAAGCTCAGGTGATCCACCTGCCTTGGTCTCCCAGAGTGCTGAGATTACAGGCAGGAGCCACCAGACCAGTCTGGCATAAAATAGGTAGGGACTCCTAACTTGAGGAGGAGGCAGAGGGAATTCAGAGTCCATCAATTCTCTGCAAAGTCATGGCTGTGGGAATATGAGCTTTTTCTGGAGATAAGGCCAGTCTCTCATTAGAATTCCAAAAACAGTCATGCCCCCCAACTGGCCTACAGCAAACAAGAAATCTTTGGGTAAAATGACCCTAGAGTTGGCTGTTGGGTGAGGGTCAGAGGAGAATGAAATCTCCACGGATGACTCCCTTTATAAAGAAGGCAAGTCCACCTGTAGCTCTATATAATTTCTACATCAAAAGCTTAGGTTATTTTTAAAAGATTTAATTTTCTCTTCCTGGTATCCAAGAGACTTTAATCCTTAATCTCAGTTGAAGAAGCAACAGAGAGATCCAAGCTAGGCGGGGGGTAAACTGAAGCAATGCTTTATTGCAGCCACAAAGCACCAATTCAATGAGGTGTTGACACACAGGTATTCAACAAATGTCTCTTTGAACAGAGATGTAGCAAGCCCACTGTTTCAAAGTTCTTAAAAACAGGTACTCAAACCAAGAATCAAAGAAAGCATGGGACAATTAAAAAAATATTACACCATCGTGAGGGAATATATATAAAAATATTCTGTACTAATAACAAGGCTTTTTGATCTATAACTCTCAACAAATTTCTTCAGAAACAAACTATTATAAATACAAACCATAAAGTAAAAAAAGAAAAAATATTTTCTCCAGAAACAAAGAACCAATCTATGCAGAAAATACCATTCCCCCCGCCCCCTACCCCGTGAAAGCAAGTTGAGAATGGATGGACAGCCCCAGTACACAACAGTTTCTCTTTTCTGAGTCACGATTCTGTTCCTGAAGGGGCCATGGCGCACGTTCATTTCAAACATTATAGCAAATCCCAATAAAACCTTAATAAGGTCAAGTGGAGGATCCTCTATAAAAAGGGTGTCGGCAATTCTGTCCAAGTACCACCAGCTCCAAGGAGCAGAGGAATTCAAGGAAGACGGCGAGCCCTTCATCTCTTCTCTACCTCCCCGAGCTTTCTTGTTTTTGCTCTTCCTAGTCTGAACCAAAGTTCTGAAACCAAAAGTCTGAACCAAAAGATGCTCATTTCATTTTTTTTTTTTTTTAAGGATTTTTGGAATGTCATCTATGAAGAAAGAAAGAGAATCCTTATGGTTTCATCAAAGCCTTTGTGGGGAGGAGTGTCTAGTTGTGTCAAAGAACATTCTATTTGACAGACTCCAAAAGGAAAACCACCCCAGGCCTGTCTTGTCCTTGCCCCTCCGGCTGAATTCAGGTCAGCCGATGAATTGCCTAGTCTATCCATTGGATAACGTTTGATTGAAATTCTTTACATATACACATGTATGTATTCTGTTTACAAAGTTTCATCACATGAAACCAAATTATGTCATTATGTATTTTTGAGATCTAAGACCCCAACTGGATTGTACTACGAAGAGTTGTTCTTCAAATGCTTTGTCTGCAGAGGTTTTACGTGATACTCGTAGATTTTCAGAGCAGGTCCCAATTTCAACTGAAGTCCTGTCAACACATCGTTTCTCGTCATCAGTAGGAGGGATTTCCCATCAATTTCCTATAATGGAAGCAGAGGATAAAGCCACGTGAGTCCAAACGCTCAAGGAGAATGAAGCTGGAAGTTCAAAGGTAAAAGTCAGACCATTGCTCCCAAGAGAAAATCAATACTTTTTTCAGTAGTGTCAATATGGAAAATAAAATGGAATCTTCTGTTTTTATCTTCCATCTTCTACTTATATTTTGGGATTAAACACAATCCATAGCTGAGCTTGTTTTCAAGATCGTATCATAAACAATACGTGTTATAAAAACCGATGGCAGGCTTAGAGCCTGTATAGGGTCAAAGATGCTGCTTCTAAAAGGAATAATGGCACTTTCCTTCTACAAAATATATTAAAGTTTATGCAGAGTTTTCTGTGTACTTAATTTCTAAAACAACTCGATAAATTAAAGAGGCAGAAATTATCTTTATTTTATAGGCAAACCAAGGATCAAACAAGAACTTAACCTAAATCAACAAGTTAGGAAAGGGGGAATAGGATTTCATCTACCTACAGCCAAAGCCAATGTTCCCTTCATAATCCCCATTCTTCTCTTGAAATTTAAATATATGTTTTGTAGACAGTCCAATGAGGACTAGAATCTTAGGTTTCTTCAAGTCTTGTCAATCATAATGGGTATTAGAAAAATGACTCATGCTCTTGGAGACTCTTTTCTGCCTTTTAAAGGAGAACCATCCTGTCTGAAGCTGAAAATCAACCTCTCCTTCCACCCTCACTCTCGATGGAGCCTCAAAATTCCAAAGAAGGTGGTAAGGGGCAGCCCCCCCAACACCCCCTCCCTCCCCGTTCTGCTCAGAGTCCACTCCCTAGCCCCTTCAGGCGAACAATCAGCTGTACTTAACTCCAGGTATTGTAGAGACTTCAAAGCTTGGGGGGTGAAATAAAATGGGCTTCAGTAAAAGAGACCTAAGACCCAAATCAGTAAAGTGGTGTGAAGCTTTTGGAAACACTGAAAAGAATGCTGAATGCGACCTTATTTTTGCTATTGTTCATTGTGGGAACTTAATGTCTCTTAAGAACCTGAGCTGTTTCTTAGGAGACTTGGGTTCAAGAGATGGCCCGGATCAGCCCAGCTGGTGAATCTTGATGATTCTGCTCAGGGCCTTGCTCACTTCTGGCTAGGTCCATGTGGAGGTGGGTGTTCTGCTCAGGGCCTTGCTCACTTCTCCTGGCTAGGTCCATGTGGAGGTGGATGTTCTACTCAGGGCCTTGCTCACTTCTCCTGGCTAGGTCCATGTGGAGGTGGATGTTCTACTCAGGGCCTTGCTCTCCTGGCTAGGTCCATGTGGAGGTGGGTGTTCTACTCAGGGCCTTGCTCTCCTGGCTAGGTCCATGTGGAGGTGGATGTTCTGCTCAGGGCCTTGCTCACTTCTCCTGGCTAGGTCCATGTGGAGGTGGGTGTTCTGCTCAGGGCTTTGCTCTCCTGGCTAGGTCCATGTGGAGGTGGATGTTCTACTCAGGGCCTTGCTCTCCTGGCTAGGTCCATGTGGAGGTGGATGTTCTACTCAGGGCCTTGCTCTCCTGGCTAGGTCCATGTGGAGGTGGATGTTCTGCTCAGGGCCTTGCTCACTTCTCCTGGCTAGGTCCATGTGGAGGTGGGTGTTCTGCTCAGGGCCTTGCTCTCCTGGCTAGGTCCATGTGGAGGTGGATGTTCCCTGTTCTTGGCTCAGAGTGAGTGCTGGTGTTGATTCGAGCCAATGATGGAGTGAACACAAATACAAAGCATTTTCACATAAACAGGTTATTACAACAAAAAGAAAGAAATGATACAAAGTGAAAGAGCACGAGGAAGCTACACAGAATGACACAAAGTGAAATACATTCCAGAGAGAGAGGAACGGATCAGTCTCCAGGAATGGAGAAAGACCTAGAGTCTGAGCACACGGCTGCCTTTTACAAGCTCATTAGTTTGTCCCGCCTTTCTCCTGGCAGGATTGGTTGTTTTTTCCTGCCTTGGGGTGACAGACAGGTTGGGGTTACATAACAGATTATATCACAGGTTTAATGAGATGGTAATGAGAGCTAGGTCATCACAGGTCACGGGGTACATTCCTACCAGGGAACAGCTCCTACCTGCACTTTGGTTCTGAGTTACAACTTGGCTCCTCCTCTCCACCCTCAGCCATCTCTTTGCTACCTGTTTACCCTCCACCAGACCTAACACCCTTCACCAGTGACTGACAGACACGGGGACACAGTGTGTAACCGCAGTTATATACAACTGTGACTCCCTCCTACACCATCCCCAGGGACCTGCTCCTCCAACTCTCTCTCTGCACCTCGCCAGGCCGTGAGGACAAAGCTCTCCGCACACCTGAGAGTGTGAGAGGCACAGCGCCAGGCTGGGGCTGAAGGACACCCATTCTGTGACCTCGGGTGAGAATCCTGCTCCTCTGTCCCTTGCTGGGTGGGGTCCCTGAGCCCTGGGTTATACAGTCACTTGTCATCATCCCTTCCATCATTCTCGACAGGACCATGGTCCTCAGTTCCCTTATCAGCCACCTAATGGAACAAGATATTATTTCTAACTGCTCCACTGTATTTTTGAGTTTTGGAAGCCTTTTTCTTTCTTTTTTTTTTTTTTTAGCTACTAGAAAATGAAATGTCTCATGTTAACTTGTGAGTGACAACTATTCAAAACCATAATATATAAAAAGGTAGTTGGTTAATAGGGCGAGAGCAGAAATTATTTAAGGACATAGGAACTGATTTTGTAATCCTAAAGGTATTTTTTTATATTTAGGCAACTAGCAATCCTGATGATTGGTCTTTGGTAAAACCTGTACATTTTAGAGTCAGCAGAGAAGCTTCTGGCACCTGGCAAGCCCAGTGGCAGTGCTGGAGACATTCATGTGTCAGAGGAGCGTGCAGGTCGGTCACTCCGAGCTGGCCCCTGCTCTGCACTCGGAGCCCAGCACTGACTCAGCCCGCTCCACCAGGCCGCACTGCCCTCCCAGCTCCCAGAGCTGCTAGTTGCTCACACTTGACTTGCTACATAGTTTAAACAGACCGTCAAGAGATAACACTGCTATTTCTATGCAAGAAAACTTCCTTTGCTAACTCAAAGTGAATTTCTAAAAAACCTTTGCTGGCAAAAAAAAAAAAAAAAAAAAAAAACAACAACAAAAAGAGTCCTTCTACAACTCAGCATTCTGTCAAAAGCCAAGTATGTCTGTGAAAAATGCTGAAATTTGGATTTTCCTTAAGACAAAATGGAAAAATCATGTTTTCATGCTCCAATGTGATTTCCCTTTTGTTCAGTAGACGTGCTGCAGTTTACCTCAAACCAGGGGTTGGTGAGAGAAAGTGCCATCTGGAAATCCTCATTTAGAAACGTTGAAATGAATATACACGCACACAGCAAAACTCTCCTCCGAGACTGTGACTAGGGCGGCTCCAGTGACAGGAAGGTGGACACAGCACCGGACAGCCGGGCACTGTCTGATCCACAACTCACTGAGTGACTCTGGGGGAGGGACTAACCCTCTTCCAGCCTCAGCTTCCTCACATGTAAAGTGGAAATGCCCCCTTGAAGGTCTTTGGAGATCAGAAACGATTAATGTAAGCACCCAGCACAGTGCCCACCATGTCCTCGGTGACTACTATTTATAGGCTTTGGAAGAAACAAGAAGTGTTCTGATTCCAAATCCACCTCTGCTTCCTTTCTGCAAGTGTGTTACCCAGGGCCAGAGGGATGCAGGCATATTCCTGCTTTGTTCAAAAAATTTACTGAGATTAAAAATGTCAAAGACTACGAAAAACACACTTGTCTCATAAAAACTGCACACACAGGAAAGTTCAATTAAGAAAGCTAATAATTTGTTACATACCTTCTGTGTTTGCTATGCAAATGAAATTGACCATCCGCGTGGTATACTACAATGACCTTAGGAGGAGAAACTCAAAGACGGGGGTTGTAAGGCAGTCTCTGTCAGAAATTTCCAACAGGGTACAACTCCTTTGGATGCTAGTCTGTTTATTGTAACAATATAAATTGAAGGGGCTGGAGTGTGACCAGGTCCTGCTAAACAAAACAAACTCAAGACTTTGCATGTACATCATGATTAAACCAAAACAAAGAGATAATTTGCATCTTGGAGATTCTGAGTTCACAGATTATCATCTTTTAGCTTCAGTGAAACTTTTTACATTGACTCTGTCTTCAAGTAAATGTAACCTTCACATTTCAGTTGGGCAATACAATTCAAAATGTTTGCATACTTAGTAAGTTCCAGCAAGTGCTCAAGCATTGAAAAAAGGTTCTGAGATGATAGGTTTACATTTCTAAGGAGGGCAAGACCCTCGATTTAAAAACAAATGAGTAGGATCCACAGATGTTATAGTTCAGTAGATAAGCATATTGCTTATTAGGTGGGGCCTGGGACATGTTACTTAATCTTTCTAAGCTTCATTTTCTTATGTATTTTATATGGGGGGATAGCTACTGTATTTCATTGCTAAAAGGATTATTGAAATACCACATGCAATGCAGAATTCCTGTTATCTACTGAGCACTCAATAAATGCTACCAGAGGCAGGAGGATCACTTGAGCCCAGATGTTCAAGGCCAGCTTGGGCAACATACTAAGACTCTGTTTCTAAAAAATAATTTGAAAAACAATAAAATAAAATAAATGAGCATATAAAGATTTTAACCAATTTTCACTCTTTCTCTCTGCTAGCATTAATCTATAGCTAGGCAACTCTTTGAATTGAGCCTAACTGTGATATGGTCCGTGGGTAATGTATAGGAAGAAGGAAGATAAGATGGGAAGAGAGCAGCCGAAAGCAGCTAGGAAATGAGAAGAAACAGCACCAGGAAAGAGGCACCTGGGGTAGGGCAGAAAGAAAGTCCAAGAGAAGTCGATGTATTTATGAAGGTGGGGGCTCTCAGCCAACCCAGAAGGCCATAACTGTGATGGTCTCCACTGGCTGATAGATTTTGGAAAATGCTCAGGAAAGCAGGCAGAGAGATTTTATGCCTTATCGAAAACCACGAGTTAATAATTTCTCTATTATTTTGCTATAAAGACCAACCATCCTTCTATGTCCCAGATAGTGTGTTAGGGAAAGGCTCAGCTTAGAAACATTTGGGCTGGAAGCTCTACTCTGCTACTTAGTAGTTTCTGGGCCATTATCCCTCTCCTCTGTGAAGGGAGAGGTTTGGACTAAGTTGACCTCTGTCCATCCCAGTTCAAAACACTCTCAGATTCACATCATTGTGTCTTTGGTAGCAGTGAGACACCCCAGCCTCATGTGACTGTCTCCCCGTTAAAGAACACAGCAGGAACTCCTTACCGATGATGCTTAGAAAGCTGACTTAACAGTCTTTCTTCCTCTGCTTCAGTCTTCCCCCTTACATTTTCTACCACTTCCTTTGTAACAACTCTCTTGCCATTCACTATCTGGCTGCAGGTGGTGACCAGTTTGAAGTTTCCCATTCCACTGCTTACGAAGGGTACAAATGTCTCAGGCGTAGGGGTACCTGATCTGGAGCCCAGAGATACGAACGTGGAAAATCCTGTGTCCAATATGGGAGTCACGTCAAAGAGGGAGGGGCAGAATCTCCTGGTCCTACCCTTGCGGCCATTGGAAAAATAATCTCCTGAGACGAGGTCAACGTCATCTAAGACATCCTGGAAGGCGCGCTGTGGCTTCTGAAAGCACCTTTCCTCTCCCGGATGCTCTCTGTCTCTGCCATCTCCTCTGTTTTCCAGGTTGCTGGGGTTCCCTCTGGACTTATCATAGGCGCTCCTCTTCTTGGCATCACACAAGACTTCATAGGCCTCTGCTACTTGTTTGAATTTCTCCTCAGCTGCCTCCCTGTTCCCTGGGTTCTTGTCTGGATGGACCTGCAGAGCCAACTTGTGATAAGCCTTCTTAATATCAGAGGAAGAAGCATTTTGAGACACCCCCAGTACTTTGTAGTAATTTACCATGTTTCTTTAAACAGCCTTTCCCCAACAGGATAAGAGTATTAATTTCATATAAAGTTGGAAAGGAAGATGGTCAACTCTTTGAGGTTACACCAAACCCTTTGAATCGTATCACATGGCTCGTGGACAAAGCCTCTTTGGGGCAAGGGAGAAACTCCCCTTGGAGGTATGGCCCCCACGCCCCTCCCCCACGCCTGCAGTGCAGCTCATTATGGGCGGAGTGACTGTGAGCTCAACATTCTCAGCCAATGGCTGCACTTCACTCACCTTCCTATTGGTGGGAAATTGGGGGTGGATATTATGCATGCTGCAGAGGCTTCATTTTATTTAAAAATTAACACTGAGCAGTTGTTAACAGAGAAGCTATTTGTGTGGTTCTAAAGTCTAGATCTCATTTGTTAATGGACCAGACACAAGCGAAATGGGTCTTACACTTAGATAAAACACAAAGTCCACCCTGGCTCGTTGTGAGGGCTAATGCTTTCAGGGAATTCAGGAGCATCTCCTAGTGTTATTTTTAATATTTGTTGCTGGCACAAAGTGGGTGATGAAGAGGCTATATTACAACAAAACAATCGTATGATGTACACATTTCTGATGAAGGAAAATGAATAAAACATTTCATTAAATGAAGAAATGGGGCACAGAGATCAATCGAGGCAGATTAAGAAAGGATATAGCAGAGGTAATCTTATTATTTGTTTAAATAGTCCAAGGTCATCTTCAGCTAACAGCTTTCAAGATCATCTGGGTGTAGACATCCAGCTAGTGCAAGGAAGAGAGGCAAGGATGAGCCCTGTAGGTGGTTTTATGGGCCAGGCCTGAAGCAGGTGCATGCCAGCCCTTCACATCTCCTTGGCCAGAGCTGAGTCACGTGGCCACACCAACTTACAAGGAAGCCCAGGAAATGTGCAGTTGTCTATCCTGGAGCAGCCAGCAGCTCCTGCTACACCTGGGTGTTAAAGCCATCTCTTAAAGCATTTGCTGTTTAGATGCTGCTCCTTAGTTGAGTTCTGAAGACCAGAGATCAATTTCAAAAAGTCCAAGATTAAAAGATCATCTGAAGAAGACTTACCTGACAACACACAAGAGATCTTCACTCCCAAACAATAAATTAATCTCTAATACGATTAAGCTATTAGACATGTTTTTATCTACTTATGGTGTCAGGTCTGTAATTTCGCCTTCACTTTTTGAACATACTTCTATAATGTCACCAACCAGAAAAGAACTACCTCTGCAACGCTCAAGCCCAGTATCCAGTTCTCTCACTCTCATTAAACCTACTTTTTCATTTCAGCTCCACTTTCCCAAGCGTTATGAGTCCCCTTCAGACTTCTCTCTTATACCAAGTTTGACCACAGAGCCGTTCTTTCACTAGCCCTCTAAAATAGCCCTCGTATGCCATTAGCCTTCCACTGTGCCCTTCCCACCAGCACCCATCCAGGAGGAGCCCAGCTTCTCTTAACTCCTGTACCTGGTGCAGATCGAAAAAAATCAAGAAACCACGAAGATGAAGCACTATGCATTTGCACTGTACCAATCTTAGCCCGCTCAACAGAATATTTCAGCAGTTCTTTTATTTACCTTTGTTTATACCCCCCTCCCACTCCCCTTGGTGGCCATTCTTAACCTTCGCTCTCCTCCTCTAGTTTCCCATTAAACCTCTACCTATCTCTGTCCACTTTAAGCACAGGAACTTGCTTCTCGTTAAGCAAAACAAAGAGGTTCTCAGGAACTCCCTGAAGACAAGGTGTGTCAGGCAGGGCTCTCTGGAGAAACTGCCCGACAGGATATTGGTGAGCTATGACTGAGCTGCAAGCTGGGAAGCCAGGACAGCCAGCAGTGGAACTCAGTCCCAGTCCAAAGACCTGGGAATGGGAGTGGAGGTGTGTTGGTGGTGTAAATTCTGGTCACGGGTGAAGACTCAAGAACCAGGAGCTCCGATGTCCAAGGGCAGAAGAAGACGGATGTCCCAGCTCAAACAGAGGGAGGGAATTCAGAATTCCCTTTCCTCTACCTTTCTGTTCTAGCCGGGCAATGGTGGGATCAGAGGATCAGATGATGCCCACCCACACTCCATCGTCTTTACTCAGGCTGCTGATTGAAATGCTAATGTTTCCCACAAACACCCTGACAGACTCACCCAGAAATAAAGTTTTACCAGCGATCTAGGTACCCCTGTCTGGTCAAGCTGACACACACGAGGGCAGTCACAATCACGTCTGCGCACTTCTCACCTGTGCCCCCGAGTCAGAGGAAGAGATCTTGGTTGTGCTCCGTACTAATTCTTTCTTATTTTTAAAAAATAAAATACTTGAATATTGCACTGAGAAAATTGATCCATCAGGTATATTATGGCTGACGTTCCATTATTAAAGATTTACTGTGATAACATGCAGATGGAACAAAATAAGCCATTTTAACCATTTTTAAGAATACAATAGCACTGATTACACTCACAGTGTTATGTAATCGTTGCCACTACCTTTAAAACATCACCCCAAACAGAAACTCTGTACTCATTAATAACTCCTCCTTCCCCCAGCCTCTGTAGAAGGGTAATCATACAATATTGGTCTGGCCTATTTCACTTTGCATAATGTCTTTGAGGTCCATCCATGTTGTAGCACATTGTATCAGAACTCCATTTCTCTCTATGGCTGGATAATAATCCATTTTATGCAGGCCACATTTTGTTTATCTGTTCATCAGTTTGTGGACACTTAGTTTCCACTTCTGGGTATTGTGAAGGATCCTGCAGTGACGGCTGCACAAGGACAAGTATCTGTTCGAGTCCCTCCTTTTAAGTCTATTGGGTGGCAGTGCTGGGTCATGCAGTAATTCAATGGCTTCTAACTTCTGAAGGACTGCCATGCACATGGGTCCGACTCCTCAGCATCCTCACCTCCCTGTACTCCTGATCTCGTCCCTTTCCATCCTCAGGGAGTCTGCTTCATCTAACTGGCTGGTTCTGTTGGCTACATTCCTGTTTGTTAGTCCATCTGGATTATCCTCGCCTGGAAAGTCTTCATGCTCATAGTGACCCGGGAGCTGCAGCCTCTCCTGCCCTGGCCTGCCCACTTCTCACCCTCCTCCAAACTCCTCCCCCCTGACTCCACTGAAATTCCACTGGAAAACTCTGCCATCACTCCCAGACCCCATCATTTTGAAGTGTATGACCTAATTGATCATTTTTCTTGAGACCAAAATTGAGAGTTCAGTTCTGTGGCTACGGCAGAAAGGGACAAATCTGTGCCCTCCATTGGCAAAGCCTGACTTTGTTCTTTCGGCCTTCTCCCCATTCTGTCTCTGTCACCTCCTCTCCTTTTCACTGTTCCAGCAGCTCTCCTGCTTTTGGCCTCATGTCCTCCAAGCCACTCTCGTCACTGCCACTAGATCCATCTTTGGGAAGCACAAATCTCATCAGGACACTCCTCTCCGATGCCTCTCAGGTGGTGCCTCTGTCCTGCAGGGTGAACCCAATTCTATTGTCTGGCCCTGTTTACCTTCCCGTCATTCCCTGCCCCACACCTCCCAGTCCCGAGATAAACTACGTTGTTTCATGTCACCACGCCTTTGTATCTGATCCTCCCTCTGCCTGGAATCATCTGTGCTTTCCTCACATGGTTCTCACTGGTCATGGTTTCGAGTGGCTTTGTCAAGAGAAAATAATGCTCATGATAATAACACGCATTATTTTACTTTAAATGTTTTATGTTTAACAGGTGTTAGAAAAAGCTCTCATAACTATAAAATATAACTGACAATTTGAAAAAAATTCAAAAGGTTCTTTCCTTATCAGTTTTGCTTTTAATTCTCTTGGCTACTTTCCTGTTGTTAGCAATACTCATTTGTTTGTTATTTAAACTCTTTTCTAAGTGTTTATGGCCTGAAGGAACATCAGCAGAGTAGGAATCGCCACTTCCCCTGTTTATTATGCTATAAAATATTTTAAGCTTGTCAACAGCTTCAATTGTTAAGAAATACCAGATGTCAAAGCACCTTGAATATGTTTCAGTACGTGGTGTTATTAAATGCCGATAAAGAAATTAAAATTATTTCCAATTTGTAGGGTTTTAATGGCTCTAGTTCAGAGCTGGATTTACCATGAAGCCAATGAAGCTTAAGTTTATTTTGTAATTTTTTTTTCCTCCACAAGAGACTCTTGAATTGTATACATTTTAGGTCTTGCAAAACTTGGATTCTGTCCATGGACTAATTAGTAATATACATGTAGAATCACCCCAGTTGAATTCAATCTAGCCGTGATTCAGGACACTATGCCCTGGGTCACTCTGATTCACTTCCCAATTTTACTACTCCATTTCAAGGAGTGTTCCTGGACAATTTGTCGCAATAAGAAAGTTTATTTACCCTTATTAATTCAGTAGCTTCAGAAATTTAGGAAAAGTTAGAAGTAAAGCAACTAAAAGGAAATGCTAGCCTTTGTGTTTCAAATCAATGACTTAAACAACCAATTGGCCATTTCAGAGTAAAATACTATTCTTATTCATGTGGCTTGGGGAAAGTGAGAAGAAACGAAAGTAAAATTGATTTGTCAACTTGAGTTGCAGATTAATTTGTCATGATACTCTGAGAAAAAATCTCAGAGATACATATTGTTCTAGAAATAAAATCGCTGATGTCATTTGCTCAAAAGTTCGAGAAATCTGAAAAATACGAACTATGTGACACTGATCGAAAGGCAGACCTCTGTCTTCCACCTTGTATGTTCTGAGTATGTGAATCAAATAGATAAAGACACAGAAAGGATGTGACCAAACACAATAAACAGAAGTGTCTTTGTGACTTGAAATTAGGGTTCATTAAGTGGTGAATTACACTAGACCACCGGGTTCCTGAATTGGCAAAGCTGTTTATAGATAAAGGCGGCTCTTTTAGTTTTCAGAGTACGACAAAGTAAACCTTAGTTCAGGAGTGTCCAACCTTTTTTCTTTTCTGTCACACACTGGGAGAGTAAGTGTTGCTTTGAGCCCTTAGTAAACAAACACTACTGTAAGCTGATTAGCAAAAAAAAAAAAAGTCTGTGCATGCTTGTCATGATATCCAACACCGTAGATAAGCAAAAAAAAAAAAGGCCCCACAAAATCAGCACACCCGCCTCAGCCTGACTGTTCCCTGTGCAGAAGGTAGAGATGCTTTTGAATGAGCTGAGTCAAAATGGTCTGCCTTGAAAACCAAAGCTCTTAGGAAAGTACCATTTCTGAGGAGCCTCTGACTCTTACAAGCCATGCAACCAATATCCATGGGAAAGTGACAACTGTTTTTATCATCTGTTCATAAAAATCCACCTGGGTCTCGAATGGTTCTGTGCGCTGCGTTGTGCATTTAAAGCACACCTCCCAAAGACCGATTTCACCATTATACCTTTTCACCCTCAAAGCAGAACTTGAGCAACATTCTGCTTGTTTAACTCAACATTCACTTTATGGAAATTCTAGAAATTCCTTTAGAAGTCTTAGAAATGTACACTTTCCAGGATCAACCAGTGATCTTGAGTTGACTAGAAGAAAATAAATCGGGAGTCATTTCTCTCACTCATTCCCTTGACCGCAGCTTGAAAGGTTTGTGGGCTGGAAGGCAGTAGGGAACATAGCCACCACGCCAGTGACTGTGGGACTACGGCACTGACATGGACTTCTCTGTGGAGGTCTCCCAGGGCCTCTTGCTCCTCAGGGCCAGTGAACCCTTTGGGGCACTGTGCTGAGCCCAGTGGGACAGACTCCCCACCTGGTGAACCCTCGCTGCCCTGATAATGCAAAGCTCGCACTCACATGAGGGACTTGCCAGAACGGCAACACAGCCCGGGACACCCCAAACTACTGACACTGGGGTGCTGGTGGTGGGTAGGCAGGGATTCGGGTTTCCATCAAGAGCTCTTCCGGCTTGTAATCGTGGCTAACACGGAAAGCTCAAAAGAGAACTGCCACAAGAAAATCTGATGAAGATAACCATACCAAGGAAAATTTAAGAGAGATAACTGTGATGTGGCAGCAGGATGCCAACACAGGGAAAGGTTAGGCGACAATCACCAGCTTCCTCTGGCTGCCTCGCCAGACTGCAGGGACACAGCTCACCATGGCTGCCCTGGGCCTGACATCTTCCAAGGGGCTGTGCTGCTACAAAGCCACGCCTGAGTGTGGTTGCTACAGCAACACGGTATCTAGTGATGCACTGTATACCGGCTGGCCTCTGTCAACATGAAGACAGCTACTTTCTTGAAAGTCAGCCCACCCAGTGGTGGACATTTTTGGCATTAATGTTGGTATCTTATTCAATCTGAGATGATACCACAGGATACCACAGACTGGGCAGCAGAATTTATTACCCTCAGTTCCGGAGGTAGGAAGGCCAAGATTAGGCTGCCAGCATGGGTAGGTCTTGGCAGGGACTCTCTTCCCGGCTTGCAAAAGGCTGCCTTCTTGCTGTGTCCTGGGAGAGCAAGCTCTTTGGGGTCAGTTCCTCTTCTATAAGGGTACTAACCCTGCCTTTGGGGCTCTACTCTTATGACTTCATCTAAGCCTAATTATCTCCCAAAGGCCCCACTCCCTAATACCCTCACACTGGGGTTTAGGTTTCCAGCATATGAATTTTGGGGGGACACAAACATTCTGCCCACAACTGTCAGCCATGAAACAAGAAGCTCCCCACATCACGGACAACCTTGCTGCCTTTTTGGACCTGCCCTTCTCCAATGTGGTTTAAGGGCATGCTCGCCATCCCTGCCCTGTTCCTGTCAAATGGCAGGGCAAAGCCCTCCCTGAGGAGACTGATGGATGCAGCTCTAAGCTGTTCTTACTATTTCTCAGCTGCTGTGACCTAAAGATGCTCCTGGAAGGGCTGCATGTTTTGGGCTGGAGGGAACCTGCAGACTTCCCATCAGGATTCACTTGGTGAGTGAGTACTGACTGCTTGAGGTTCATTGCCAGGAAGGAGGTGAAATGCTGATGGCCTCTGCAGCATGATAGAAGGGGCAGGTTAACAGGCCAGAGGCTCCCATCCCCAGTGCTCATGAAAATCAGAATGGCTACTTGTCTTACCGGCCTCAGCCTGGCCAGTGATTCCCTCCCTGGCCTCGACTTTCTTTATAACATGAAGAAGAAAAACAAGAACTTCAGAGCCAGAGGGAGATCTGGATCGGCTCAGTGCAGCGGCAAGATGACACTCAACTTTCCCTTCAAGGATTTCTGAATGAAACATTTTAGGGGATTTTGTTCCCTTGCTTCTCAGTGTTGCTGGTGCCAGCATGAGGTCATCCATGGAGAAAGGGTTTGCTTCTGGGCTAAGCTTGGAGCTGGCCAATGCCATTTCTGAGGTCCTGCCCAGAATCTGGAAGACCCAGAGAGCACGATCCCCTCCCCCACTAGTCTGGGCCGCTTGCTTCAGAGGTGTCTGAGCAAAAGCTTAACTGCAAAAGGGCTTTTGGTCAGCTGGGAATCTGGCCAAGAGACCTTTTAGCTAAGTACTTTTTTTGTTAACCTTTCACGATACTGTTTAATTTTAGAATTAAACTGCAACTGCAATGGACATTGTACAATTGAAAAAACAAAATATGTTCCAGCTGATCAGCTGCCTTCCACTTTCCAACCTGAGTTGTTGTTTTCCACCATGATTTCATTATTAAAAATTTCAAATACAAAAAAAAAAAAAAAAAATTTCAAATACAAAGAAAAGTTGTCAGTTTTATAACAAACACCATACTCCTATGACCTAGATTCTACAACTGACATTTTCTATACTTTATCATATATCTTCCATGACTAGTCACCTCTCCACTTAATCTCTCATGCCGTATTTTTTGATGTATTTCAAAGGAAGTTTTACCAACAGTACACTCCCTCCCCTATCCTTCTGTGTACATATCATTGTTTAATCTTTTTTACAGTTCTTCTCTTTTTTCTTTTTTGAGACAGAGTCTCACTTGTTGCCCCCAGTAGAGTGCTGTGATATCACAGCTCACAGCAACCTCAGATTCTTGGATTCAAGCGATTCTCTTGCCTCAGCCTCCCGAGTACCTTGGACTACAGGCGCCCACCACAATGCCCAGCTATTTTCAGAGGTGAGGTCTCACTCTTATTCAGGCTGGTCTCAAACTGTGAGCTCAAGCAATCCAACCACCGTGGTCTTCCAGAGGGCTGGGATTACAGGTGTGAGCCACCATGCCCAGCCTGTTCTTCTTCTCTTTTTGAGGTAAAATTTATTTGCTATATAATTCATAAATCCAAATCATTTGCATATACCTTATCAAGACAGAGAACCCTATCACCATCCACAAAGTTCCCTCACACCCCTTCCCATTCATTCTCCCTCTCTACCTACCGAGGGGCAACCACTGTTTTGTGTTCTACAATTGATTCATTTTCTTGTTCTGAAACTTTGTCTAAATGGAGCCATATGGTTGTGCAAGGCTTTTCTCACTCAGCATAATGTTTCTGAGACTCATCCAAACTGTTGTAAAGATCAGCAGCTCACTCCTTTCTATTTCTGTGGCCTATTCTGTTGTGTAAACAGACTGCTACTTGGGCGTCTATTCTCCCACTGATGTACACCTGGCCTTCCAATTTTTGACCAGGATGATTAAAAGTTACTTAGAACGATTTTGTACAAACCTTTTCATGGACATACATGTGTATTTTCATGTACCCTTGGAAAATACCCTGGAGTGAAATTGCTGGACTGTGGGGTAGAAGTGTGAATCTTTATTTTACATTCGCATCAACAGCGGCAGAGAGTTCTGGTCACTCTACATCTTCATGAACATTTGGCATTATCCATTTTTCTAGTGTTAACTCTTCTGGTGAGTGTGAAGTGATTTAACTTGGTATTTTGGCAAATTTTCTAAACTAGAAAAAAATACATACGTACAAGGATCAAGTGTGAAGGAAATGTCGCTTGAAGTAAGCCTAGAGATTGGTGGATGTGACATTAGCAAAGTGACCTTAGGCGAACTCAGGCCATACAACCAATAGCTCGAGGGAATAAGAACGGCTGAAGGGATAGGAAGCAAGCAGACAGATACATTCTTCAGTGTCTAAATCTCCCAAATGTACCATAATATTAGAAAGGTGAATTTAATGCTTAGAAAACTGCAGCTATCATTGACTGAGAAATAGGCACTCTGTGCTTCCTGCAGACCTGGCCCATCCTGCAAAATGGAGTCATGAATCACCCAGCAACTGGGAACGACTCTGTTCCTCCCACCCACTTTCCAATACTGACCCTAGACCTGAGGGAAGAGAAGTAACAGTTTTGGGGCATCAACATGGTGCCAGGACCTATCCTAGGCACTCTGCCAATATTGCCCTTTGATGCCCACAATGACATACCTATAAAGTTAGATACTGATGGCCTCAAACTACAAGCGTGAAGCCAGAGACAAGTAACTTACCTAGGGTCACAGGGAGATAGAACAGAGAGACATGGTAACTTGCCTGGGTCACAGGGAGACAGAACAGAGAGACACGGTAACTTGCCTGGGTCACAGGGAGACAGAACAGAGAGACACGGTAACTTGCCTGGGTCACAGGGAGACAGAACAGAGAGACACGGTAACTTGCCTGGGTCACAGGGAGACAGAACAGAGAGACACGGTAACTTGCCTGGGTCACAGGGAGACAGAACAGAGAGACACGGTAACTTGCCTGGGTCACAGGGAGACAGAACAGAGAGACACGGTAACTTGCCTGGGTCACAGGGAGACAGAACAGAGAGACACGGTAACTTGCCTGGGTCACAGGGAGACAGAACAGAGAGACACGGTAACTTGCCTGGGTCACAGGGAGACAGAACAGAGAGACACGGTAACTTGCCTGGGTCACAGGGAGACAGAACAGAGAGACACGGTAACTCGCCTGGGTCACAGGGAGACAGAACAGGGAGACACGGTAACTCGCCTGGGTCACAGGGAGACAGAACAGGGAGACACGGTAACTCGCCTGGGTCACAGGGAGACAGAACAGGGAGACACGGTAACTTGCCTGGGTCACAGGGAGACAGAACAGAGAGACACGGTAACTTGCCTGGGTCACAGGGAGACAGAACAGAGAGACACGGTAACTTGCCTGGGTCACAGGGAGACAGAACAGAGAGACACGGTAACTTGCCTGGGTCACAGGGAGACAGAACAGAGAGACACGGTAACTTGCCTGGGTCACAGGGAGACAGAACAGAGAGACACGGTAACTTGCCTGGGTCACAGGGAGACAGAACAGAGAGACACGGTAACTTGCCTGGGTCACAGGGAGACAGAACAGAGAGACACGGTAACTTGCCTGGGTCACAGGGAGACAGAAGAGAGAGACACGGTAACTTGCCTGGGTCACAGGGAGACAGAACAGAGAGACACGGTAACTTGCCTGGGTCACAGGGAGACAGAAGAGAGAGACACAGTAACTTGTCTGGGTCACAGGGAGATAGAATTCGGATTGATCCTAAGTGCTGGGCTTCTTGCACTCGGCCTTGCTAAGTATTGGACAGCAAACTGCAGGAGGCTTAAGAGATCAGTGATGCTGAGGCTACTAGTAGAAGCTGCATGTCCCTTGGCCAGATTTGTCCCTTCTTTTTCTTTCTTTCCTGCTTTCTGCCTTCTAGGGTGTTTGTATAGAAGGCAGGGATGACCCATTCCCCTCCCCTCAACGCCACCAGTCTTTAGGAAGAGGCAGAGCTCTTCCCTCCCCTGTGCAGCTGCCACTGCCTCTCAAGCCTTGGGTCTTCCTCTCGCAGGAAGTGTCACTTTCACTCTCCTTCTCCTCGGTGTCTAGAGCCCCCGTCTGTCACCGCTCTTTGGTTCCCCTCCTTTCTGCCCACTGTGGGGAAGGGAGGGAATTGTGTCCACCGTGTGTTTGCCCAGACCCAATTACCTGTTCCTGAAAAGCACTAGCTTGCTCCTCAAATCCTGCTGTCCGGAAATAATTGACGACGTCCATCACGGCCCAGTCTGCAGGATCCGGCGGTCTCCCACTTTCCATGGAACTGCAAAACACAAATCCAGACGGCTGTCATGGCAGTGGCTGCCTGGCTCACTCTTCAGTCAACCGGCCACCTCACTGGGAACGCGGCCTGGCTTCCCTCTACCCCCCACAGGGCCATGATTCCTCTCGCGTTTCTTGGGTTCAGGTGAGCATTACTCCCATTGGCTCAGTCACTGCCTCCCTCGTAAGCCATTTGACGTGTAATATAAATTATTCACTCACATACTGTTTTTTAATCCAGAGACACTGAGAATGGTCCAGTGCCTTCTGGAATTGGACAGTCACACTCCTGAGATACGAACACCAGGGCCTTCACAATATGACCCAGATGCAGCTCTCTTCCCATCTTCCTCAGCCCCTCCCCAGACATCCAGGGACAAAGCCACTCCTGACAAAATTCTGACATTCCTCCCAGTTCAAAGGCTGACTCTTCCATGAGGCATTCCCTGGCTCTGCTAGGGAAGGTTTCGTTATAACCTCCTCTGTGTTCCAGAATGCCACTCAAGCTCCCACTGGGGCACCTTCCACACTGGATTATACTCTCCGTTTGCTGGACAGTCTCTCCCACGAGAATGGGACATGTGGGCCAGAGATACACATTTGAGTCCGGACCACGGCTCACTTATTACTCCTACTGTCGAGCATGTACTTAGGAAGCCCAGATTGCCCAAATGAGTAAACAGATTGACAGTCAGGCGACTGTCTGAGAAGGCCCATGGGTAACCCCCTCGTTGGATTTAGAGGGAATAGAAAAACTGGCTTAGAGAAAGCAGGGTGATGCTTTTGCACTCTGCCTCGCACCTATGTTTTGGGAGTATTTATCTGGATCTCTCAATCCCTCACCCAAGGCGATTCTCCCGGAGTGTACAGCTAATAGGCTGTTCCTCCGCTTAAAATCCCTCCAAGACGCCCATCACTCTTAGAATAGACTCCAAATAGCCTAACTTGGCTTTGGAGGTCCTTCTGGTCAACTGCCCCACTCCCCAGCTATCAGGGAGTGGACAAATACAGCCCTTATTCCTACAGGCCATGGTCCTGTGGAGGGGACACTAATCGATAATCCTATGAGCAAATGTACAGCTGCAGGTCGTCCCAATGCTAAGACAGGAAGGCACATGGCGTATGGCAGTTCAGGGGCTGGGGGAAGCTTTCCTGTGGAAGTTTCTTTTGAGGTAAGGTGTAAAAACTAGCCAAAAGGTATTCATATGAGGAAATCAGGTGAGGATTATTCCAGGCTCCCTTCAGCCAAGGGAGTCATGTAGACCTCAGGAGCCACACTGAGGGTTCTAGATTTCTGCTAAGAGCAATGAGAAGTTGTTGGATGGCCTTATGTTAAGGGGGTGACCTGAGCAGACTCACGTTTTGAAAAGAGCGTATTGGAGAAGACCCAGGGAAGAAAAAGGGTACCCATGAGAAGTCTATAACGTCATTCACCGTTACTCAGAGTAGACCCACAGGATGAAGGGGGTGGACGCGTCATGGAATTGGACAGAGGGTGGTACATCCCTGAGATGGCAGCCCTAGGATTAGGTGGACACATTGAACTTGGGGTAGCATCTACACCCAAGTGGAGATGGAATGTGGGACATAGTGTGGAGCTTACAGGAGAAGGGGGCTACAAGTTCACATTTGGGAGACAGAGGCATTTAGATGGTAACTGAAACCTCGACAGAGGATGAGAAGAGAATGGGGCCTACAACTACGCTCGACAGGTTCAACATTTAGTGAGAGTTGAAAAGATTCACGTCACTCTTTTTTTTATTGTTGGGGATTCATTGAGGGTACAATAAGCCAGGTAACACTGATTGCAATTGTTAGGTAAAGTCCACCTTGCAATCATGTCACTCTTAAGGGAGATGAAACTGCCCAGACTGGAGAATTACTGCAGATCGTTACCCATCTAAACGTCAAAGGTCTGGTTGCCTTACCACTGGCATCCTATTTCACAGCAGAACCTGAAATATTTGACAGGTGGGGATACTCACTAATACGGAAGGTAGCAAACCTAAAACACTGGATTAAAAAAGAAAACACAAATAAATAAAAAATAAGGGGAGTCACTGATCAAAGGCACGGGGGAATCACTCTTTTTTCAAGAGCACTTAATTTAAAAACACTTAGAGCCAATGCTCACTAGTCAGAAGTGTTTTCCCTTTTAAGCTTAGAAACTGTGACTCTATAAACACTGCTATGAACACACACAACCATGTAAACATTGGGAGCATTTTTCCCCTTTAAGGTTGTCAAGCACGTATTAAACATGTATTTTTTAAATGCAGTATGTGTGTGTGTGTGTATCTATTTTTTTAATTTATCCATCTGGTGGGATTTCCCATCATACCATTAACCTAAGTAATCATGACTGACACGGGGGACCCTCTTCAAGGTACCATTTTCTTTCCTCCCTTGCTCAAGGTGGGCTTGAAGAGTGGAAAGGAGTTCATTGACCTGGCAAAGCTTATTAAGCTTTCTAATCAGCCCACTTCCAGCAGTGAGCACAGAATCCCAGTGAAAATTTAATACTTTTTCGTGTCCCAGGAAATCTGAATTTACTCTCCCTGTGGTTGACTTCAATTAGCTGTCTCTACTCACAGAGAACAGCTATTCAATTACAGTAACGAAGTAGGCTACATTGAGATTTTGGGATGGAAGGCTTTCCTGATTCTTATTCTGCTGGGATGTAATCATCACTTCCATGATTCTGAAATATTCTTGAGCACTAGCAAGGCTCCAGAGCAAAAAGAATTTGTAAAGCTGCTGGCCAAGTATCACAAAGAACAGGAGCCACAGGAACTGGGAGCTCTCTCCCAGGCAGGGCCAGGGAGCCCTCCCAGAGGAGACCGGGGCTTAGAAACCAATCAATACATCTAATGACTCATCTCCCTAAGTGCAAGCCTGATAGTCCCCTCAAAACAAAGTAACTTGGAAGAACCCACAACATTAGACTACTTATATCTCGAGAAGGAAAACTTGACTGCTGTGAGCACAATGACCGGGACAGTGGGGACATAGCAAACACCTGTTACGTTAAATCTGCCAACAACCAGAGGGCACTTACCACCTGCCTGCAACACACGTGCACTTCCACATGTTACCTAATGTCAGCCTCCCACCTCCTCGGCAACTGGCTACTGTAACCCTCTTTTATGAAACTTGGGGCTCAGAAAGGTTAAGCAGCTCACCCCAAATCACAAGTAAAGCCAGAACTGGATTCCAGATACGCGTGACTCCAAACCTGTGTTTCCTGCTAGACGTACTCACTGATCCCACAGGTATTTACTGAAAGCCGCTGTCTTCTCGGTGCTGCACTAGGTGCAGGGTTACAAAGACAGAGAGGGAGCAGCCCCTCTTCTCCGGGAGCTGGCAATCTGGCGAGGGAAAGCAGATGGCAGACAGCGAACTCGAAGACAGACTGGAATTGAGGAGGAACAAAGTGCTTTGGGGGCTCGTGCAAGGGGAGACCTGGTTAGTTTTTGGTCTGCCTGGAATAGCTGAGGAATTTCAAGGGCAATTTCAAAAGGCATTGATTGCCACAAATACACCCTATGCTGAGGAATGGCTTGCAGAGGCCTGTCGGTGCGGGCACACGGCCTTTCTTCCAGGCTGCTTGTGTGAATGCACGCGAGGGGTGTGTATGTGTGAAGACACTTGAGCCCTCCAGTGCTTTCAGTGACAGTTTTACGAAGAAAGCTGGAGGTGATCCAAGGTAACATAAAGGGTGGGGGTGGGGCTGGCGGGGTCGGGGGTGGGGGGCCAGAGTGCCCAGGCTGAGTAAGACCTGGCCTGAGGACACAGTGAAGTGGCACCTTTCCCCACTGGGGACACAGAACACCTCCCCAAGACTGATGTTTGTGGCCTGAGAAACTGGACTTCACGTCCTTTTAAATGGCCCGTTCTCCTCACACCTTTCCTTATCACAGGTACATGCCGAATTCCAGAAATCTAACCAGTGTTGTTTCGAACACCTCCCAGATGCTGGTTCTATTGGAGCGGCTAGTTCTGCACTGATGAAACGAGACGGCGAATATAAAAGTGCCATTGTCATCTGGTACTTATTATTCACTATCATCATCACAAACGTTTCTCAGAAAATGATACATATGAAGACGACAGGTTTATGAGCATTTTTCCAGGCCCAGAATCTTTAAAAATATATATACAGGTATCTACCATACATATTTGCCTTATTACAAAAATTATCCAGAAATCCCATCACTTAATTAAATCCATTTAACCCCCTCACCCTTCAGTCCTTATGTATATGGTCGAGTACATCCGGTATCGATAAAAACTATACCATGCATGAGTAATTCACACTAGGAAATGACTGTCCATTACTTACAAAATCACCTCACTTTTAAAGAGAACTACAGCGATGCATCCACACGGAGAGAAGTGCCATACATAAGAAATATGGCAGAAATGTGCAGAATAATGGAGACCTTATTATGAGCTTTTCACGTTGGCACATCATCATTTTCAGTGTTGGCAGCGAGAGTCTCCATTTCCATGTATATAAAGGTAGGTGGGAAATAGTTGAAACTCTTGCTGAATTTAGCTCGTATTCATTTTACAGTACTTACGACGTAAGATTCTGAGGGTTGGTCAGACTAAAAAGGATTCTCTGGATAAATACAATCTATGTGTGATTTCACAACTCCATTATATTCATCGACTGCATTTCTACTTCAAAGTTCAGAGAAAAAGTTTAACATGTTATAATGATGTATTTGTCACACTGCTCCCTTTAAAAATCTAATTCTGAATGCTACTTATAATTACACTCAGAAATGCATTTTAATTTTGTACTTCCTTGATATTTATAACTTATTTTCAAAATTAAATTAACCTACTCTTTGCTCATGGCTTAAAACAGTCTTCAGCTAAAAGCAATTTAATTGATTCCAATAAATTAACATGATCGCTCAATATCAGAGAGAAGCAACTGAAGGAGCGTTAGTTTTATCTCTCTCCCTTGGTGCCCAGGAGCAGGGACCCAACCAAATGGCAGGCCCAAGGAGAAGATAGGATGACCGGAAGATTCTGGACAGGACATTTTTCATTTTTTAATATTCACATAAATAAGAACTGACTGCATTTAGATGCAGCACACCCACGTGATCAAGCCACTGAAAAAGCAAATCATTAATCAAGCCTTCTGCATATTCCAAATTCTTTAGCTTAGTACTCAGAGACCTGATTCAAACATACTTCCAGTTTGCACCGATGGTACTCAGAGACCTGATTCAAACATACTTCCAGTTTGCACCGATGGTTCTCAGAGACCTGATTCAAACATACTTCCAGTTTGCACCGATGGTACTCAGAGACCTGATTCAAACATACTTCCAGTTTGCACCGATGGTACTCAGAGACCTGATTCAAACATACTTCCAGTTTGCACCGATAGTACTCAGAGACCTGATTCAAACATACTTCCAGTTTGCACCGATAGTTCTCAGAGACCTGATTCAAACATACTTCCAGTTTGCACCGATGGTACTCAGAGACCTGATTCAAACATACTTCCAGTTTGCACCGATGGTACTCAGAGACCTGATTCAAACATACTTCCAGTTTGCACCAATAGTACTCAGAGACCTGATTCAAACATACTTCCAGTTTGCACCGATGGTACTCAGAGACCTGATTCAAACATACTTCCAGTTTGCACCGATAGTTCTCAGAGACCTGATTCAAACATACTTCCAGTTTGCACCGATGGTACTCAGAGACCTGATTCAAACATACTTCCAGTTTGCACCGATGGTACTCAGAGACCTGATTCAAACATACTTCCAGTTTGCACTGAGACTTAACAGAGCAACTTTCTGCCCTTGCCCACGTCCATGGCTCTGCTTATGTCACTCAAAGCCTTTCTGTTTGACTTCTAAGGATTGGAGGCCACGCATTTTTTTTAAAGGTACCAGTTAGATGTCTCCTTCAAAATATCTCCAACTAATATTTTATTCCAATCATTAGTTAAGTTTTTTTTTTTCCTTTGAGACAGAGTCTCACTCTGTTGCCCTGAGTAGAGAGTGCCCTGGAGTCCTAGCTCACAGCAACCTCAAACTCTTGGGCTCAAGAGATCCTCCTGTCTCAACCTCCGAGTAGCTGAGACTACAGGCATCCACCACAGCCGTCTGGCTAGTTTTTCTATTTTTAGTAGAGAAGGAGTCTCGCTCTTGCTCAGGCTGATCTCAAACTCCTGAGCTCAAGTCATCTGCCAGCCTTATCCTCCCACAGTGCTAGGATCACAAGCGTGGGCCTCCCCCGTGGGCGAGTTAATTAGTTTTAACAAGCCTATTAAGAGCCAGGCCCTTGATAAGCATTAGGAAACTCAGAGTCTAATCAAAAGTTTAATCCTGATTCAGCTGTGAGATGAAGAGGGTCACATTTGTTCCCTGCCTTATTCCACAAAAGTGGTTGAGGAACTGGGCAGATAGATGGATGGAAAGCCTGTAAGTCAGGCTGCACTGTAGGTGTGTGGATGAGTCTATGGAGCTCAGCAGGATGAGAGTCTGGATCAGCAGCAAGGCCAGGAACAGGCACCCGGCCAGCTGGAGATGCCTCCTGCACCATTTCTTTCCTCGGTAACACAACACGTATCTTCCCGCAGGCTAACAGCTCTCCTCTGGAATCTCATAGCATTGTCCTTGGCATAACTCTGCCTGGAATATCTCCCCAGCCCATCTTTCAGAAGACAAAGGATCCTATAAACAGTCTCTTTTCCTAGCTCTTGTTATCTTTCCAATACAAAGAAAATCCTCTGAAGTAGTACAAATAAGTATATGCCTTTCAAGGGGACTCACTGAACATTTTTATTCACTATCAGATACAGCCCATGCCAAACATTTCATGTGAACATATGAACATTTCATATCCAATCTTTAACACCAAAGACAACAACCTGGAGACTGCTGTAAGAGCTTTCCCTCCCTGTTCTGAGCCCCAGAACAGTGACCACTATCCCAAAGGATGAGGTGTGGCCTTATCACTTACACAAACTCGGTTTCCCTTCTCTAGGGATCTCCGTAGCAAGACAGAAGCTATGTAGAAAACAGCAGCCCTGAAGGGGCTGTATGAAATGTATAAAGATACAGAGGGAATATGAATTCTGCTGGCCTTCCCTGAAGCTCTTGTTAATCTCACATTTTAAAATGTGATGTCTCGATGTGCTTAGCTTGTCAGTTTTGTGAGTTTTACTCTTCTGAAATACACACTACTTTAAGTCAGTTATTAGCAGTGGATAAAGTAATATAAACCAAAACAATAAACAGACTCAATTCTTAACCCAAGTTATCATTTAATTAAAGGGAATACTCAAACAGTTATTTATAATAGGACCATATATCAGAATGAACAGCTATAAAATATTAAGAAATGAATTTTAGCTTCTGTAAGAAAAATAAAACTCTACCAATTACGAGTACCACTATTAACGCATGCCGATTATCCATATTTAAGAAATCACTCAACAAATAAACAGTGGACTCGAGCAGAACCATAGACCAAATGGACCTAACAGACATGTAGAGAACATTCAACCCAATCACTGCAGAACAGACGTTCTTCTCAAGCACACGTATCTTCTTCAAGATAGATCAGGTTAGGTCACAAAACAAATATTAACAAGTTTAAGAACACTGAAATGTTACCAAATATCTGTTTTGAATGCACTGGAATGAAACCAGAAATTAACAGCAGAAGGAAAACTGAAAAATTCATAAATATGTAGAAATTAAACAACATGCTTTTGAACAACCAATGGGTCAAAGAGCAAATCGAAAGTGAAATTAGAAAAAATCTTGAGACAAATGAAAAGAAAAATACAATATACTAAACTTACAGAACGCAACAAAAATAGTCCCAAGAGAGAAGACTGTCACCATAGACACTTATACTATTATAAAAGTAATAAATATAGCAAGTAAACAACCTAACTTTATACCTCAAGGAAGTAGATAAAAGATGCACTAAACCCAAAGTTAGCAGAAGGAAGTAAGAAAGATCAGATCAGAAACAAATGAAACAGAATCGAAAAACAATAGAAAACAATTAACAAAACTGTAAGTTGGCTTTTTGAAAAGACAAAATCGACAAACTTTTAAAAGACTAAGAAAAAAAGAGAGCAAATTCAAATAAATAAAACAAATAAAAAGGCATTACAACTAATGTCACAGAAATAAGAAGGATCATAAAAGACTACTATAAACAATTATAGGTCAACAAAGTTAGATAAGTTAGAAGAAATGGATAAGTTCATAGATACATGTAAGACTGAATCATGAAGAAATGGAAAACCTAAACAGACCTATAGCTGATGAGGAGATTGAATCAGAAATCAAAAACATCCCGCAGAATAAAAACCCATGGCAACATGGATTCACTGGAGAATTTTACAAAACATTTAAGGAAGAATTAGTGACAATCCTTCTCAAACCCTTCTAAAAAACTGAAAATCTGAACTCACTTTACGAGGCCATCATTATCCTTATAACAAAGCCAGATAAACACACCGTAAGAAAAGAAAATTATGATAGAGGGAGATTACCTTAATATAAGAAAGGCCGCATGTGAAAACACTCCAGCTAACACCATATTCAATAGTGAAAAAAGTGAAATCTTTTCCATTAAGATCAGGAACAAGGTAAGGATTCCTGTTTTTGTCACTTCTATTCTGCTAATATTGGAACTCCTAGCCAGAGCAATTAGGCAACAAAAAGAAACAACAGGCATCCAACCTAGAAAGGAAAAAGTGTAACTGTCCCTATTTACAAATAATAAGATCTTATATACAGAAAATCCTAAAGATGCCCCCCACCTACACACACAAAACACCTATTCGAATTAACACACAAATTCAGTAAAGTCACAGGATACAAAATCAACATACAAAAAATCAGCTGCATTTCTTCTTTTCTTTCTTTCTTTTTTTTTTTAAGAGACAGAGTCTTACTTTGTCACTCTCGGTAGAGTGCCAGGGCATCACAGCTCACAGCAACCTCTACCTCCTGGGCGTAGGTGATTTTCTTGCCTCAGCCTCCCGAGTAGCTGGGACTACAGGCATCCATCACAATGCCAGCTATTTTTTTGTTGCAGTTTGGCTGGGGCTGGGTTTGAACCCACCACCCTCAGTATATGAGGCCGGCACCCTATTCATTAAGCCACAGGTGCCATCCCAATCAGCTGCATTTCTATATGCTAATATGAACTATCTGAAAAGGAAACTAGGAAAACAATCCCATTTACAATATCATCAAAAAGAGGAACATACATGGGAATAATCTTAACCAAGGAAGAGAAAGACCTGCATACTGAAAACCATAAAAAATTATTAAAGGAATTAAAGAAGATACAAACAAATGGAAAGATATCCAAAGTTCACGGATGGAAAACTTAACATTGTTGAAATGTCTATACTACCTCAAACATCCCACTGATTCAATGTAATCCCTATAAAGATATTTTGTATACAAATAGAAAAATAA
Organism: Nycticebus coucang; assembly: GCF_027406575.1. Lineage (NCBI taxonomy): Eukaryota > Metazoa > Chordata > Mammalia > Primates > Lorisidae > Nycticebus > Nycticebus coucang. The sequence continues at coordinate 16,037,209 of NC_069784.1, read as the reverse complement.
TTTTAATATTCATATGGAACCAGAAAAGACACAGAATAGGCAAAACAAACTTGAAAAATAACAAAGCTGGTGGCAGCACACTTCCTGATTTTGAAATACATTATAAAGCTACAGTAATTAAAACAATGTGGTACTGGCATAAAGACAGACATATAGACCAATGGAACAGAATAGAGAGCCCCGCCTAAAAATAAATGTGTACATTGTCAAGTGATTTTTGACAAGGTTGCCAACAACACAAAATGGGTAAAGTCTCTTCAACTACTGGTGTTGAGAAAACTGGATATCCACATGCAAAAGGGTGAAATTGGATCTTACACTACACACAACAATCAACTCAAAATGGATTAAAGACTTAAATGTAAGGGCTGAAATGGTAAAATTCCTAGAGGAAAACATAGGGGAAAGGCTTCAAGACATTGGTTTTGGCAATGGTTTCATGGATATAACCCCAAAGCACAGACAACAAAAACAGAAACAGACAAGTGGGAGTACTTAAAACTACAAAGCTTCTGTACAGCAAAAGAAACAATCAATGCACTGAAAAGGTAACCCACGGAATGGGAGAAGGTATCTGCAAACTATATAACTTATAAGAGGTTAATTTCTAAAGTACATAAGGAACTCGTGGCAAAAAACCCTAGTAACCCAGTGAAAAAACAGTTTAAGGACTTAGGTAGGTGTGTCTCAAAAGAAGACACACAAATGGCCAACAAGTAAATGAAAAGAGGGTCAAGGTAACTAATCATCACAGAAATGCAAATCATGCTTACAACGGGATAGTACCTCACACCTGTTAGGATACTATTATTGAAACAACAAAGACATGTACGCTGGGATGTGGATAAATGGGAACCCTGTACATTGTTGGCGGGAATGCAAAATGGTGCAGCCACTGTGGAAAACAGTATCTAAGTTCCTCAAAAAATAAAAAATAGAACTACTTTGTGGCCCAATAATCTCACTTCAAGGTATTTATCCCAAAGAGTTGCAAGCAGGTTCTCAAAGAGATATTAGTACAGTCACTCTCATGGCAGCACCATTCACAGGAGCCAAGATGGGGAAACAATGGAACAAAAAAATACAGCACACACAGACAATGGAGCTTTAGTCATCCTTAGAAAAGAAAGGAAACGTTTCACCTGTGACAAAACGGATGCACCTAGCAGACACTGTGCTAAATGAAATAAACCAATCACAGAAACACAAATCCCATGTGATGCTACTTAGACTACATATGAGGTATCTAAATAATCAAAACCACAGGAGCAAAGGACAGAATGGTTGTGGGGACTGAGAAAGGAGCAGAGAGCAGACGAATGGGCATCATGGAGACAGCGTGCCCAGAAACTACCGGGAAAGCTGGATAAAACTCCCTCCTTGCTGTGACAGAACACACACTTACATCCCGATGACTATTTATGTGACACTGCAGGACAGGACTGGGAGTAAATGAACAAGAGCTGAGGCTGGTAATCAGGCACACAGTGACCTCCACCAGTCTCCCATTCCGCCTTCTCCGAGGAGCAGGACCAGGCTTTAAATGTCCAAAGAAATAAGCAAGAAAAGAACCAGTGATCCCATCGCAGGCTGGGCAAGGGACTTGAAGAGAAACTTCTCTGAAGAAGACAGGCGCGCGGCCTACAGACATATGAAAAAATGCTCATCATCTTTAATCATCAGAGAAATGCAAATCAAAACTACTTTGAGATATCATCTAACTCCAGTAAGATTAGTCTATATCACAAAATCCCAAGACCAGAGATGTTGGCGTGGATGTGGAGAAAAGGGAATGCTTCTATACTGCTGGTGGGAATGCAAATTAATACATTCCTTTTGGAAAGATGTTTGGAGAACACGTAGAGATGTAAAAATAGATCTGCCATTCAATCCTATAATTCCTCTACTAGGCATATACCCAGAAGACCAAAAATCACATCATAACAAAGATATTTGTACCGGAATGTTTATTGCAGCCCAATTCATAATTGCTAAGTCATGGAAAAAGCCCAAGTGCCCATCGATCCATGAATGGATTAATAAATTGTGGTATATGTACACCATGGAATATTATGCAGCCTTAAAGAAAGATGGAGACTTTACCTCTTTCATGTTTACATGGATGGAGTTGGAACATATTCTTCTTAGTAAAGTATCTCAAGAATGGAAGAAAAAATATCCAATGTACTCAGCCCTACTATGAAACTAATTTATGGCTTTCACATGAAAGCTATAACCCAGTTACAACCTAAGAACAGGGAGAAGGGGGAAAGGGAGGGGAGGGAGGGGGAAGGTCGGCAGAGGGAGGGAGACTGGTGGGATTACACCTGCGGTGCATCTTACCAGGGTATATGTGAAACTTAGTAAATGCGGAATGTAAATGTCTTAGCACAATAACTAAGAAAATGCCAGGAAGGCTATGTTAACCAGAGTGATGAAAATGTGTCAAACGGTCTACGAAACCAGGGTATGGTGCCCCATGATCACATAAATGTACACAGCTATGATTTAATAATAAAAAAAAAAAACAAAGAAATACCTTAAAGTGATTTAATACTGAGTCTGAGCTTATAACTTTGTTCAGTTATAAAGGGCTTATACTCTTGCACAAAAAAAAAAAAAAAAACAATTTTTTCAATGGATTTATGGCTATTTTCAGTTGCAGAAGTTTTGTTAGAATATTATGAGAAAAGACTAAAAGGGTACCTCACAAAAAGTGAAAGATTTTCCCATCCAGCCACCAACTGCCTTTGTCTTTCTAACAAAACCTAAGACCAACTGATTCAAAATTTGAAGAATCACAAGAATTCGTTTTAGTGTTGGACGAAAGTACAACATAAAAGATACTGCCTAATACTTGAGGTATGTTTTATTTCAAAAGACTTCAGATTATGAAGAAACATCAATTTATGGCCTGAAAACCTAAACTTGTGGTTTAGGTATTTTAAAACTTTTAACTCTACGGAAGAATTATTTCCATTAGACGTAAAAAATTAAATTTTATCTAGATGGATGGTGCTTCAGTAATGTTAGCATTTTAAGAAATCTACATTTATTGTAATTTTAAAATAAGAGGCCAGTGTTCCCCATATTGCTTCATTCTACTCTGTGATGCCTGTTATCTGAAGCGACTCTTGGAAAGTGTCATGGAAACCACTGTTAAATTGTTCAGTATATATTTCCAAATGCTTTGTATCCACACCGATTAATGGAACTGTTAAAAGAAATAAAGACAATGAATTTAATAATTTGGGTTTTTTTTTTTGCTAATGCTCCTTGGTTAAGTCAGGGAAGAGATTTACAAAGACTGATTGTACTGTTAAAATAAATTCAGGATTTTACTGAAACAAAAGGAATGCTTGTTCAATATTTAAGGATTAGAAACAAAAATGGCAAAGTAATTTATGTTTTCTAATCTATATTACACCGCATATGAGTGAGCTGAATTTGAAACTCTAAGGAAAGAAAAAGCTGATTTTTGACCTGCTAACCAGGCACAAAGTTTTATGCTGAAAATGGAACTTTTCAGAGTATAGCTGTGGTACTGGTCCTGTGTCCCATTAGGAAGCCGGGCCGCACAGCAAGAGGTGACAGTGGGTAAGAAAACAAAGCTTCATCTGTGTTTACAGCCGCTCCCTCCCACACATCACTGCCTGAGCTCCACTTCCCGTCACATCAGTGGCGACACTACATTCTCACGGGAGCGGGAACCCAACAGTAACCCTGCATGTGAGGGACTGAGGTTGTGTGCTCCTTATGAGAATCTAATGCCTGATGATCTGAGGCGGAGATGTAATGCGCTTGAATCATCCTCAAACCATCTCCCCAAACTCAAGTCTGTGGAAAAACTGTCTTCCATGAAACTGGTACCTGGTGCCAAAAAGTTTGGGGACTGCTGGAGTATGAGACAATAAGAATAAGAATTATATACGTTTTTCTAACATGGACAAACTTCAAGAAAATGTGAAGAATGACTTATTGACATTGATAAACTTATAGATGCTTATTAATTTATGCAATACAATGAATTCAATGTTAATAATATTGAGTTAACTGGTACATTAGTAAATTAATTTTAACAGATATAATTATGAAACCAATATGCTTTTGCTTCAATGTCAAATCAACACAAACCAGTTGTGTGAACGTAGATGCAAACATTGTTAACAAAATAATTTTTCGGTACTTGATTCAGTTATTAGAATACTTTTAAGTATACTTGGAATGATATGAGTATGTGATTTGACTCTTTGAACTACGATTTTTGAAATCTAAATGCAGATCAAGTAAGTCCAATGAAAATTTTGTGTCCAGACTGATAGAGATGTGAAATACACAAAAGATTGTTAAAATTTAGTATAAAATGTAAAAATATCTCATTAGTCACGTTATGTTGATTACATGCAAAAATAACTTTGAGTATGTTAAGTTAAACAAAATATATTTTATTTCACTTATTTGAATACGACCACAAGAAAATGTGAAGTTATGTATATGGCTCAGGTTTTATTTCTACTGGGTAATAATGATATATATCCAGAAATGGGATTGGGAAGTTATAAAATAGTTGATTGCTCAGCACTAGAAAATAATTGCTAAATTGTTTTGCGAAGCTGGCAGACGCCTTAACACCTCCACTAGTACCTTCGATTGTAAATTCAAATCCTAATGACTAGTGGTGCCACATTTTAAAATTTTTGCTAAGTGAACGGGAAGGGGCATGTTTCTATGATCTTGATTTACATTTTCTTGGTCTCTAACGGTGACATCTCTTCAGATGTTAACTGGCCACATGTATATATATTTCCTCTTTTATGGAATGTCTGCTCATGTTTTAGCCATTTCTCTGTGGCATTTTTCTGTTTGTGTTTTTCTTATTGATTTCTTGGTTTTTACTGTGGAAGACCCTGAACATAAATATAAAATTCGCTTATTCTTGCACTTCAGAATGGGTTCAAGGAGAATCTAAGCCTTGATGATTGCCATTCCAAAATCATATTGATTTGTAATATATGGAATAATAGAGATCTGAACAAGAATCCACATTAGAGATGGAAGAGTTTTGTTGGTCAAGGCTAAGAGACTTTAGCAGAAATAAATGAAAGAAGGGTAAAAGGCAGGAAGGAGAGGTTTGCTTAAAACTGTCAGAGTACAGCATTTATCCCATCACGGTCATTTAGGTCAACAGACTCCATAAATCAGAAGACCTGAAATGTTGAGCTTCAATCATCCTTTTCTTCCTCTTATAGCAATGACAGAAAAATAGGGATCCACACTGGGAATAAACCTGCTCCAAGATGGCCTAAAACCAGACCCATTCCAGTTTATGATACTGAGTGAGGAGGATAGTTATAAGACAAAAGTTATATGGAGAAAAAAGAATGAACGTGGGGTCCAAAGAGCTGGGTTCAAACCTCAGGCTTGCCACTTCCTCACGTGATTTTTAAATGGTCACTTCTGTGTTTACTTATTTATTTTTTAAAGGCTGCAATATATACACCATATCAAATGTCACTATGATTAAATGAGATAACATTTGTGAAGGCAAATTAGCAGTAAGTACTCTGATGTTCTCTGAATTAGAAAATAAAGACTGTAATTACTACGTAACTATAGAATTTCGAAGTGCTTTCTTTCAATCCTCATAGCAACTCTCCAATTTTACTTCACATTCAAGAGAGCCGAGGCAAAGTGAAATTAGATGATTTATTTATTACATATTCTTCTGCTGGTGAAGAAAGGAAAGCAAAGTCAAACTCAAGTCTTCTGAAACTAAAACTTGGTGAGGTCAAGAGTTCTCTCCATTGCAAGGTCATGCTTACCATGACACCACACCCCCTCCCACCCCTACCAGGTCTCCAAATCCAAGCTCGGAGTATTGCTTCTTTCCTAAAGGAAGAAACATTTTCTCCTCCAACTAATAAACTGGCTTTATTTTTTTAGGCTTTTTTTTTTTTAATTTCAGACTTACAGAGAAGTTGCAAGAATAGTACAAAAATCCCATATGCCCAGATTCCCCCAAATGTTAATATTTTACCACATTTGTTTTATTCTTCCTCTCCCCGCCCCTTTCCTATGATATATAAAGCAAGAGGCAAGAGAAGGAAAGCAGAGGAAGCTCCAGATTGAAATATTTAAAAACTCATAGTCTTTTTGAAGTCTTAAAGTAGAAAGAACCAGGACAAATATGTAAACTAGTTTCTGATACCAAGAGGTCACCTGTCATATGTTCCTCATGAGGACGTTAGCTTAGAGCAGTGGTTCTCACCTGAGAACGGTTTTGCCCCTCGGGGAACATCAGGCAATGCCTGGGGACAGTTTTTGATTGTCAAGACTGGAGAGGGGTACAACTGGCACGTAGTTCAGAAAACAGAGATGCGGCTAAATACACTAAAGGCACAGAACAGCCCCTTCCACACACGGCCTTAAGACACTGTTTACACCTTAGGGATCCTGCATCAAAATCTAACCCTTCCCTGTCCAACAGGTTAGCCACCAGCAGCTATGTAAACTAACTGGAACGTCCAGTCAGAACAGAGAACAGGAGCTGTATTTACTCTGCTGCCTGAAACAACTGAAAAAACATACATACAACATCTGAAACAATACATGGGACTCAAAAACATTGGTCATAGGCAGTCAAGGACAGAGATTTCTAAGAGATGGGAAACCAGCAAGGTAAGCCCTGAGGAAGGTTCTCTGGCTGAGCACAGACAACGTGGGGGTCTGCAGAGGCTGCCCCTGAGGAAGTTTCTCTGGCTGTGCATGAGAAAACGTGGGGGTCTGCAGAGGCTGCCCCTGAGGAAGGTTCTCTGGCTGAGCACAGACAACGTGGGGGTCTGCAGAGGCTGCCCCTGAGGAAGTTTCTCTGGCTGTGCATGAGAAAACGTGGGGGTCTGCAGAGGCTGCCCCTGAGGAAGGTTCTCTGGCTGAGCACAGACAACGTGGGGGTCTGCAGAGGCTGCCCCTGAGGAAGTTTCTCTGGCTGAGCACAGAGAGAACATGGGGTCTGCAGAGGCTGCCCCTGAGGAAGGTTCTCTGGCTGAGCACAGAGAATGTGGGGTCTGCAGAGGCTGCCCCTGAGGAAGGTTCTCTGGCTGAGCACAGAGAATGTGGGGTCTGCAGAGGCTGCCCCTGAGGAAGGTTCTCTGGCTGTGCATGAGAGAATGTGGGGTCTGCAGAGGCTGCCCCTGAGGAAGGTTCTCTGGCTGTGCATGAGAGAATGTGGGGTCTGCAGAGGCTGCCCCTGAGGAAGGTTCTCTGGCTGTGCATGAGAGAATGTGGGGTCTGCAGAGGCTGCCCCTGAGGAAGGTTCTCTGGCTGTGCATGAGAGAAGTGGGGGTCTGCAGAGGCTGCCCCTGAGGAAGGTTCTCTGGCTGTGCATGAGAGAATGTGGGGTCTGCAGAGGCTGCCCCTGAGGAAGGTTCTCTGGCTGTGCATGAGAGAAGTGGGGGTCTGCAGAGGCTGCCCCTGAGGAAGGTTCTCTGGCTGTGCATGAGAGAATGTGGGGTCTGCAGAGGCTGCCCCTGAGGAAGGTTCTCTGGCTGTGCATGAGAGAATGTGGGGTCTGCAGAGGCTGCCCCTTGAGGATTCAGCAGAGTCCTGATCAGCAGCTGCATGTGAAGAAACTACCTGAGGTGGGAAACCACCCTGCGGAGTTTAAAGGGAACAATCCTTGGAGAAAATGCAAGGATGGAAATAGTACCTTTTCCTGCCTTTTTCAGAGAAGAAAATCTCATAATTCAGGAGCACTGATTAGAGTATGCCTCAGTAAAAGGGGGGCTGGGGGGTGGTTTCCCTTAGACTAAATACAGCTCTGGTCCTGCCTAACGAAATTTAAAAGCAAAACTTAAAAGGATGAAACTGTTTCCAAGTAAGTTAACAGCATCTCAGTATATATATTGAGCACATCTACAGAAGTACAAAAATATCCAGCACCCAACAAGGTAAAATTCACAATGTTTGACATTCAATCAAAAATTACCAGCCATGCAAGGAAGCAGAAAAATACAACCCATAATGGGAAGAAAGGGAATCAATTGAAACTGATTAAGAAATGATACAAATGATAGAATGGGTAAACAAAGACATCGAGACAGTTATTATGGCCAGAGAAAATAATGAATACTGTAAGTAGAGCCACAGGAGACATAAAAAGGACCCAAGGTGAACTTCTGGAGAGGAAAAATATATGAAATGAGAAATGGGTGGCATTAATAGCATATTAGGTGTTTTAGAAGAAAAGGTTAGTGGACTTGAACACAAATCAATAGAAGCTATCCAAAATGAAACACAGTGAAAAAAGATTTAAAAAAGGAACAGAACATCAGTGAATTATGGACAATATGAAATAATGAAATATACACATAATTGGAGTCCCCAGTGGAGAATGGGGAGGAACCAGAAAAATGTGAAAAATAATGGCTGACAATTTTCCAAACTTGAGGAAAACGAGGCCGACACACAGATCCAAGAAACAAAAACCAAGAAACATAAAAAAAAAAAAAAAATCACACCAAGCCTTCCAATCTAACTGCTTAAAATGCCAATGAAAAGGATTAAATGTTAAAAGCATGACAAGAAATGACATATATACCCAAAAGAACAAAGATAAGCAAAACGCTAAGATAAGAAACAAAACAAGGCGGCCTGCTCTAACCATATTTTCACCTTTTCACTGGAAGTTCTACTCAGTGAAATAAGAAAGGAGAAAGAAATAAAAGGCATCCAGATTGGGAAGGAAAAGGTAAAACTGTCCTTTTAATCTATAAGATATAATTCTGTAGTTGAAAATTGATGACAGAATCTACCAAAAGCTACTAGAAACAATAGGTGAGTTTACTAAGGCTGTGGCCTACAAGATAAAGATACAAAAATCAATGGCAGAACCTCCGTAAGCTGACGGCCCAGAGAACTGTAACAGGCTGGTCAACATAAGGAACTAAGCCTACTATACTGATATGTCTACGAAAATTAGGTCAACTTAAGGAGGTAGCCAATGTAGGGAGGTTCTACCATTTACACTGAAATCAATAATTGAAAATTCAAGTTAAAAAAGCAATACTACTTAAAATAGCATCAAAACATGAAATATGTAGAGATAAATCTGACAAAAAAACGTAAGATTTGTACACTGAAAGCTACACAACATTGCTGAAAGAAATTAAAAACCTAAGCAGATTGAGAAAAATACTGTGTTAATTTGTTGGAAGATGTAGTTAAGATGTTAACTCTCTCCACATGGATTTATAATTCAATGCGATGCCTTCTGAAATGCCAGTAGGTTTGGTGTTTGTTTGTTGTTTTTTGGTGGAAATTGACAAGTTGATTCTAAGGTTCATATAGAAATGTAAAGATTCAAAACAATCTTGAATGAGAAAAGCAAAGCTGGACAGCAAAGACTACCTGATTTCAAATTACAATTATCAAAACAGTGTTATATTTGCATATCAATGTACAGAAAAAAACAAGGGCATAGAGAGTTTAGAAATAGACCCACAGATATGCGATCAATTATTTTTCAAACAAGTTGCAAAAGGGTTTGAATAAATCATGCTGAAAATATTGGATATCCGTAAGCACAAAACAAAACCACTTCAATCCCTATCTCATTCCACAAACAAAAATTAACTCAAAACCATAGTCCTACATCCTAAAACCTAAAGGCATAAAAGCTCTAGTAGAAAACACAGGAGAAAATCATTGAGACCATATGGTAGGCAAAGATTCCTTAAATGTGATACCGAACCACTATCCGTAAAAGAAAAAATCGATAAATGGGGCTTCATAAAAATTTAAGAACTTCTATACTTTGAAAGACACTGTAGAAATCATAAAAGGACAAGCTGCATACTAGGAGAAGATATTTCCAAATCACATATAGGATAAAGACCTTATATTCATAATATATAAAAACTCTCTATAAATATGAGAAAAACTAAACCAATAAAAATATGAGGAAAATATTTGAACAATATTTCACCTAAGAAGATACATGATGGCAAATAGACACGGGAAAAGGGGCTTCACATCACTGGTCATTCGGGAAATAATAATTAAAACCACATCTAATATAATGTGCAAAAAAGATTGGTCTTACCAAGTTAGTGAAGACATGTTTAGAACACACACATACTCTCAGACAGTGGTGGCAGGAATGTAAATATCAAGCAGTTTGGAAAACCATTGGGCAGTTTTTAAAAAAGTCAAACCGTACACCTATCATACAGCCCAGCCAATTCCATTCTTAAGTATTTATGGAAGAAAAATGACCGTGTATGTCCACATAGCCACACACATGAGGGATGCAACTTTATTTGTAACATCTAAGAAATGGAGACAATCCAAATGTCCATCACACTGTGAATGGAGAAACAGTAAGCAATCTGTCTATCTACACAATGAAATAGTACTCAGTAGTAAAAAGTAATGAGCTATTGATACATACGATAATGTGGATAAATCTCAAATTACTTATGTGGAGTAGAACACCCATACCCCCCCCCCACACACAACACACACGTTCATTTATACAAAATTCTAAAAAATGAGAACTAATGTATAACGACTGGGGAAGAGGGCACAGGAAAGGTCCGCAGGGAGAAATAACAAAAGTTGTAAGGAAACTGGGGATGATGAGTGCTTTCATTATCTTAATTGGGGTAATAGTTCCATTGATGTACACAAATATCATAACTCAGCAAATTTTATAGTTTAAACACGTGATTATATGTCAATTGTACTGCAATAAAGCTGTTCACTTTAAAATGGATTGAAATTAAGAAAAAGTTGGTCAACCACACTAGTCACATTTCTAGTTCTTAATAGCCTTTTGTGGCTCGTGGCTACCATCTTAGCTCAAATACAGAACACTTCCATCAGTGCTGAAATCACTGCCAGGCAGCAAGGGTCCAACTCACACAGAAAAAAGCATCCATTTCTTTCATTCCCCTACATCCACCTATCCCAAATTTCAAGAATGGTAACGAGCATGGCAACATGGCATAGCACTGATGTATAAATTACTCAAGAATTTTAAAAAACTGATTTTTATTAAGGTAATTTTAACGCTACTTTTCTGTGTAGCAAAATATATCTTCTATTCATAAACATACAGTACACTGTCTCCTCATTTAGATATCACAGCTTCTATGGATTACATTTAATTAGTTTCCTCCAAAGCTCAAGTTGATGGCAATTTTAAACTAAATGACACGGAAAGAAACACCCTCTTGGAATTTCCTTTCTGTAATCAAAGTAGTTATTGCTTTGATATAACGCCTAAATGAGAATATTCATTTTTTTCCTTATACTCACAGATATCTTTGTTTTGTTTTGAAATATTATGCTACATAACACAACTGAATTTTCCTACTTGAAAGAATCAAGAGTATAACTCTTACACAACACTTATAATCAAAAGTTTCCAATGTGAGAACAGACATTAAAATAGAACACTATGGTTTTCAGTGAAATGTTTCACGTTCGATGCACAGTTCATAAAATTAGGATAGAGAAGTTGTTCCAACTTAGTATTCTTACTGAAGCTTTTTCCCTTCCTGCACTATAGTTTTAGTTTTGAGAGTTAGAGGTGATTTTATTGGGGGGGGGGAACCAGACTCTATTTTCTGCCCCCCACCCTGTAGCCTAGACTTGCAAGGCAGAGGCTATGCTTGCTTGGAGTTTTTGTTTCAATATACAGAACGCAGGGCTGAAATCCTCAACTGTCTATGTTCCAAAGCCTGACTCACAAACCTTTCATAAACATTTTTATGTCTTAGTCATCTCTGTCTTAGAAATGGAATTCAGAGAGAGGTAACTGGGGGTGGGGGGAGAAGAGAGGCTGGTGGCCAGTACAGATAAACCAAGACAACCCCCCAACTGTGGTACTGTAGGTACACAAGCAAGAAGAATGAAAATAGAAACCAAGTCCCTCTGTTGTTTGCAGAAGCAGAACTCAGAAGCCAGCTTCACTTACTTTTTTACACCGACAGAGCCATTTTCCTTGTTTTCCATGTCAACAGATAGCATGGGAAGGCTGCAGGGTTCCTTTACTTCAGCAACTAATTAATAAGGGAGAAAAGCTTGTGTTTAATTCTTAGAAAGTGAGAGAAGAATATATATTCTGAGTCGGAAACACAATGCTCCCTTTTCCAGCTTCACAATAGTTCACGTATGTTTGTTTAAATCTCCAGTTCCCTCCGCGATCGGAGAGATGTGATTAAACCTAAAGAGCTGGAGACAAGATGGATTGGGGTGCTTTCATCTGGACTGGCACTCCCTGCCTCGACAATAAGCATTTGTACATGAAATTGAAGCCACGTTCAAAACAAGTGCTGTGTGAGTTGGCACAGCTTCCTCTGGGTGCCAAGCTCTCACTTAAGACACAGCAACTCACAAATGAGTCAAAGTAGAGAAATACAATCCCCCTTTTCCTGCCCACCTCCTACAGTGGGTTGTGATTTATATGTTTATATTATATATATATATTATATATATATATATTTTTTGTCCACTCCCCGTTCCTAGATTTTTTTCATTGCAATGCACAAGGGCTTTTGTCAGCAAGTATCCCCCTAGCTCATATATTCTCAATGAAAGCCTTAAAAACCCATCTGTGAGATGGCCATGCTGTGGCAAAGCAGGAAGCTCACAAAAATGCCAGATAGCCTTTATGCACAGAAAGGTGGTGTGTGTGTGTGTGTGTGTGAACGTGAGCGCACGTAAGGGAGAGGAGGAAGCTCATTACATTTATGAAAAATCATCAAAACATTTAAGGAGCTACAGTAGCATCTATCACTTTGTCTTTTTGTTTAGTAGGATGAGGACTGTGAAAAAAATAAAACCCTCCACAATTAATATGCAATTAGCAAGATGAAAAAGCTATGAACAAAACTGCTTTAAGAAAAAAAAAAAAAAGCCCTAAAACGTGTTTGTGCTTATTCAGCTGAAGCCATAAATTAAATACATTTCCTCCCAAATCACTTTATACTTGGGCACTCCTTCTCGAGGGATTACTCTGACATGGCAAGCGCATCATTTAGTATATTCACAAGATTTTATCACTGTTAGAGAAGTAGATGATTAACAAATAATGCTGTAAGTGTGGGATAATCTTCACTCCTGACACACACATCCACACACAAACTTCCAGTTGCTAAACCACTTTGATCATTGCTAGAGAAATCCAACATTTATATACACACAGAGATATTAGCATACACTCACACACGGTTACAGAGTAGACAGGAAGATAGTGCTGCTGCTTCATGCCAGAAAAGAAGGATTTCACTTCAGTTGGAAACTGTTACACAGTCACCATTTTCTAAGCATCTTAGAAAACAAAACAAAACAAAACACAATGATACTCTGTAATAATCATAGTACATTATTATCATTATTACTATTATTTCCCCCCCTTTTTGGTGGAAGAGTAAAAAGAAAACCTACCTACAAGCAACTAAAACATATCATTTTTTATAGGCTTATCAAGAACAGCCAAAGAAACCCCAATGTTTTCTTTCACAAAGTAGGCTGGCAAAGGAATTCAATAAGGAGGTACAATTTGACACAGTGAAATAAAACCAGGCTGGCTCTCAGCCAACATGACGTTAGGAATCACACACAAGCTGCACCAACTGCCTTCTGGTTCATGGCTGACTTTTTAAAGCTACAGTGTGCCTGTTCACTTTTGCTTAACTACCTTCAGCACAATTACTGCAAGTGAATGAAGCTCGAGTCCAAAACCCACAGAATTCTCCCTCCACCTGCCTTGTACAAAGAAAAACAAGCTGTCTCAATAGCCTCTTCTTTTCTCCCTCCCCTTCATTGTTGCTGCATGATACGGCTTTTGCCGTTGTTTTGAGCATGAATGTCATGTTTCCAACTATTTCTTTTTCTCCCCTGTGGGGGAAAACCGAAGAGAACCCAGCGCTCATGGGCTATTACCAGTGAACATGCCGAAGCTGCAGTCCTGTGTTCCTCTTTTTTTACTAATAGAGATTCGTGGACAAAGTTCCCAGGGCTGGCTTTTAAGTAATCTCTTTGTGAGAATAGGGAGAGCACTGCCCAGCAGCAAATCCTTTTACTTCATTGTGCAGGAAGTACCGTATTTCAGCGAGGATGCAAACTAGATGACCAGATCTTCTGAAAACACCCACATTCTTTTATCTTGGCATTCAGCCTACCAAATGAAGCCAGCAAAAATTCTAACTGAAACAAACAAAACCTTATTCTACAAAATGAAAACCATTAGTGCTGGGGGGTTTAATTTTTAACTGTTTGTCTCAGTTGCTCAAAAAACGTAATTCAACAAATTCAACCAACACGTACAACCTATGAGTACCTGGCATTGTATTAGTTACATATACATAAGATCATTCAGTCTCTCCCACCACCACCCTAAATCCCAATTCAGAAAATAAGGAAATGGAATAGAGATTGTGTACAATTTTTCCATTGTTACCTCTGCCAATTTCACAATTCCTTTGCTTGGCTGGGAACCCCTGGTCCAGGGAAACAATCCCACCCCAACATTCTTCACATACACAGAAAACCTACATGGTTGTCTCCTCTTTGAAATAAACACCAGTTAACCTTTGGAGCTTTTAGGTCAAGATGTCAACAAAACTACTCAAGATACCGCAGAAAATACAGGTTCCCCAGAAGGATCCTGGAAAAATTATCTGTTGCTTAATACATTTCAGGTAGAATTGAGAAGAAAGCTGCCTGCTACCCTTTTTTCTCTTATTAAGAACACTAGATCAACAAGTAAGATTTAAATTTGGAAACTGAATTTCAAGGTCAATTTCAGGGACGCTATTAGAAATCTTTAACTTCTTGAAAGACCAAGACTAAGAACAATGTCAAGTGTTCTTTCCACCTATTTTTGCCATTACCCCTTGAAAAAAACAAATAATCGTGTCTAGGAACCAATTCTAAGTATTCAAATATTTTTGAGTACCATTTTCTGAGGGAGGTCAGGTACACAGACCTTTCTCCACTGCTGATCAAAATGATGGACTCTCATGGAGATAAAGAGCTCTTTCACCTGACACCACCGCTCAGAACAAATTATGTTCACCTCACGTGGCAATGAGGAAAAGAAAATGGAGTTACACCAGTTCGTCCATGGGCACAGTCATGGGAGAAAGGATTCTGCGAAATTTTTCCAAGCATTTTTTTCTACATGTGGAAAAGTATATCCCCTCTCATCTTGCCTGCTGTGATCAAAAGTTTGCCAGTTAGACGAGCGTAAGGTTTCAGAAAGTGTTGTAAGAAAGCAATTCCATTTTATAAAAAATGAACCACAAGCTGTTCTATTTAATAAATTATGAAATAGGAGGCTTCACTTACAGGCTAGTCTCTAACTCTGGTAATAAACTGACATTTGGGAATATACATATACATATGCTAGTGATCACACTCTCCAACAAACTGACATTAACCCTCTGCTGATAAAAATGATGTGTGTGTAGCATAAATGGGGTGCAATGCGTGTTTAGCGTGTATTACGTGGTGGGTGTTGATGGTGTGGGGTCGCATAACGTGTAGTGTGCCTGGTGCACGTGTGAGAGAGACGGGAGGCTGGGGAGCCAGCACATTGCAGGGTGTGCTCAAGTACCTTAGGCGACTCCTGCGCGGGACCCTGGAGCAGAACTTTTCGGGCACGTTAGGAAGTGGGTTCAGATGGGGGAGGGGAGGCGGGTCAGGAAGGGCGGGAAACTGCTTCCGATGGGCTTCTTTTATTGATCGGTACTCATCCCCCAGGCCGAGGAGACCGCTCCGTCCCCAGGAACCGCGGGTCCACGCCTCTATCTCGGGACCCGCCCCCGGGCGCCTCCCGCCCCAAGTCGCCCAGAGCTGGGCCGGGCTCCACGCGTCCCCGAGGGCGTCCCGTGGAAGAGTGCGGAGCAACCTGGAGAGGGGACGGTGAGGACAGCGCCGAGCAGCGCCGGCCGAGAGCCCCACGACTCCGTGCGGCACCCGTGACACAGAGGGGAAAGTTTCTGGCTAAGACTGAGGGGGAACAGTTCGCGGGTCTTTAGTGTGGGCTCCCGAGAGAAGCCAGTCTTCGGGAAAGGGGGTGGGGGTGTGGCGCTCGCCGAGCCACGCGGCCGCCCGGCCCGGCCCCGAGCTCTGCCCCGCGGCCCCGGGTGCGCCCGACTGTTGGCGGGGCTGGGCGCGCTCCGCCCTCGGTCCGGGGCAGCGCGACGAGTCCGCGCCCGAGGATGCAACAAGCTGCCGGAGCGCCGGACACACGCGGAGACCAGGGAGGGCGGAGCGGCTTTCCTCGCGGCCTTCCTCGTTTCCTCGCATCCTGGCCGGCGAGGGGCGCGCTCCCACGCCCGGGCCGAGGAGCGGATCACTTACCTCCGCCACGGCCGCGCCGGGGGTCGCCCCGCACGGAGCTGGGCGGCCGCCACGCGCCGAGCCGAGCCCGAGCCCGGGGCGCGCGGGGCACGCCGGGAGTTGTAGTCCGCCGCGCGCCGCGGGGCCGGGGGGCGGAGGGGGGCGGGGACCGTGTGCTGGGGGAGGGGAGGGGAGGGGGACGGGGACCCCCCGCCGGGGGGGAGGCCAGCGCCACCCGGCCCGGCGTGGGGATGGGGGCAGGGCGTCTGCAACCCCTCACAACTTGCAGGGAGCTGGAGATTTTTGTAGGTGAGGGGTTTCAGGTTAATACCATTTTCTTGCTGTCTTACTCGGTCTTGACAGCCCTGATGAAGTTTTAAGCGGGACTTTGGCAGTCTTGATGAGTACAGATTTCTCGCGCCAAGTTCCTACCATCCAGAGCTCAGATCTCCCTTCACTCGGAGCACACACGTGGCGCTCTGCGTGGAGCAACTATTCTTTTGCTCGGAGAATAACCCATTTGAAGACCAGCGCGTGTGAGGAGGTTGAACGATTGCCCCGGACGTGTGTGGGACGCTTTGCAGCACTCCACAAAGCGCTGTTTTCCTAATTGGTTCATTATATTAGAACCATCAAGGAGCACTTTATTAGGCTAAACTAGGGCGCTATGCAGAGAAGACCTGGAGATTCAAAGAGTTTTGTGCGTCTCCCATCTGCAGAGGTTGGAGCACCCGGCACAAATACTCATTTCCTTCTCCAGCCCTTCTCTCAGCAGCCGGGAAGAGAGTGGGGAGAAAGAGAGCTGGGGACAGGTGCGGACACACCGGGGAAAAAGAGGAGCCGGCTGCGAAGCGCTACCTGGAAATGGCTGAGTGAATCTTACTAAATAAGGAGATAAGTAAAACCAAAAGAAAGACCTCTGTGGATTGGAGGAATGGAAAGGGAAGGAGAGGCAGACGGAGAGGGGTAGATGGAAACTGAACAGATCTGTGATGAGGGCGGCAGCAGAGAGCACAAATGAGCAGGGATTTTAGAAGCCAGATAGACCTGGATTCCTGGTGTTGTCACTTCAGAGCTAGTTCTGTGGCCTTTGGTGAGTTATTTGACTTCCCCAAACCTCTTTTGCCTCCTCTTTTAATAATAATAGTTCTGACTGTGTGATGTGATTGTGCACATTGAAAGAGAGGGGAAGCACTTAGCGTTTAGTGCCTGGTATAGAGAGGCAATTCATGCCAGCCGTTATTATTATCTGCAGAAATTCCCTCTGTGGAATAATAAAAAGGTAAATTAGAGTGGAACTACTAGTTAGGAAGCTGTGACAATACTCTAAGCTACAGGCAGTGATGGCTTTGACCATGGCGAGGGAAAGGCAGCAGAGCAGTACCATCAGTTGGGTGTAGAAGTGAGCAACAGGAACCGTGTTGGTTGTGATTTCCAGATAAAGCAGATGATGTCCCCACTCACATAAATAGGTGCAGCTCATGGAATGACAGGTTTGGAGGAAGAAGACGGCCGGCATTCCTCATTTTATTGCACTTTGCTTTATTGCACTTCACAAATACTGTGTTTTTTACAAATTGAAGTTTTGTGCCGACTCTACATTGAGCAAGTCAGTTGGTGCCATTTTTCAGCTATGCAGAGAAGAGCAGGAGATTCAAAGAGTTTTGTGCGTCTCTCATGTGCCCAGTTTGTGTGTCTGTGTCACATTTTGGTCATTCTCCCAATATTTCAAACTTTTTCATTATCATTATATCTGTTATGGTGATCTGTGATCTGTATTTGTGTTACTATTGTAATTATTCTGTAGTTTCATGAACCACTCCTATTCATTGATATTCTGTCTGTTCTGCTGTTCCCCTGTCCTCAGGCCTCCCTGTCACCTAAGAAACAGTAATAGTCAATAAGGCCAATTAATTTCCCTATTATGACCTCTACATGTTCATGGGAAAGGAATAGTTGCTTGTCTCTCACTTAAATTAAAAGAAAGAAATAATGGGTGGCATCTGTGGCTCAAAGGAGTAGGGCACCAGCCCCATATGCCTGAGGTGGTGGATTCAAACCCAGCCCTGGCCAGAAACTGCAAAAAAAAAAAGATAGAAATGATTAAGCTTAGTAAGGAAGGCATGTTGAAAGCCCAGGTAGGCTAGAAGATAGCCTCTTGTACCAAATAGCCAAGTTGTGAATGCAAAAGAAAATAGTTCTTTAAGGAAATAAAGAATGCTACTCCCTTGAATGCATACATAATGAGAAAGCAAAACAGTCCTGTTGCTGATATGGAGGAAGTTTCAGTGGTCTAAATAGAAGATCAAACCAGCCACATTCTCTTCAGCTAAAACCTAATCCAGAGCTTTAATTCTATGAAGGTGAAGAGAAGTGAGGAAGCAGAGGAAGTGTTGGAGGCTATTAGAGGTTGTTCTGTGTGGTTTAAGGGAGTAAGTCATTTCTATAACATAGAAGTGCAAGGTTGATGTGGCAAGGCCGATGTAGAAGCTGCAGCAAGCTGTCCAGAAGATCTTGCTGAGATAACTGATACAGATGGTGACATTAAACAACAGATTTTCAATGCAGACAAAATGGCCTTCTGGTGCAAGAAGATGCCGTTTAGGAGTTTGCTGGCTAGAGAGGATTTAGTGCCTAGCCTCAAAGCTTCAAACAACTGTCTTTCTTGCTGGGGATGAAGACGGCTGAAGTTGAAACCAATGCTCATTTACCATTCCAAAAATCCTAGGTCCCATAAGAATTATGCCAAATCAACTTTGCCTGTTCTCTGTAGATAGAAAAACAGAGACTAGCTGACAGCACATCTGTTTACTAGTGATTCACTGAATATTTGAAGCCTACTGTTGAAACCCATTGCTCAGAAAAAGATTCCTTTCAAAATAGCATGTCAGGGCCCGGTGCGGTGGCTCACACCTGTAATCTTAGCACTTGGGAGGCCAAGGCAGGTGCTGAGCCTGAGCTCCCAGATTTGAGACCTGCCTGAGCCAGAGTGAGACCTCCTCTCTAAAAAACAGGCGGGCGTTGTGGCAGGCGCCACTAGGGAGGCTAAGGCAAGTTAATCACTTGAGCCCAAGAGTTTGAGGCTGCTGTGAGATAATTGCCACCACACTCTACTGAGGATGACAAACTGAGACTCTGTCTCCAAAAAAAAAAAAAAGACAAAATATTATTCCTCGTTGACAATGCACATGGTCACCCAGAAGTTCTGATAGAAAAATAGAAAGAGATGAATGTGGTTTTATGGTTGCTAACACACAATCCATTCTTCAGCCCATGGATCAGGGGTAATTTCAATATTCAATTCTTAAGAAATACATGTTGTGAAGATATAGCTGCCATAAATAGTGATTCTTCTGATAAATCTGAGCAAAGTACATTAAAAACCTTTTGGAAAGGATTCGCCAGTCTAGATGCCATTAAGAACATCTGTGATTCATTGAAGGAGGTAAAATAAAAACATTAAAAGGAGTTTGGAGGAAGTTGATTCCGGGCTGACTCTGAGGGGTGGGCGTGAAGGTGGGACTGCACTGCGGCAATCTTATGGTAAAACTTAAATGGATGAGAAGGTACTTCTTATGGATGAGCAAAAAAGTGGTGTGTTGAGAGGGAATCTATCCTGGTGAGGTTTGCGGTGACCATTGTTGAAGTGACAACAAAGGAGTTAGAATATTACTCAGACTTAGTTGATGAAGCAGTGATAGGATTTAAGATTGACTCCTGTTTGGAAAGAAGTTATGCTGTGGATAAAACTGCCATATAACAACATTGCCTGCTACAGGAAAATCTTTCATGAAAAGTCAGTCTCCTTTAGCAACCACCACCCTAATCAGTCAGCAGTCATTAACACTGAGGCAGAGTATCATTCACTGAAGGTGCAGATTATGACTCAGCGAAGGCTCAGGTTATTGTTAGCATTTTTTAGCAGTAAAACATTTTTTAAATTAACGTATGTATGTTTTTTAGACACAATGCTATTGCACACTTAGACTACAGTATAGTATAAACATTGCTTTTATATGCACTTGGCAATCAGGAAATTTGTGCGGCTCACTTCATTGTGATATTTGCTTTGTTGTACTGGTCTGGAACCAAACTTGCAATATCTCTGAGAGATGCCTGCAGTTTTTTGTTTTTTTTGTTTCGTTTTGTTTTGTTTTTTGAGGCAAAGTCTCACTCTGTTTCCCTGGGTAGAGTGCTGTGGTGTCATAGCTCACAGCAACCTTGAACCCTTGGGCTCAAGTGAACCTCTTGCCTCAGCCTTCCAAGTAGCTGGGACTACAGGTGCCCACCTTGCCCGGCTAGTTTTTCTACTGTTAGTAGAGACAGGTCTCGATGTTGCTTAGGCTGGTTTCGAACTCCTGAGCTCAAGCAATCCACCTGCTTCAGAGTGCTAGGATTACAGGCATGGGCCACCATGCCCAGCCTGCAGTTTGATTTTGGACATGTGTAACTTCAGGCTTTCTGTGTGTGAATGACTGCATAGCAGTTGGAAATGTGGTTATGGATTTCACGTGTAGAAATAGAACTTTGAGAGTGAATTACTTAGGAGAGGTAGTTGAGGAGCATATGTTGAGGAAGAAGAGTCAGCAGCAAGGTTGAGCAGGGGAGGGAGGAGCCGACAGTGATACCAGGCAGGAATCCGTGAAGGCAGAAGGGACACAGCTGCAGTGTTCAGTGACATGGGACCCGGGCTGCATGGAGAGGTGAGGAACCCCTCCTCAATGGGTCAGACGCTCTAGAGAAGTAGCCACACTGGATTTATAGAGTAAGAGTCTATTGGGATAGAACCGCCTCCACAGGTGGTTTTGGAAATTTACCAGACTTTGTTTGTCCCTGTGATTGGGAAGGGGACACTACTGGAATATAGTTAGTGGGTCCAAAGATGCTATGCCTCTTCCACTGTCCAGGAAGGTCCTGCACAGCCAAGAATTGTCCTGTGACCTCTGTGATTTGATCGTCCCATTGTGTAGGTGAGAATCTTTTTATAATTACCTAAGCCTAGAATCCATTTTATATAATATACAAACACAAGGTGTTTTTCATGCTGTGTTAAGATATATTGAATTTTCTTAGAATGCTGTAAATTTAATGGCAGAATCATTCCTGGAATTTGAATCACCAGTACAGTCATTTTAAGTCTGTCCTTTTCGCGGTGATTTTTACGAATGGACACACGTATTTATTTATTTCATTGTGTCTTTTAGTGTAGGGATGCCTGAGCAGTTCCACACTGGGTCAGGCATTGTTATATTATAAATTACTATCTTTATTTTTTCTTTCGTATTATAGTTAAGGCTTTGGTTTAATTTTCAAAAATTACATATGTAGATAGCTTATGGCTTTTACTTCATAATAATAAAGGTGATGTTACCCCATATTTGTTAGGAAAAGGGAGCATTAGATTTGACAAGGCTCAGAACTAGTTTTCATTCCGTCAATGGTATCACTTGGGTGTGGACTCATTCTATGCACTTGCATATGTATATGTACATTGACATATACAAAACAAAAGTTATTGCCCTTTTGGAGCTAATATTCTTTTTTTGTTTGTTTTGTGGTTTTTGGCTGGGGCTGGGTTTGAACCTGCCACCTCCGGCATATGGGACTGGACCCGCGCCCTACTCCTTGAGCCACAGGCACCGCCCTGGAGCTAATATTTTAATGTGTGCATGGGAGAGGCAAATAAGTAAACTCATTCATATATCAAAAATTGATAAGTGCCATGAAAAATAAAAGCGAGATAAAGGGAACTTGGAGTGTAGGAAAGGGTGTGGGTTGAAATTTAGTGACCAGGGTAAAATTCATGGACAGATGTGGACTTGGTAAGCACATGGCCTTGTGGATTTCTGAGGACAGGTGTGGCTGGATTGGAGAGAGTGGGAGTCAGTAAGAGGAGGACTGAGGATAACCCCTAGGCTCCGGAGAGGTGGTCTGATTGAAATGGGCAGCTGCTGGAATTTTCAGCAGACAGTGACAGTCAGGCATAATTTTAAAGGATTCTGGCTGCTCTATCAAGGACAGATCTTAAGGAGCAATGACGGAAGCAGGCAAGAAGCTGATGCAGTAATCCAGACAGGAATCACTAGTCTCGGCCAGAGTGGTCGCAATGGTAAGGGATGGGCTGGATGTGGGAGAGGAATCTCGACTGGCAGAGGGCACAGGGGGAAAGTTTCAGGGGTTGTTGAGGGTTGGAAGATGGAGACAGAGTCTGCGTGGGGCTTTGTGGAATGACACTTTGTAATGACTGGAAGTCTGGGACTTCTCATGGTGACTGACATAAACAGGGACAAAGGATGTAACAAATCAAGGAATAAGATGGTGGGGAGACTAAGTATGAGGAGTATGGATGAGTGTTTGAGATCCCTGACTGCAGATGGAGGCAGGGAGATCTGAGAATCAGGTGGACTCCTGATCCACGCTGATGGAATGGTGAAGGCCTAGGGCGGGCAGGATTCTGTCCCCAGGGCAGTGCTTATTCCTGACCCTTGCCAGAGGTGGGGCAGACCTGTCTGGAAGGAATAGTCCTTCCTCCCTTTACCCCTGATCTTTTTGGACTTAGCCCTTCTGATAGAATTGAGGTTTGGGACAAGCTGGTAATTATTCTAAGCACAAAGGTCTGTAAACAATGGTTTTTTTTATATGGTATATTTCTAGAATATAGGTCAAGGCAGATCTGTATTGGGAATGGAAGAATTCTGAGAATTTTGGTAAATATAGAATGCTGGCAAAGAAAGGCAGGAGGAAGTGAGTTCCTTAACGTGAAGAGATAGATGCTCCAGGATTGGGGATAAGAGACAACTATGTTTGTATGGTAAAGTGAAGAAGCCATTAGAAGAAGAAATTCAGAGTGGGGATAATAGATATAACATCCTAGACAAGGAGGCACTATAAATTGTTTATCCTTGGAAGAAAAGAAAGAGAGTGGAATGATTCAGAAATATTCAGGAAAATTCTAAAGAGATGAAGGGATAGAACATTTTTAAAAATATTATTTATTATGGAAACAAAGCAAATGTACGGTAAAAAATTAAAATAATCAAAAATTATAATAGAAAGTGAAAATTCCCAATAAACTCATTCTTAAAATAATCTGTTAAATGGTATACATTGTCTGAATTTTTATTATGTACCGTGATTGTTTTTTTGCAACTGATACATGCATACCTGAAATATTAGTCTTGTTTTCTTTGTAAGTTCTAAGATTTAAATAATTTTAAAAACTTGAGTATCTATTTTATACAAGTAGTCCTGAGTTATAAATATCTGACTTACATATAACTTGTACTTACAAAGAGGCTGTTACAGTTAAGTCCCCAAGTTATAAACATTCAACCGACACATGACTTACACTTAAGAATAGAGGCTATTACAGGTAATAAGTAAATGTACCTGTCCCACCTTACATACAAATTCAACTTAAGAGCAAACATATAGAACCTATCTTGTCTATAAGCCAGAGACTACCTGTAACAGATACTATTATTTCAATATTTTGTATCATGTTTCCTATCTTTTATATCATACCTATTTTTTCTCTTCTTAATTGTTTAAGAATCAAAATAAACTTGTTGGTCTCCTAACATTTCTCTTAATTGTTTTTCTTCTTGAAGTTTTACGTATTTTAATGCTATTTTACCTAATACATAAAGGTTCATAGGAGTAATAACTTTATTGGGAGTTGTGTCCTTTGCCGTTATAAAGTGACTCTGTTTTGCACTTAATGCTTTTTTAGATTATTTTATCCCATTTGAAATTGCTTCATTAGAATGTTTTATCTTATCTTGGTCATGTCTGTTTAGTTTTTGAATCCTTATTGTTTCTTTGTTTTCTCTTTTATGATTATGTTTTCTTTGTATTTTTTGTTTAGTTTTTGTCTTTATCATTCTCTATGCGTTAATGTCAAAGATAAAGCTGGACCTCAGAGTAACTGTTTCACTAGGGTCAAACAGAGACCAGCTGAGGGCAAGAGAAAAAAAAAATAAAAAAAAAAAGCTGGACCCTAGTTAAAGTGGTAAGGACAGATAGTAATCAGTAATAACTATTACAGTGGGAAAAGAGTCAGCATGAACTGAACTCCACTATGATTTGCAGAGATGACTAGTTAAAACAAGTGGGGAGTGGAAGACTCAGGGCTCAGTACAGTCCAAGAAGGGGAAAATTATAAAGGCTTTGTCAGCGTGAATGGATGAGGCCAGCCGTGTCTACTAGCTGACAGTTATCCAAGTTAGGATTCTGTCTCCCACGGAGACTGAGAGGCAGAAGCCCTTTCCTTCAGCAGAATGGCTTTGAGTCCCTAAGAAAGGCCTTCCGAGTTGGAGATAGATATGTGCATATAATACATCTTAATAAGTCAGAAGAAGGATTTGCAATTGCAATCCCTTTGTAGTAAATTCTCTAAGAAAGTGTGGTCAGGGAATGATTGTCAGTTGTTGGCTAAAACAAACAGTAAACTCTTTTGACAGCCTTGAGCTTTTCCAGGAAGGCACTTTAAAGGGAAGGCTGGTGTGGCCTTGAGTTATTAGAAACTATGTTGGTTTGTTCAAGTCTGTAGAGGCCAAGGTTGAGGCCCACCAAGAATAGAGCTTAGGGGAGCTTGGCTAGAGATTGGTCAAGAAGAGAATCTTTGTCATTAGTTATCTATTGCTGTGTAATTAACTGTCCCCAAACTTAGTGACTTAAAACAACACACACTCATCCTCTCACACTCGCTGTGGGTCAGGAGCCCAGGTGTGGCTTAGCGGAGTCCTTGACTTGAAATTTCTCACATGGCTGTCGTGAAGGTAATGGACTTGGAGAAGATCCACTTTCAAGTGAACGCATTTGGTTGTTGGCAAGATTTAGTTCATTGTGGGCTATTCAACCAAGGCTCTCATTTTTTTGCCACATGAACTTCTCACAACCCTGTGGCTGTCAACATGGCAGCTCTCAACATGACGGCTGGCTTTACCAAAGCAAGTGGTGAGAGGGGTCAGAGTGTAAGCAAGGCAGCAGCCATATTCTTCTATAGCCTAATTTCTATGTATGTGGTTTTCATAAGAGACACACCTAAGGGATTAATAAAGCAATAGTTGAAAGTAAAAGAAAATGATGTTTTAGGTAAATACTTAGTATCTAAAAAGAGTTGGAGTATGAGGAGGAAGAGGTGGGGGAAGGAAGAGCAGAGGGAGGGAGGGAGGGAGGGAGGTGGGACCTTGGTGTGTGCCACACATTTGGGGGCAAGACACGATTGTAAGAGGGACTTTACCTAACAAATGCAATCAGTGTAACCTGGTTTCTTATACCCTTAATGAATTCCCAACAATGAAAAAAAAAAAGAGTTGAAGTATGTCTATCATATAAAATAGACTTTAGGGCAAAAAAACCTGGTGATAGACTTAAGAGAACATTATGGAAAGAGGTTTAATTCGCCAGGTGGAAAATATTCTAAATTTTTACAGTTTGATAACATGTTATCAGTAACATAAAATGAAATTTGACACAATTACAAAGAGATATTGTCAAAGTCTCTACGATAGTTTATCCTTAAATAAATCTCTCTCAGTAATTGATAGATAAAATGAACCAAAAGCATTGAAGATAGGATTAATTTAAATAAAAAAAGCTTAATCTACTGAATATATAAAGTCCTGCATGCCAAATTAAGGTGCATAAATTAGTTTCAGTCATGCATGGAAACTATAATAATTGATCACGAATTAGACCACAAAGCAGTTCTTAACGAATTTTAACAAAATGGTTTGAAAGTTTCTATTTTCTGGCCACAATTCTATTAATAATGCTATTATTAACTAAAAATAATATTAAAACGTGTTTTTTGAAACTGAAAAACACTTCTAAATAACTCGTCATTAAGGACTAAATCATAATAGCAAATAGAAAAAAATTTTAAATTGAGTAAGAATAAAACCCCAAATCTTTTACCTTCCTTACCAAAACAAGTGCAGTTACAAAAGGCTTAAGGGAAATTTAAGCTTTAAACATTGATATTACAAACTAAGAAAGGCTAAATATTGCTAAGCTAAGCATCCAGGAGAAATGATTTTTAAAAAGAACAATAGAATTAACTTAGAGCAGAAGAAAGGAAATTATAAGATTAAGCCTGGAAATGACTGTAATAGAAAACAAGGATAAAATAAGGAAAATCAACAATGCCAAAAATAAAGTCTCAAAGAGGCGAATAAAATTTACAAAATGGATCTGACCTGATCAAAAAAAGACAAAAATAAAAACTTATTTTTCTTTTCCCTTGGTAGAGTACCCCAGTGTCATTGCTCACAGCAACCTCAAACTCTGTCACCTCAGCCTTCCAAGTAGCTGAGACTATAGGCGCCTTGCCACAACACCAGGCTATTTTTTTTTCCATTTTTTTTTTTATTATTAAATCATAGCTGTGTACATTAATGTGATCATGGGGCACCATACGCTGATTTTATAAACAGTTTGACATATTTTCATCACACTGGTTAACATAGCCTTCCTGGCATTTTCTTAGTTATTGCGTTAAGACATTTATAGTCTACTTTTACTAAGTTTCACATGTACCCTTGTAAGACACACCACAGGTGATTGGTGGGATTATACCTCAGGCTATTTTTTTAGAGAGGAAGTCTCGCTCTGTCTCAGGCTGGTCTTGAACCTGTGAGCTCAGGCAATCCACCCACCTGGGCCTCCCAAGTGCTGGGATTACAGACGTGAGCCACCGTGCCCAGCTAAAAATAAAAATTTTGATTAAAAAAATCCAAAGATGTTAAAAACTTGATAAACCAGTACAGACAACTTGGTGTACAACTAAAGACTTAGACAAAAAGGTCAAATTACTAGAAAAAAAATGAAATTTACCCAAACTAACTCAGGAAGAAATACAAACTCTGACTAGTTTTGAAGTTTTATTTTTTTGTATTGTTGGGAATTCATCGAGGATACAATAAGCCAGGTTACACTGATTGCATTTGTTAGGTAAAGTCCCTCTTGCAATTGTGTCTTGCCCCCAAAAGGTGTGGCACATACCAAGGCCCCACCCCTCTCTCTCCTTCCCTCTCTCTGCTCTTCCTTTCCCCACCCCTCCCTCCTTCTTTCTCTCTCTGCTCTCCCTTTGAAGTTTTTAAAGAAGAAATTGGTTCAGCAGTTTTGAAGTCTGACCCAAGGATAAGACTGGGCCCCAATATTCTTAAAGGTGAATATTACTAAACATTCAAGGAACATGGTTCTCATCCAAGGCATACACTCTCAAAGAATTGAAAAAAAAAATACCCCAATAAACAGTACACAGACCTCATTCTATAGAAAAAATGATATGTATTATATAACAAACCATACAAGGATATTGTGAGAGATAAAAAATTACAAACAATTTCACCCATAAACATAGTATAAAACTCTGCAAAAAAAAAAAAGAAAAAAGCTTAAAAATGTAATCCAGCTATGCATAGAAGATAATACATTTGAGTTTATTTAGACAGATTGAGTTTATTCTGAGAGCACAGGATGGTTTAACTTTAGAAAATTGAATTAATTTACCAAATTACAGAGTAATGCAGAAAAAACACATGCTCATACACATAGTGGCAGATAAATCATTCTATAAAATTTAATATTTATTCATATGAAGAAAAAGCAAACAAAAACTCTTAGTCATCTACAAGAAGAAACATTACCTTAAGTTGATAAAGAATATTTACCAAAACTGAAAATAATTTTACTCTACAGTGGAAGGATGGAAGCATTCCTTTGGAAATCAGTAAGAAGTCAAGGATGGCTGCTCGTGCTAATTCTAGCCAAACCATACTGGAAGTGCTAGTTACACAATAGGAAAAGAAAAGGGATAACAAGTTTAAGAAAAACATTACCACTATTTACTGATGATGCGATTATCCACATAGGAAGTTTAAAAAACTATTAAAATTATTGAAATTAATACTAGAATTTGGTGAATACAAGATTGGTATTGCATTTCTACTCACCAGCAAAAGAGTTAGAAAATGTAATTGAAAAATAATTTGGGAGTACAACAAAAATACAGGGTGGCCTGTACTAAAATTTAAAATTTTAAGTTGCACACGAATTTTCTGGCCACCCTGTACAATGTACTTAGAATAGATCTTGCACATCACCAAAGGTGAGTAAGCCCTTCATGAAAAAAAGTGTACAACTTTATTGAAAGACATTTGAGATTTTCTAAAGAAACAGAGCTGTATCATTTCAGGAGTAGGGTACTTTACTATTGTAAACATCTCAGTTTTTCCTCCAATAAGGTATATAGTTATAGAGACAGTCTAATGAAAATCTCAGCAGGATTTTTCAAGGAACTTACGCTAAATCTAAAATGTATGAAAACATAAACCGACATACAGCAGAGAAACGAACAAGCCACAGATTAATGCATCAACATCATACTGAGTGAAACACCAAGTGAATTGAGTCAACAACATGTGTTGGAATATCACTTATATGAAGTTCATATGTGGCTTAAGGATGTAAATTGAAGCAAAGGGATGCTAAACTCATAACTCAGCAACGGAGTGATTGCCTTTGGTGGGGAAGGCAGGGTGTAGAGATTGGTGCGGGGCACATGGCGAGCTTCTGTGACACTGGCCTTACTCTGGAACAGTGATTTCGTTGGGTTTGCTTTGTCGTTATGCTTTGTTACTTACCTACATATGGAGACGATGTCATTTTGTAGGCACCAAGCATTTCATATTGTAAGAAGTAGATGGGCAGGAGACAGGAGGAAGCAACTACATGTGGCTTTGTCTCACGATGCTTAAAATCATTCACCGAGCTGTCTAAGGCATTACAATCACCCTGATGGTCCAGCAAGTAGTAAAAATGCAACCTTTACTTCAACTTGGTAACCAGGAGTTACCATGAGCCCATATGGCTTAACTGACAGCTGATTCCTGTCCAGAAAGCCAAGAAGTCAATAAAGATGGTCATCTCACGGACAGGGGCTCAGAGGTCAAAGAACCATCCTTGCGCTAACTTCATTTCTAAATACTGGTGAACATTAATTAATTAGATACTGGCTCTGTCCAGGCCCTGCTCTAACCTCATAGGTCTCAAGCAATGTGTTGAGGCAGGTTCTGTTGTCGTTTCTATTTTACAGATGGACAAACTGCAGCCTACAGTGGTTAAACACCTTGCCCTATGTCACCCAGTGAGGAGGTGGCAGAGTCCTGATTTGAACGCAGACAATCCGAGTTCAGAGCCTGTGCTCTTTTTTTTGAACATTGAATAAATCTCCATTTATCAAGTTTTTCTTTGGTTTATTGCAGTCTGATAGTTTTTCTCATATAGGTTTGCGCTTCTGTTTTTTTACATTTGTACCTAGGTATTTCAATTTCTTAGTTGCTAATTTAAATGACATTATGTTTTAAATGTCAAATTCCACTTGTTTATTATCCCAGTATATAGGAAAATAATTGATTCTTATATATTAACCTTTTATACTGAAATTTTGCTATAATTTTGTAAAAAATTAAATCATAACTGTGTACATGAATGCATTTATGTTTTATAAACAATTTGAAACACTTACAACAAATTGGTTAACATAGCCTTCACGAACTTTCTTAATTATTGTGCTATAACATTTATACTCTACACTTAGTAGATTTGACATGTACCCTTGTAAAATGCACTGACCAATTATCCTCCGTCCACCCATCCTCTCCCCTCCCCTCCCCCTCCTCTTCCCTCTTCTTCTTGGGCTGCAGTTGGGTTATAGCTTTCATGTAGAAGTGTGGTTGATTATATATTGATTTCATAGTGGAGCTGAGTACATTGGATACTTTTTCTTCCATTCTTGAGATACTTTACTAAGAAAAATATGTTCCAGCTCCATCCATGTAAACATGAAAGAGGTAAAATCTCCATCTTTCTTTAAGGCTGCATAATATTCCATGGTGTACATATACCACAATTTATTAATCCATTTGTGGGTCCATGGGCACTTGGGCTTCTTCCATGACTTAAAAATCACTTTATAACAAAGATATTTGCACCAGAATGTTTACTGCAGCCCAGTTCATAGAGCCTGTGCTCTCATCCATCTCTTTACTGCATCTCAATTGTTCTCCAACTTCACTGTAAATAGATTTGCACTGGGCACTGGCTGCAAATGTGTATTCTTCTGACACAGTTGCTCTTAAGTGGGTCTTCAAATGACCCCTGAAATTCACCATTTGCCACTAGTTTGGCTTTCATCCAATTTATCCCTCCCACAAATCTGATCATACCCCTCCTCTGCTTAAAATGTGTCCATGCCTCCATTGAACTCAAGTTCAATGTTCTTAGCTAAGCACACAAGGCTTTTCATACCATGATCCCTGGTGGTCCCTCTGGTGTCACATCCCTCCATCCTTCTAAACCCACTCCTCCATCCACACAGGCCCTCTCCCCAGACCACCCATGATGGCACTTCACACCTCCGTGCCTCTGTACACGCTGCTTTCTCTTACCCAGAAATGCTCCATTACCTTACTCATTTAGCTTCCTCCTACCTATCCTTCAAATTCTGGAATATCACTTTACTCTTTCCCTCAATACTGATTGAGAAACCTTCCCTCCTTCCTTCCTTTCTCTTTCTCTCCCCCTTCCTCCCTCCCTCCCTTTCTCCTTCCCACCTTCTCTCTCTCTCTCTGTTTAGCCAAGTCTCACTCTATCCCCCTGGGTAGAGTGCCATGGCATCATCATAGCTCACAATAATCTCAAACTCCTGGGTTCAAGGTTCAAGCGATCTTCTTGCCTCAGCCTTCTGAATAGCTGAGACTACAGGTGTGTACCACCATGCCCGGCTAGTTTTTCTATTTTTAGTAGAGACGGGGTCTCTCTTGCTAGTCTCAAACTCCTGAGCTCAGGCGATCCACCCACCTGGGCCTCCCAGAGTGCTAGGATTGCAGGCTGAGCCACCATGCCTGGCCCCATTTTCTTGCATGGCAGCCCTGGTCGTACTACACCATGACCTTCAGTCAGGTCTCCCTCTCCAGTAGTCTTTCACAGGAGGGAGAAGTGTTACTAACTGAGCAGTTCCAGGCAAGGTATATTTATTATTTCTAATTCCCACGACAGCTCCCAAAGGTGCCTGTCTTCAGCTGTGTTTTACAATTGAGGAAACTGAGGCTTAGAGAATGAGTCATGAGTCCAGGGTCTCATCATTGAGTCCAGAGTCTCATCGTTATAACGGCAGCATCACCCCCACGTCTGGTTCTGTAGTGCCTCTGTGACTGTTTCTCCAGAGTCTGGCACAGTGCCTGAGGCTTTCCTGGTTGGGTAGATGTACATTCATGGATTCATGGCTTGGGTTAAAATATTCCTAATTTGCAAGAAATTAAAAAAAAAGGGCAATTTTGAAATCAGTTTAAGAAGATTCACACTTGGGTTCTCTCTCCTAGCTGCTACTTAGGAGAGTTTTTAAACAGGTGAGCCGTGTGGAGGTGATTGGTATAGCAAGAGGCTTCTCGGGTGGGAGAAACTCTGTTACCAGAGGCTGCAGATCAACAGGAAGGACAAAAAAAGTCTTAACTCAGAGACAGGGTGCCAGGGGGTGCAAGTTTTCTCTGGAAGAACTCTGTTGTCATGCAATATTTATCTAGGTTCCTCAAATGGGAAGATAGCGATTTGCTATCTCTGTGTTCAGCTGTGACCAGAGAGACTGCTGTGCGGACTTGCAGGAAGTGCAAACCACCTGCCTTTTGGTTTGTGTTCAAGGCTGATGTTTTCCGAAAATGGAACTCGATCTGTCCTCTGACTCAGTCCCTTTCACCTCCTATTCTGTCGGTGTTCTGAATCCGCTCACCTCTGCTTGCTTGCTAGATACCAGTATTTTGTAAAATTTGTGAAATTTGCAAGCTATTACCAAGAGATTTAAATTTTCATTAATTCTTGGAAGTTGGTGGCCTGTGAATCAGAGGAGGGATATGTATTTTTATGTTGCCTCTCTAATGATTTACAAAGTTAAGGGCATTCTTTACTCTGAGTCTTTTGATAAGGTGACAGAGTTTATCCAAGCTGCCCCCGTGGGGTCCATTCCACCACAGTTAGGGGGTGAGGGTCGACTTCTCAACTTGCTGAGCCCTCTTTGCTGTCCTCAGGGGCTCCGCTCCTTTAAAATCTCCCTTTGGGTGATTGTTTAATGAGGCTTCTTTGCAGCCCCTGTGACTGGAAGTGGGGATGCTGTAGGTTCTGAACACCAGCAAAGGCTCCCTCTGCCTCCAGCCAGTTGATCCCAAGTCTTCACTCACTCCCTTCACAGAGAACCCTCTTGGAGATTCTCCACCCCCAACCCATGGAGCCTAACCACTGATGATTGCTTTTCAGCCCTTTTTGTATTTGTATTGGGCTCTGGCCAGTTAGTTCCCCGTGACACAACTCTGTTAGTGGTATATAACTAGGACTGTCTGCTTCTCACTGACTCACTCAGTCGGTGCAGTGTCGGTTGGCCAAGCCACGAACCCGGTTCTGCGTTCTGCCTCTAACTCTCTTTTCTCCTTGACAAGAAGATCGGGGATGTGGAAGGAGGCAGGTATCTGGTACATTCAGTGACTAACTTTCTTCTCTTTCCTTTTTGACATATATTTTTTAGTATTTTTATTATGAAAGTAATACATGTTCTTCATCAGTAAACAGTCTAGAATTGGGAGAGTTTCCCATCCCCATCTCCTACTAACAATTAACACTTTTCCACCACATTACTCGAGGTTTGTTTGCAGCAGTTCCATTTACCCAATATATCAGGTATCTACCAAGAAAAATCTCAAGACATATTAAAAGGCATAAAGCACAGTTTGAAAAGACTGAACACGCATCAAAACCAGGATGTTGTGATGATCAGACCAGGAATTTAAAACAACTATGACTGGCCAGGCACTGTGGCTCATACCTGTAATCCCAGCACTCAGAGAAGCTGAGGGAGGAGGATCCCCAAGCTCAGGAGTTCAAGACCAGCCTGAGCAAGAGTGAGACTCCATCTTTACTAAAAATAGAAAAATGAAGCTGGGTATTATGGAGGGCCCCTGTAGTCCCAGCTACTCAGTAGGCTGAAACAAGAGGATCACCCAGGAGTTTGAGGTTGCTGTGAGCTATGATGTCACAGCACTTTAGCCTGGGTAACAGAGTAAGACTCTATATCTCAAAAAAAAGGAAAGAAAGAAGAAAAGCTACAATAATCAGGACATTGTGGTATTGGCAAAAGAATAAACAGATAGATTAATGAAACAGGATAGAGAACCCAGAGGACTCACTTAAATATAGTCCACGATAGAGAACCCGGAGATAGACTCACTTAAATATAGTCCACGATAGAGACCGGAGATAGACTCACTTAAATATAGTCCACGATAGAGAACTCGGAGATAGACTCACTTAAATATAGTCCACGACAGAGAACCCGGAGATAGACTCACTTAAATATAGTCCACGATAGAGAACCCGGAGATAGACTCACTTAAATATAGTCCACGATAGAGAACCCGGAGATAGACTCACTTAAATATAGTCCACGATAGAGAACCCGGAGATAGACTCACTTAAATATAGTCCACGATAAGGCAGCAAAAGCAATACAATAGAGCAAAGGTAGTTCTTTCAACAAATGGTCCTGAAACAATTGAACATCCACATACAAAAAAAATTAAGTCTAGAAACATACCTTACTCCCTTCACAAAGATTAACTCAAAATAAATCACAGAACTTAATGTAAAATACAAAATCATGACACTCCCTAAAGATAACGTAAGAGAAAAATCCAGATGACCGTGCTTATGGTGATGACTTTTTAGGTAAAATACCAGAGGCACAATTCATAAAAAAAATAATTGATAAACTGGACTTCATTAAAATCAAAAAACTTCTATTCTGCAAAGACAACATCAGGAGAATGAGAATATAAGCCACGGACTGGGAGGAAACATTTGCAGGAGACACATAGGATCATGAACTGTTGTCTAAAATACAAAGAACTGTTAATAACTCAACAAATAGCAAATAAACAGCCCAACTACACAATGGGCCGGTGATCTTATCAGACACCTCACCAGGGAAATTATAGGTGGGGCAAATAAGAATAGGCAGAGATGTTCCACATCATACGTTATCAGGGAAGTGTAAAGCAAAGCTCCAGTGAGGCGTCACCACACACCTATTGGAATGGCCAAAATCTGGAACACTAAGAACACTAAATGGTGGGGAGGGTGTGGAGCAGCTGGAACTCTCATTCACTGACGGTGGGAATGCAAATTGGACGGCCGCTTTAGAAAACGGTTTAATATTTTCTTATGAAATTAGTACTATTACAATCCAGCAATCACGTTCTGTTGATATTCTGTCCACACAAAAATGTTCATATGGATGTTTATAGCAGCTTTATTCAAAATTGCCAAAACTCAGAAGCAATCAAGAAGTCCTTTAATAAGTGAATGGATAAACTAGGGTGCATCTGATAGGCAAAGACAGAGAGGAAACTCACACACATATTTCTAAGTGAAAGGAGCCGGTCTGAAAAGGCTACATTGGGGTCCGGAAGATTCCCACTGTGTAAAATCCTAGAAAAGACAGCTATGGATACAGTAAAACAATTAATGGTTGCCGGGGCTTAGTAGGGAGGGAAAGATCAACAGGTGGGGCACAGATGGTTTTTAGGGCAGAGAAACGATTCTGTATGATACCACAGTGGTGGACACATGTTGTCATGAATTTGTCCAAATGGACTTGGGATCATAATGATGCATCAGTGATGATATATTTGGTGACAACTGTCCCACTCTGGTGGGGGACGGTGAGCATGCATAGGTGGGACCAGAACACAAAAGAAATCTGCGTACCTTCTGCTCAGTTTTGCTGTAAATCTCAAACTGCTTTAAAAATAAAGTTTGTGCTTGAGCTCAGGAGTTTGAGACCACCCCATCACTATTAAAAAAAGAAAAAAAAATGGAAAAACTAGGTGGGCGTTGTAGTGGGTGCTTGTAGTCCCAGCTACTCAGGAAGCTGAGACAAGAGGATTGCTTGGAACCAAGAGATTGAGGTTGCTGTGAGCTATGACGTCATGGCGCTCTATTCAGGGCAACAGAGTGAAACTACATTTCAAAAAAAAAAAAAAAAAAAGAAAGAAAAAAAACTAGAACTAAAAATAAAAAAGCAACACACCTGATTTTATGACCAGCTAGGTTGGGAAGGACAAACGTATAAATCTTCCGGCATAACCCTCTTTGTTTAACCTCATCTTTTTACAGAGCGGGTGGGTCGGTGCTGGCTGCTTTTCCCGCTGGGTAAATACTGGCACTGCTCAGGTATGGCGTAACACACGGGCGTGTCCAAGCCTCTCCCCCGCTTTTACCCAAGTCAGGTATTTTTATTCCTAGGATAGGTCTAAGATAGAATGTTTTTCCTAAGTAGGGGAAGATCTGGGTTTTATTGGTTCTAAAGCTTGTATAATTCAGAGATACTCTCTCTAAGGAAGAGAAAAATCAGAGCATAAATACAAAATTAAGTATAGAGGCCCTTGGAAGAAGTCTTTGAAAATGACCCTGTAGCCTAAAATTCATGGTCTTCACAGCAGCTCTGCTGCTACAGAGCTTTCTCATTTTGGAACAAATCAAAAGAACTCTGCTACTCAAATTTCTCTACACCTTCTATATATACCGAGGGGGCCTCAAAACCTATATACATTTTAAGTAAATAAAAAAGCTGTGTTGAAATTGTCATACTCAATACGTACCGGTAACAAAAGATGAATACAAGTCACATCTAAGCACTTGTTGGAACTGCAAAAGTCGAATATGACTTTAATATGACAATTTTAATATAGTTTTTTCCCTTTCTGAAAAGGTGTATACATATGTGTATACATACATATATACACATCCCCATAAAGTAGACAAACTGAATGTGTAGAAATGAAAGGAAGAAAAACACACAGAAACAGATCATTTTTGCCTGGGAACTGCTATCGGCACAAACTAGTCATTCCCCCAATACTGAGAGACCTGGCAATATTTTAGCAGCCTTGTCCCTGGCAAGACCCAAATGCCGTTTGAGTTCCTGTCTAGCAAAGCTCAGCCCCTAACCGTCCTTTCTGAAAGCATTTACTGAAGAAGGCTTGCGATTGTGAATCCTGCCTCTGTCCTTTGAGATGAATCAGGTCACCGTCTCCAGCAAGATGCTCGGGAGTGTCTCCAGGACGCCATTCCTCTGAAATGCATCTCCAGGACGTGTGGGGCTTCAGTTTACCAGTCTTTGTGGGGAGTGAGTCTGAAGACTAGCTATTGACCACAGCCCAGTGGTATACACTGTCTGTTGTTGAGTTTACTCATCATTCTGAAGTTGTACAAAGACAAAGGGGTTCCCCAGCTGCACCTTCCCATCACTTCCTGATCACACCTCCTACTAAAGTCCCTCCTGGCCTGCTCCTCAGCAGCTGCCGTGGCCCCTTGTTCTTTCCTGGACAGACCTGGCATGCTCTGGGGTTAGGGCCTCTGTCCTTGGGATTCTTCTTCCTAAAAAACCATTGTTTCCACTGTGCAGAGAAGGACACTTGGGTTTGACACTTGGGACACTTTGCATTGCTGTGACCAAGTGATTAAAACCTGAGAAACCCTCCGTCATATGTTTTTCCCACTGGTTTCATTCTTGGCACCCTCTTCCTCCAGACCCATCCAATCAGGAAAACCCGTTGGCTCCACCTCTGAAGAGTGCGCTGAGTTCAGCCACTTCTTCCATCTTCCTCGTTGCCATGAATGAGGGGAACCACAGCCTCACTGCAAACACCGCCGCCCACCTGGGCTCCCTGCTTCTCCCCTCGCCCCCGAGGTCCATCCCAACCCCGTGGCCAGAGGTAGCCCTTAAAAAGTATGTTATCTCCTGTCTTCACGCTTGTGCTCAAAACTCTCTAATGTCTCTGTATTTCCTCCAGGGAATAAAGGCCACCTACACCCTTACAAAGGCCTATGGAGCTCTGCAGTTCCCCCGACCCAAGGTGGGGACCGCTGGCTGCCTGAGGCCGTGGAGCATATGAGCTGCCGTCAGTCTGTGTTGAGATGTACAATATACACTGGACTTCGGAGACTTAGCCTGAAAGTAAGATGTAAAAGATGTCATTAATGATTTTCATATTGATGATACATTGACATGATATTTTGGATATACTAAATAAAATCCATTATTAAAATTCATTTCATCAATTTCCTTTCTATATTTTTGGTGTGGATACCAGAAAATTTTAAATTACGTTTTTTTAAACATACATTCTGTATGTTTGTGGCTTGGACTCAGCTTGTCTACAGTATTGGGTCCCTCTCTAAAACTTCTCCTGATCTGGTCTCTTGCTCACTCTGTGGCCTACTCCGGCTGAGCCACACTGGCCTCCTTGCTGTTGCTCAGATCTTCAACACACCAGGCACGCTCCTGCCTCAGGGCCCTCACTCTTGCTATTTTTACTCCTGGAAAAACTTCCCTCCAATTATCCCTATTTCTTTTTCACCACTCTGAACTTCATTCACATTTCACCTTCTCAGCGCAGACTTTCCTGATCACCCTACTGAAAACTGAAGTCCTCATCCACCTCCACTCCCCTGTTCACTGAACTCCTTCCCTGTTCTACTCCCTCCCACCCCTGCAACATTTGTCACAATGTAACACGTGTATATATATTTTTCTTACTATTATTTTTTCTTATTGTCTGATGTCCCCTCTAGAATCCACAAGGGCAGGAAGTTTTATTTAGGCTGTGCTCTCAATATCTAGAACTGTACCTGGTGTATAGAAGGTGTTCAATGTGTTGCATTTGTTGAATGAAATACTGAATGAGTCTTCCTCAACTGCTTAATAATACAGGTGGAAGACCTGAGGATAGGTGGCCTCTTCATGGTACTGCATCTAGTTAGAGGCAGAGTGGGTACACCCTCAGTAAGTTCAGATGCTGTTGACCAGAAACCCAGGGTCACTATCTAGACCCAGCCTCTGATCTCCAGAGTATCTGTGCTGCCTCACTGGACTCTGCCTACATTTTTCATGCCTCCTTTAAGCCATTCATTTTTAAAAAGAAATATCTACTCTAGAAATAATGTACCCAGACACATCCAGGGGATAATATCCAATGTTCTGTCTTGCTACAAAGAAAACCCTTTGAATTTTTTAAAATTTTACTAGACAGGAATTCTGGATCTGTCTGTATCTAAGGAAAATAATGACATTTCACTGGGGGGAAAATTTGTTTGAAGGACATCTTTACATTTGATTTTACTTGTATCATGAAATATTTAAGCTTTTGCCTGAAGGATTTAAACAAGTT
Source organism: Nycticebus coucang (assembly GCF_027406575.1). NCBI lineage: Eukaryota > Metazoa > Chordata > Mammalia > Primates > Lorisidae > Nycticebus > Nycticebus coucang. Next base: position 15,998,579 of record NC_069784.1, on the reverse strand, counting down.
CATTTATTGGACTGACCAATACATTTTTACTGACCACTAACACATGGCAGACATTGTTTTAGGTGGAGAATAAACAGAGAAATGTGACATGGTCTTCAAGGAGCTAATGTCCAATGTATATGTGTGGGGAAGGGGAAACAAACAAACACAAGATGTATAAGTCTCGTATTGCTGCTGTAACAAATTACCACAAACTTAGTGGCTTGAAACAACACACATTTATTTTCTTACAGTTCTGGAAGGTAGAAGTCCAAAATGGATCTTATTTGGCTAAAATCAAGGTGACATGAGGATGTGTCCCTTCTGGAGACTCTAGGGGAGTATCTATTTCTTTGTTTTTTTTTTTTCAGCTTTTAGAACAGTGTTTTTTATATCTCATGGCACACTTGAACCTATAGTTAAACTTCCACAGCACACTTAAATTAAGTTGATAAAAAGAAATAAGAATATCTTTACTGTTCTTCAAACTTCTTTTGATAATAATTTAATTAATGATCTTTAAAATTTTTGTGGCATACCTAAGATCCTCTCACACAGAGGCATTTATATATTGTCTGATGTCCCTTCTGGAGTCCACAAGGGCAGGGAGGTTTATTGATTTAAGCTGTGCTCCCAACATCTAGAAATGTACCCAGGATATAGTAGGTTGAAAATCACTATTCTAGAGGCTGCCGATAACCTTGGGTTATGGGCCCTGTTTCCACCTTCAACACTCATCACTCGGTCTCTGCTTCCATTATCACTGGCCTTCCCCTCTTGCTCTGACTCCTTCTGTGTTGCTCTTACGAGAATCTTTGTGATGATAATGGACCCACCCAGGTAAGCCAGGATAATCTCCCTGTCTCATGACAAATAATAATTGTGTATATTTGGGGGCTTATCATGTGATGTTCTGGTGTCTGTATACACTGTGGCCTGATTCTATCAAGCTAATCAACATATCCATCATCTTACATACAGTTATGAGTCGCTTGACTGCTAAGATACATCCTGACAGATGTGTACTGTGTTGTCATTGGCAGAACACACAAACCTGGGTGGGATGGCCTACTACACATGTAGGCTATAGGTACATACTCCTAGGCTAAAACCTGTACTACGTGTTATTATACTGAGTACAGTAGGCAATTATAACACAGTGACAAAGATTAGTGTATCTAAACATACCTAATCACTGAAAAGGTGCAGTAAAGATATGGTGTTATAATCTCACAGGACTCTGTTTCGTATGCAGGCCATTGTTGACTGAAATGTTGTTAAACTTTTGTCATTAAGCGGTGCATGGCTACAATTATCTTTTTTTTTAAATGAAACCATTTACAAATCTATTTTCAGCAATTTTGAAATATAAGATTAGTTATTTTAAACCACGGTCACATTGCTGTACAATAGATTCAAGACACTTAATCACATGTGCAAAGTCCCTTTTACCATATAAGGTAACAGTCACAGGTTTGAGGATATCTTGGGGGGCCATTCTTTAGTCTACCATCTAGGACAATGTGATAAGTCCTGTAGCGGAGGTAAGTACCAGATGCTATGCAGACATAGATGACAGATGAGACAGGTGTGTGGAGAATCGGGACATCTTTATGCAGTAAGTGGCTGCTTAGATGGGGGAGCATGGTGCTGAGGATGGTAGGTACCAGGCGTAAAGGAAGATGAGATTGTGTCACCAATTACGCCACAGTCTAACAGCTTACCCCAGTAAGCATCTAAGATTTCACACAGTTTCTGAAGGCCATGAATCCAGGACAGCCCTGCCCCATTGTCTCTCATGAAATTATAGCCGAGTGATTTGCTGGACTGCAGCCATCTGAAAGGCCTGGAGAGGGGTCTCTACGTGCACTCGTGACTGTTGGCAGGTGGTGTCAGGTCCTCACCATGTGGGCCTCTCCCTGGAGCACAGGACATGCCAGAGAAGGAAAGATACAAGTCACAGTCATTGATAGTCTATAATCCTGTGCGTATTTTCCCCTCCCTTCTGCCATTCTGTTGGTCACACCGGCCGTGTCAGGCACATTGTGGGAGGGGATCACACAACACGGTGGGGCCACAGGAGCAAGAATCAGGGGCCATCTTGGAGCCCGGCTTCCACTGTATTCTTGGGCTTATGAGCAGTTTCCTGATGCTGGCATGTGGGCGATAGTGAAGGATGGGCCGGGATGAGGTTGGCATGGGTAGGAAGGGCTAGAGCATGGGCTGGAAGGGCTAGAGCTTGGCCAAGAGCTGGGAGATAATCCTTTTATTGACAGGGAGGTACTGCAGGGCTTAGTCAGAGAAGTGACACGATCAAGCTGCTTTTTAGAGTTGTCACTGTGGGGAGGGTGTGTGGAGGGTGGGGCAGACAGAGATTAGGGGCAAAGTCTGCTACGGGGCTATTGCAGGAATGCAGTAGTGAGGGAGAGGTGTGGGACAAGGCAATAGTGGTCAAGGGGCGGTGACGGTGATGGGTGTGGGGCGTCTTCAGGGGGTGGGATGCTTATAGGATGGACAGGTGACATGAAGTGAATACAGAAAGGCAGGGTCCACGGGGGGGGGGTGCAAGAGTCAGGATGACCAACTTGAATATATCGTGCCTGTGGGGCATTTGAATATAGAGCTAACCGGTGAGTACTCAGAGTGGAATGAATTTCGTTTCGACTAACTACAGCAGGGCTTTTCAGCACATGTCAAGGGAGACTGTGCTCTCTGGCCGGAGGGGTGCCCTCCTCACGCTGGGCTATTGTTATGTCCCAGGTTAGCTGGGTGGCATTTTCCTGACACTGTCCTCACAGAACCATCATCCCTGAAACTCCCATGTATCAGGTGCCTGTTGTATATCACACTCACTGCTTCACATATGACGCACATTTATTTCATTTCATCTTCACCCCAACCGGTGCAGCGTGTAATGTTAACATTCCTTTTTTGTGGCCAACGTGGGGGAATTGCTTTGGCTCAGGAGTTTGAGATCAGCCTGAGCAAGAGTGAGACCCATTTCTACTAAACACAGAAAAATTAGCAGGACACTGTGGCAGGCACCTGTAGTCCCAGCTACTTGGAAGGCTGAGGCAGGAGGATGGCTTGAGCCTAAGAGTTTGAGGTTGCCGTGAGCGAGGCTGACACCATGGCACTCTTATCTGGGTGATAGAATAAGACTATTTCACTTTTATAAGTGAAGAAATGGAAGAAGATCATGCTACTACACCCATGTTACAGACGAGGAAACATTGCTCAAGGTTATGTGAGTAGGTCACGGACACAACTCTCGGGTCCAGATCTTCTTACTACAGTAGACCCTGTACCCTTAACTGAACAGCTGCCTATGGCATGCTTTGTAGAATTAGAGACACTTTCTGGCAGTGCTGAAGTGCAGTGTTGATTTATAAATAAAACAGGGACAGGGTCATGAATCAACATATGCTGTGGTGTGAAGACAGGGGTCAGATGCGCTTTTCCTGGTAAACACTGTGCATAGAGGTGTCCATATAGTGCCAATGTTTGCCATCTTTTTCCTAGAGCTCTTCTTGTTTTTGCTAGTTTTGTTTGAAAAAAACAATGTGAAGACTTGTTTTCATTCACTTAAAAAAACAGAAAATTATTCATTTACTTGTCACAGGAAAATACCAGCATCTTGCAGTAGCAAGATGGCTTTTTAGGCTTAGGATTGATGAGAAAGGAGTTTTAACACATTTTGTTAGAAAGTAGAGAGAGGAGAAGGCAGGTGAAAGATGACAGACAAGAGTGTGTCTTTTTTTCTTAGGGAAGGTTCCCACTTGACTGACAGCTTGGTCTGGAAATAGTTACCAACCATTTCTTTACATAAAACTCAACTTTTTTTTTTTTTGGTAGAGACAGAGTCTCACTTTACTGCCCTCGGTAGAGTGCCATGGTGTCACACGGCTCACAGCAACCTCCAGCTCTTGGGCTTATGTGATTCTCTTGCCTCAGCCTCCCGAGCAGCTGGGACTACAGCCCGCCACAATGCCCGGCTATTTTTTTGTTGTTGCAGTTTGGCCGGGGATGGGTTTGAACCCACCACCCTCGGCATATGGGGCCGGCGCCCTACTCACTGAGCCACAGGCGCCGCCCAAAACTCAACTTTTTTTTTAAGTTCTCGTATAATGAGGAATTAAGAGAGATAACGGTTGTACACAGCTTCATAAATGGCTTCTAGAGTATTTGCTATGCTGCAGAAGATCCAAGCTCTGGGCTGCAGACCCCGGCAGATCAGAGTGAAGCTCAGATCCCAGGGAGACGGGATCCCAGGGAGCTCAGATCCCAGGGAGACGGGAGAAAATCTATAGTTTCTGCAGTTGTGTGAACTTCTCTGGGAAAGCAAAGGACAAGGCCAAATGTAGACTTTCATCTTGAAATTCTGTAAAGGTAATGAGAACAGGCCAAGTGGGTTTGCGAGGCTCCTTCAGATTTCGAGTAAGTGTCCATGCAACAGAGCTTATTAAAGCTGGAGAAGTAGGAAAGTGAGTAACAGGCTCCATGGGTTCTGCCGTTGGGTGCCCTAGACAACACTGGGCACGAGAGAGCCCATCTGGCCCACCATCCCTCCTGGAGTCCACCCCACAGTCCTCAGAACCTTGTGAGATCCCTGTGCATGTTAGCTGCTGGGTCAGTACTTGTTTCCTGGCCTTCATTGATACATACGCTTCCAAGGTCCCATGATTAAGATTGCAAACTTGTCCCCAGGTGCTTCTGGCAGCGCTGTACGAACAGCTCAGTAAGTTTCATAGCTTTGGGGTATCAGTGTCTCACAGCTGTGTTTGTGACACTGTGTGGCAGTGTCTTGCTGAGTGGTGTTCATTGTTGTTGTGTGGTTTTGTGCGCCACCATGAGAATGTCAGAGCTTGAATTAGAGCCACAAGCAAACATTGACTTTCTTGTTAAACTTGGCAAGAGTGGAAAAGAAATCAGGGACATGTTAGTCCAAGTTTATGGGGTTAATGTCGTGAAGAAAATGGCAGCACACAAATGGATTAAATGTTTTTCTCAGGGGGGAGAAAACGTCACTCAGGAAGAGAGGTCAGGGTGGCCAGTAATCATCAAAACTGATGAAAACACCACCAAATCCCTCAAATTGTGCGTCACAATTGTGGGCAGACTATGAGAAGAACAGCAGATCAAGTAAGCATCACTAGAGAAACATCAATAAGAAAATGTTAACTGAACATCTTGGCCTGAGAAGGGTGTGGCTCTTGCACCACAACAGTGCACCAGCTCACACAGGACTGTGTGTGAGGCAGTTTTTAGCCAGTAGATAAATAACCATTGGAACGCCCTCCCTACTCATCTGACCTAGTCCCCAAAGACTTTTTTCTATACTTGAGAATGAAGGAAATATTGAAAGAAAGGCATTTTGATGACATTCAGAACATCAAATGTAATACGACGACACTCTGTGGCCATTTCAGAACAAGAGTTCCAAAATTTCCTCGCAGGGTGGGCTGGTGCCTCGCTTCCCAAGGGGAGTACTTTGAAGGTGACCATAGCAATATTCAGCAGTGAGGGGTGTAGCTTTTTTTCTGGGATAAATTTCACAAACTTAATTGTCCTCATACCTTTCTATCTTGATATATCCAGGAACCATCTGATATTAGGAAGATAGGTTCCATCCCAATTTCCTTTGAGATTTGTTGTTCAGATAAACAAAGTAGCTAAATATTTGAGAGAGCCCTGGGTTTGGACCACCTGCCAGGTCACAACTCTCCCTGTTGGGTATAGCTTGTGGGCCTTAACGGAATTTCTGGTTCTGTCTGCTTTTGGGTTTCAAAACGTTAGCACTTCATTAAAATTACTTAAAACTCATCAGCTGAGTTTTTTTTCTTCAACTAATTTTAACACATAATGCTTTTTATTTATTTATTTATTTTGCAGTTTTTGGCTGGGGGCTGGGTTTGAACCCGCTACCTCCGGTATATGGTGCCAGTGCCCTACCCCTTTGAGCCACAGGTGCTGCCCAACACATAATGTTTTTTACTTCTTTTATTTTTCCATTCAATCAAAAGGAAAACTTCTGTAGTCTGGGTTTACAAACAACAAAAGGCTTAGGTGACCACTAATAACACTTGTACTAATGTCATAAAAATGTACAACTTCATATAGACGGGCTCAGGACAGCAAAAGCTATCGAAAAACTGCCTAAATGAAAACTAATCTTCATCTTGAGAGGTCATGATAATAAAGTCAAATGCTGAATACATGAAGATTTATATGACATGCCAGCACGTTATTACCACAAATTCTATTACTAAATCAGCTACAGGAAATCAGCCCAGGGCCAGAAGTTCACTCATGGACAAATTCAGTCTTCAGTTGGAAACTCCTCCTCCTGCCATAGTCACTGACACTTTTCAGGCTTTGAAGGCTTAGCCCCTCCTGGACATTAGAATTAGGACATTAGCAAATGTTGGTTTAGTAAGACTTTAGTAATAATATTCTGTTTGTACAACTTGTCCGGGTGTTCTGTAATTGTTTTTATAATTCTACTACTATTTACTTTGCCTACCAAAGAAATCGTCTTTTGATGATCAGTGTAATAGACGTTATAGGAGGGTGTTCAGAGAACTAAAATTCCATAAATGTGTCTCAGCTTGGAATCTGCGATGTATATAGTGCTCTCGCCCTTCTCAGAGACACCTCTCGCCTGGGAGAGGATGCTCCACACCCGCTCACAGCGGGAATACTCAGGCTGGTGCCCTGTGCTTCTGAGATTCAGAGAGAAGCAGCCGTGGAACACTCAGCCCCCTCCTGACTCTGCTTCCTTTAACCCTTATCTTCTCCCTCCAATGTATCATCACCTTAGTTCTTCCGATTTAGCAACTGGGTTCCAACTGACAGGCATTCCTCCTTCCTTCCCCCCATCCCCTGGCTGTTTTGTCCCCTGTTCTTTCATCCAATGCTGGTTTTAGACATCGGTCTTGGAGACTGCCTGTCCTACTCAGCCCAGGTCCTTCCTGCAATATGACCTTGGGAAGACCATTGTGGTGGGCTGCTGGCCCTGCCAGAAGGGACCTCAGCCAGCTCCTGGGCTTCTGGTTGGAAGAATTTCTGACTCTCCAGGCCATGGTGAAACATAGGGTATGCAGTAGGTGAAACACCAGACACTCCCCTGCAGGGGGTGTTCCCTGTTCACAGGAGACCTGTGTACCACGTGGACAGAGTGTGGTTCCATGATCAATGCTCCCCTGGCCAGTTCCCAGACCTGTAAGCTTTAGTGAGGAACTCACATTCCCAGAAATAACATGGCAGTCCCAAGCTTTGTCATATAATTCTCCTGGGATCCCACACAACTGGGTGACATAATAATCTCTTGCTCAGATGTGGGGACACGTGAGCCTCTGTTCAGATGCCGCCTCTGTTGTCATGGACATGCTGACTGAGAAAATGCAAGCCCAGGATCGCTGCATAGTCCTGTTCATTTCTTTCACAAAAAATTCAAATCTATTTATTTATTGTTACGGTAAAATATACATAACACAAAAATTTTAACCATTTTTAAGTGCACCCTTCAGTGGCATTACATGGACTTACATTATTATCCAACCATCACTTCCATCCACTTCCAGAACTTTCATCTTCCCAAACTGAAGCTCCATTCCACTAAACACTAACTCTTCCTTTCACCCAGGCCACCGCTGGACTGCTGCTGTCTCTGTGAAGTTGACTCTTCAGGGTATCTCATGTAAGGGCAAGCCATACAAATCTGGTCCTTTAACGACTGGCTCATTTTACTCAGGGCAATGTCTTCAAGGTTCAGTCATGTAGCAGGTATCAGAATTTTCTTCCTTTTTAAGGCTGAACACCATTCCATTGAATGTGTCTACTATCCCACATTTTGTTTATTCGTTCATCTGTCAATGGGCACGTGGGGTGCTTACACCTTTTGGCTATTGTGAACGATGCTGTCGTGAGCACGGGTATACAAATATCTACTTCAGTTCCTGCTCTCAGTTCTTTTGATTATATATCCAAAGTGGAATCTCTGGATGACACGCAATTTTAATTATCTGAATAAATGCCATGCTGTTTTCCATAATGGTTCTTTTCATCTCCACCCTAATAATTAGTGATGTCAAGCATATTTCATGTGCTTATTGTATAACTTCTTTGGAGAAATGTCTATTCAATTTTTTTGCCCATTTTTAATCAAGTTGGCTTTCTTTTTTTCTTTTTTAAATTTCAGAATATTAGGGGGTACATGTTTTATTGACTTACCTTGTTTTGTAAAGATTGAATCAAAGCTTTAAGTGTGCCTTTTACCGAGATTGCGTGCACTGTACCTAAGAGCTGTGCCTGTCACAACCCCTTCTTTCCCCTCCCCCCTGCTTTATATTTATTGAGATTATTTCCATATGTGCACTTAAGTGTTGATCGATAAGTTCTGATTTGATATTGAGGACATGTGTTTGTTTCTCTATTCTTGTGATGCTTCACTTAGAAGAATGGTTCTCAGTTCCCTCCAGGTTGTCTAGAAAAAAGATACTAGACCGCCTTTTATCATGTCTGAGCCGTACTCCATAGTACACATATACTACATTTGATTAATCCATGAATCATGTGTTGGTGGGCACTTGGGTTGTTTTCATGTCTTTGTGATTGTGAATTGTACCTCCCTAAACATTCCAGTGTAGAAGTCCTTTTAATAGTGACCTATTTTCCTTTGGATACATTCCCAGCAGTGGGATTGCTGGATCAAATGGTAGGTGTACTTTTAGTTCTTTGAGGTATCGCTATACAGTTTTCCATAGAGGTTGCACTAGTTTGCAATCCTACCAACATGATGTAAGAGTTCCTTTCTCTCTGCACCCAGGCCAATATCTGTTGTTTTGGGTCCTTTTAATACAAGCCATTCTTGTTGGAGTTAGGTGATAGCTCATCATGTTTTTATTTTGCATTTCCCTAATGATTAGAGACACTGAACATTTTTTCATGAGTTTGTTGGTCATTGGTACAACCAAACAAACCCTATGACAAGTGGGCAAAAGACATGAACAGAAATTTTTCAACAAAGATTGTGCTTATTTTTTATTGTTGACTTGGGTGAGAAATCCAATTTTTTAATGGCCTTTCCTAAATGGTAAATATTTATTATTAATTAAACATTTAAAAAATACTGTAGAAAGAAAAACAACCTTGGAGATCAAACTAATCACAGCAGCCAGTGACTCTTCCTCTAATAGGTACTAAGGAGCATTGTCCAGGAGGCAACCTCCTGGGTGAAGGGCCATATGCTGGGCGTGAGCACAGGGGGAGCCACAGTCTATCATAGGTAGTGCTTTCCAGAGGCCCATTTCCACTCCTTTATCAGCAATGCCCAAATCCACATGCCTAACCTACGTTCACCTCAGCAAGGAAAACAAGTGACATATCTGACTTATGAAAGGTGGGTCAGGGAAAGTTTCTCATTAGCTGGATGAGAAACACTTAGCCCTTAGCCCCACACTGCAACTTTTCACCAACAAATATGGCTTTCAAATACATCTGTTGACTCTCTGTTTACAGAAGGAGAAAATAGCAGATTGATGTGGAAGTATATTAACCAGGTAACTTAAGGAGATGTCAACCGACCTTCAGGCTGATCTTGCCCGGCTCTGCTGGGGAATGCGCTGAGTGGGCTCTGTGGAGGGGTCCCAGATGAGATAGTCGTGAGACTGATTTCTGCCTCTGCAGACACTGTTGCATCCACGCACTGTTCTGAGCTGTTTCTGCCCCATGTAAAATAGGCTTTTCTAAGAATAAAGAAGATTTTTTTTTAAGTGGAAGCAGGTTTTCAGTGTAATGTTTGCAACACTCATCAACCCTCATTCTTAAGGCTGCCATCATCCTGGGGGCAGGCAGGGAAGAGGGTGAAGTGGGAGGCAATGGTATTACAAAGGTATTTGGTCTGAGCCTCCTGAGTGTTTTATGGAGCCTCCGAGCCCCCTGGACCTTGCCCTTTGATGGCCAAGGCAGTTTTTTCTGCTATAAACATTATTGTCCTTGACATTCTCCACTTGGCAGCTCATGTGCCTCCTCCTGGCTCCCCAACCTGCCCCTGGGAATGGCACTGCCGCAGTTAGCCAGGGTGGGCCCCATCCTTCATGACCCACAGCACGGCAGGGTCACTCCCGACACTCCTGTTCACACGGGCTCAACCTGAGTGTGGGCATCTCCGGGCAGGCCAGCACTGCTCTCCAGGCTAAGCCTGAAACTCCAACCCAGTCTTGTTGAAGGAGGAAACATTGTCACAGACCTTGAGGAGCTGTCTGAGGCCCACCTGGTTTAGTAAATGGGGTTCATCCTAAGCATTGTTCTAGGATATTTCAGTGACAGGACACAGAACACAAGTCACAGAGAAGGGCGTGGCCTTTACACCCCTCAGCCATTCTCCTTGCTGGAGTGTCGCCTTGGGCAAGTTTATCAGAATCTTGAGCTTTAATGTCCTCTTCTGTAAGATTCGGGTAACAACACCCACCTTGGCAGTGTGATGACAGGGTTGAATGAATAGCAAGCCTGATATTTGGTAGGAGCTCAGCCGAGGACAACGGGCAACCCACAGGGGGAGCAGAGTCCCTGGGATAGAGTCACAGACCATTTGCCAGGTGCTGGTCAAAGGTGCCACCTGCACATTCTCCAGCTCTCAGGTGCCAGCGACCAAGAGGGGTCCAAGTGCTGGGCATTCTCAGGCCACCCAGCGAGTTCCCAGTCCACAGTGGGTAGTTTCCTGAGATGGGCGTACTGTGTCCCTACATGCTGGGTCATAAAGGCCCGCCCTTCTTTCCTCAGCCCTCCCCCCAGGAGGCTTAAGAGACCTTGTGCAAATACAACTCCCAGGGACTGGCCTGGTAGCCTGATAGCCCCAAAGTGCAGGAACATTGGGCTCCTCGCTGTGCCCCGTCCCCATAGATGCTGGAGCTGCTGCGATTCAGAGCTGAGCCCTGGGAGGAAACTACAATTGCGCAGATTGGGACCACAGCCAATTCATGAGTTTCAGTGTCAGTTAACTCAATCCTCTTGTCACCAGCAGCTCCTTCTGTCCCCTCCACTGCTGGTGTAAACCTTAACTCTTTCCCCCCACTCTCTCAACTGACCTCTGCTCCACACTGTCTTCCCGGCCCTGCTGTCCACCTCTGTGGGGAAACCCAAACTCTCAGGACGCACTCTCACCCCTGCGTCTTCCAAGTTGCCCTCTTTGGCTCCAATCCTCTGTCCTCCCTCCTTCCATCCAGCAGTGATCCTCTGGAGGGGACTCACTTTCTTCTCACCTCCCCAGTGTCGCTTCTTCTGGCCAACACCCCCCCAACTGCCTTTTTGGCCTGATCTCCTTCCGTTCTCTGTCCACATGGCTGAAGCTGGTGTTGACCCCACTCCTGCTCCAGAGCTGGCCATGTGACAGTCCTGGCCAAGCAAAACGCTCCAGCCCTGAGTGTTCTGACAGAGCTACTGGGTCAGAATGAGCCTGGGCCCATCAGCGTCCACCCAGAGACTCCTGACAGAGCAATGCAGGGCAGGCTGGTTTAGACCCCTAAAACTGTGGGTCTTCTGGACCACAGAGTGATGGAGATAGTGAACACCATTTTTGCTCTCACAGAATGAGGCCTGCCAAAGAGGAAAGTGACGCTGAGTGGGAGTGGAAGGGAGGAGGATGGGGGACAGAGAGAGACAGGAGGACCTGGAGAACCCCCACATTTTGCTGAGCCTTTCGAGTCCACCACACCTGAAATTTTTCAACTACATGCGTTAGTCAGTGGTCTTATGCTCTCAAGCTGCTATGGTTTCTGTTACTCAGCTAAAGAGAACTGAAAATACACCCTCTGTGGACTGTAAAGAACTGTCTGTGTGGCTCCTTTTCAGCATTTAGGATTGTGCCTGGCACACAGGAAGTGCTCCGTAAATATTATTGACCAGCCCCTTCTGACTAGTATTGATCCGTTCCCTCACTTAGCTCCATCTCTGTTCCTTGATCATTTCATTTCTTATGTTTTAAGTCTCTCCCTGCCTCAGAGAATAGTTTCTCAAGTCCCTTTAATCCTAAAAATAAAACCAAGTGAACAATGACAAAACAAAACCTTCCTTCATCTGGCATTTCATTCTAGCACCCTGACCTACTTTCCCGTCTTGTTTGAGATTTTCCGTCCCGACTTTTTCACTGTTGTCACACTTGCTCCTGACATTCAGGATGTGAAAGCACACGGCGCTGTTGCTTCTTATGATATCTGCGCAGTGACTGACCCTCCTTCTTGTGGGGGGGGGAGGGGCAGGATGTCCCTTAAAGCTCCCCAGACCCCACCCGCTGGATCTTTCTGTTCATGGCTCTTCCTTTTTTCTGAAAGTTCACCTTGAATTCTAACCTTCCATTAACACAGTGCTTGGAATTCTTTCCTTGCACCGGCCCTGAGGCAACACAACACTTGGTCTTTGGAAATTTGCCCCACGTGGCAAAGTAGATCAGGCTTTCATCATCTGGAATGGGGAGGTCTCACAAGATGTCCTATTTTGACCTTTACAATGATGTCAAGGGTCAAAGGAGGACGGCTGTTGGAACTCAGCATCCTCTCTACCAAGACTGCCACCTGAGCTTGACAGGTGTCAGAGGCCAGTCTCTGAGGTTAGCTGTTTAGATATTGACCTGGTAATATTTGCACACCACCTGGGATTAGGACAGAGATAGATTCCATTGTATCTGGCTAGTGTAGGAGTGGGACTGTGAAGGGAAGTGCTTTGTCACCTGATCCAAGAGCCCCTCTGGGGCTTCATTCTGGCTTATTTTGATGAGCTGATGAGCACCAGAGGATTCTAAGTACAAAATGAGGATCCCACCCTTGTAACAAGTGCGTGGGCACAAAACACTTGAATTATTTAATTTATACTGGTTTAAAAGAGAAATGACCTCTGCTCATTCGGCTAGCTTTTGGAAAACACTGGAGTCTTCAAATGGTTACATTTGTTTCATTTACCTTTTCAGCAAATACTTAGCGAGCATCTGGAAGCCTGCATGGAGTTTATTATCTAGGTAGGGACAATAATCGTGCAGATAAATAGCTTTAATAAAATGTCCCAGTAAATTTAAAATGGATTTTCTTCTGTTAAAAAGCCACAAGGAGCCTTAAAAGTGAGAGTTAACTCAACACGTGTGGAGTGCTCATTAATAAATGAAACACCAGCTCATCTCGTACACTGATGGCCACACCTGGCTGTGTGTCAGCGTCCAGAGCAGGGAGTGGGGTGGGGCCTGGGAGCAGGCTTTTCTGCCCGTGTTGTTGGGGGATTCCGATGTGTGCCAGGTTTGATCAGCCATGCAGGTCACTCTTGGCCTCTGTAACTGGATTTGACATCTCAGCATGGTCTGACGGCAGCATCTCCTGAGCGCTAGCTGCACGCCCTCTGGTTCTCTCCTCTGGTTTTTCCCAATCTTTTCTCTTAGTTATTTCTTTTCCCCCAGCCATGGATCAGTTCTCTATGGCTGCCATAAAAATATTGCCTCACATTTAGTGGCTTGAAACCACACAGATTGACTGTCTTATTTTGTAGGTGAGAAGTCCCACACAGGGTTTGTTGAGCTAAAATCAAGATGTTGGCAGGGTTGCATTCCTTCCTGGGACTCTCGGGGAGAAGATTTCCCTGCTTTCCTAGGTCCGTGGGCCCTGGGCTCCTGGCTGGCGAGTCTTTCTCCTGTCCCATCCTCTGACCTTGTTTCTGTAGTCACAGCTCTCTCTGATTCTGCTCCTGGCCCTCCTCCTTGGTTTTTAAAGCTCGTTCTTTTCTCTGTCTCTCACCTCCTCGTTTCCCTCCCTCTTCCACTTGTATAGAATTTCACCCTTACCAGCCTGTGCAATCCAGCCTACTTCTTTCCCTGTTTTAAGGTCAAGGGATGAGCAGCCCTAATTCCATCTGTCGCCTCGATTCCCCTTTGCCATGTGTCATATGAAAGGTGTAAACAGTCGTGCCCAGAAACAAAGACACGGCAGCAGAGAAGTTTAGGTCAGCTTTATTGAGAGGGGAGGATGACCGATGACCACCTGGGCGGTGCAAGGATGGCGTCTGCACCCAGGGGCAGTTAGAGACCACTTTTATAAGGGGCGGTAGGGAGTGGGCACATTCCACAGGTTGCCAAACACGTGAGGGTCTTTTGGTGCAAACTTCTCGGGGTGTGAGCTAACCAGATCCTTGTGTCTTTGTCTTAGGAGGAAAGAGGGGAAAGGACTTGTCTGTGGCTGTGTTAAGCCCCCGTATCATAAGCTATTCCCAGGTGCTAGGGATTTGGACTTGAACCTCTTAGGGATGGGGCATTCTGCTGCTGAAACGCTTCTGTTATTGCTCTCTAGCCATCTCTTTGCAAACTCAGGGCTTCAGGTGAGAGAGAGAAGTTAGACCCAGAGGCAAAAGTGTTGAACCTAATGCCCCTTTTCAAGGGCTAGGGGCTGATGGGTAACACGATGCCAATTGTTGCTACGTGAGGATGTGGACCCAGCATCAGCAGATCTGCTTTTTCAGAAAAGCCAGAACTTTAAATATTCTTTCTTTGTTACATCACCAACTTTTAAATGTTGGCAACTTTTAAAGCAGTATGCAAGCCAAACCAAATGCCTCCGCTGCTGTATTTGGCCTTGGGCTGCCCATTTGTAACCTCTGCCCTGGGCATGATTTCATTCCGCCTAAGCATTATGCACCAACCTTTACTGTGCATGATGACTTGCAAATTTACCTGGCCATCCAGACCTCTCAGATGAGCTGAGAACATCTCCAGCTACAAGCTGGACAGCCACACTAACTTGCTACCTCCCTGCATGAATCTGCTGCTCAAGGCTCAGATCTGGGAGTCCCCCAACTTTCCAACCCAGTGGTGACCAAATCCTGCTGTGTGTCCCCTCCTTTGCATGTTACTTAGGGCCTAAATTGTCTCTTTACTGGGTTATTGTTGCACTGTTTTAACTCCTCTTTTAGGATCCATTCCTCTCCCAGATTCCAACCCACCTTGGTCAGTCAGTTTGGGTTGCTGTAACAAGATACTGGTGAATGGGTGGCTCATAAACAGTAGAAATTTATTTCTCACAGCTCTGAGGCTGGAAGTCAGAGTATACCTACGGTCAGGTTCTGGAGAGGGCCCCCTTCCAGTTTGCAGACTTGACTTGACTATCCTCAAACGGCAGAAAGAGAGCCAGCTAGCTCTCTGGCTTCTTCATGTAAGGGCACTAATCCATTTTTATGGGGCCCACCCCATGACCTAATTACCTCCCCAAATTCCCACCTCTAAGTACTATCACGTTGGGTTTGGGATTTCAACATATGAATTTTGAGGAAATACAGGGACCTAATCTAATCTCTATAATGTAACTCAGGTCACATTGGGTCTCTCTACTGCATGACATCCTTTAAGGGTTTCCAGTAACCTATAGGATGAAGTCTAAAGTCCTCAGTAAGACATTCCCTGTCTATCATGATATGACTCCTTCTTACCACCTTTCCATATTGCTATCTGATATTCCAGTATTGTGGAAGATCAGTTGCAACCCCTGCACACATAATGATGTTTAACCCTTGCTAGTCCCTGTGCATTGATTTACATGGAGACCTACTCACCTTTAAACCAAATCCCAGGGCTTACTTACTCTGTAAACTGTCCCCCAACTCTTTCCCCTCTGTACTCCCAGCTATCACTGTGTTTCACTTATGGATTTTTTTTTTTTTTTTTTAGAGACTGGGTCTTCTATGATGTCTGGGCTAGTCTCAAACTCCTAGGCTCAAGCAATCCTTCCGTCTTGGTCTCCCAAAGCATTGGAACTCCAGGCATGGAGCCACTGTGCCTGGACTGCTTACGAATGTTTGATTGCACCTGTCTTATGTGACTTTATTTGTTCACATGCATGTCTCCCATCTTTCTCATAATCTTTGCATTGTGGGCACTCAGCACAGGGCCCTCACAATGAATATGCCTAGTAATATTTCTGAATGAATGAACTCATCGTAGACAGATGGCATCTGTCCTATTTATGATCAAGATTACCCCAAGGAGGTGTAGTTCTTTGGTGAGTTTTTCATTCCTCTCGTCAAGTAAGTTGCTATCTTCCACCAGCTGCAGATGCATTTTGAATGAATTAAAATGCACATTTCAAAATTGGCTGCCAAGAAATGCCAGTTCATTTCCTTTCCAGAATAAAGTGATTTTCCCCATGACCCAGACAAACAACCACCCTTGGCTAATGTTACATAAAGAGGGAATTTTTTTCAGGGAAAAAGTATCCAGAGTGTAATTGAACTGTTTCCTTGGTGTTCCCGTCCAGATGTGAAGCTTCCTTTCTGGTGTGTGCAGGGGAAAGCCACGGTAATTCAGGTGTTTAATGCCATGGTGACACCCCGTGAGGAAGTGCCATCATCCTTTGAAGCTTGCAGGCTTCTGCAATAAAGTCATAGATCTGGGCAAGGACCACAATTTACACAGCATTGCTCTCTCTGACACAGAACAGATTAGTTGTTCTAAAAATGGGAAGAGCAGGCACAAAGGGGTGCTCGTCTTCCTGGGGAGCCCGGCCAGCAAAGCCCGTAGACTGACTAGCAGAGTCTAGACTGACTAGAAGAGCAGCTCCAAGGGCAGCCCCACGGTCACTCACAGACACTGACTCTGCAGACACCAGGTGCAGGGAAGAAAAGCCAGCTCCTGGGCCCACAGAGTTACCAGATGGCATCTTTTTTGAGAGGAAAGAATGAACATCCGTGCATGAACCGGGTCATGCACTAGATGCTTTTAAGAATAAATTTAATTTGTATTTTTAAATCTCTATTTTACAAACAAGGAAAGCATGAATCAGCGAGTGAATCCTAAGATGGTTTCCAATTTTTTTCTAGTACAAATAATTTTACAATAAACCTTTTTTAGACATATCTCCTAACAGACAAATGAGTTTCTCTAGGCTGTCTATAGTCCTCTGAGTAAAACCGATGGCCACAGGACCCGCATTTCAGTGATTTCACTAGATTTTTGCCAGGTTTGCCTTCCAGATGGGTTGACCAATTCACCTTTCTGGCGGCAATTCATGAGAGTTTCGACTGTTTCACATCTTTGCCACAATTATATCATTAGGGTGTTCAGTTTTGGCCAAGCTCATATATATACAATAGAATCTTACTGTGGTCTTATTCATTACGTTCTTAACAGCTGGGCATACCTGTTCCATTTATCTATTGCTGCATAACAAATTGGCCCAAAATTTAGCTTCATAAAACAACTTATTTATTAAGTTCAGGAATGTTATGGATCACAAATTCAAATGGGTAAGAGCAGCATGTCTGTCCCAGAATGTCTGGGGCCTCAGCAGGAACACTGGACAGCTGGGAGCGACTCAGTGGAGGGGGGATGCTGTTGTCTGGAGTAATCTTTGCATATGCTGTTCTTGGTCCAGTCCTCAGATGAAGATACTGATGAATGTATCTATGGCCTCTCCAGGTGGCCTGGGCTTCCTTATAGCATGGCACTTCAGGACCATTTAAGTTTTTATATGGTATCTCAGGCATCCAGATTAGAGCATCTCAGTAAACAAGGTTGAAGCTGTGTTGTTCTTCTATGACCTGGCCACACTGTCCCCTCTCCTGCACTGTATTGGTTAGAAGCAAGTCAGTAAAGTAAGCAAGCATTCAGAGGAAGGAACATATGTAGCCCCCACTTCTCAGTGAGAAGAATATCAAGGGATTGGCAGACAGGTTTAGAACTGCCATAATGTTCCACCAGGGTTGTTTGGTCATTTCCCCTAAAATAACATTCACTTGAGTGTACTTTGTTTTTGAAAAACACTAGCTTTAATTATATGTTGTTGTTACATTTCATATTTTATTTTGTAAAAGTGTTTAAAAAGTTTACTGAAGGATAACAGCATCAATGAAAATAGCCTACTTTGCCTCATAGTAACTTTTAAATCCTAAATGGTAACGTGGATGCTATTAAGAATATTCATTATGAATCTACATATTGGGAGAAATAAATATTTGAGTTTGATGCGTTTCCACAAGCAGAGGAAAAATAAAAGTGGGAGGAGGGAAAAATCACACAACTTTGAAAGCAGGATTTGGGGCTGTTGTTTACAGGGATAATTTCTTGACAAGTGCTATAGTATTGGTGAAATTTTACATCTCCCTTTCTGATCAGCCCCTAAAGTTGTGTGTGTTCTTTTTAGAGATGGAGGAGATTTTAGTGAACATCAGGTATTTTGCTGTCTGACCAGCACATCTTTCTCTGGAGAACTACCGCCTTCCCAATCCATATAATTTTGGTGAGCCTGTTAATCATGTATTTTCCCCTTGGTCAGCCATAGAGGCAGGCTCTGACCCAGGCTGGACCATTAGACTCCATCTTGAGGCTTGGTTTTGCACAGGACAGACCTCCTTCTGCTTCATCTGGGACCAAAACTCTTCTGGAAGTGTGAGCCTGAAGCCGGCAGCTGGTGGCTTCATTTTCTGCTGCAGGGAGAGTGCCCACTGGGGATGAAGTCAATTCTGAGGAATGCAGGGCCTTAGGGGCAGAGACATAGAGACAGAGTTCTGAAAATATAGTTTAATCTTTAGATTTTATTGCGACAGAAGTTCACCCCTGGACTTCCCAGTCATGAGCATCAACTGTTTCCCTGTTTTTGCTAAAACCACTTTGCATTGCGTGGGCTGCTACTTGCTGGGAAGGGTGCCTTGATTATTATCAATTCCAGAAGTACAAAAGCAAGATTCAGAGTCTTGGCCCTTAGCAAAAATCGGTACTTGTTACACTATTAGTAGGAAGTATGTAAAACCAGTCCCAAAGAATTGACATTACAGATGGAGGGAGAGCAAAGTGAGAAAAAAACGTCAGTGGCATATAGCCTGCTTTCTCACCTTAGAGCTAGAAAGACCTCTGATGAATAGACGGAATTGGGCTTTAGGTATTGCGGACTCCACCTGCTCAGCAGCTTGTTTATTACAGGAGGAAAACTTTTGTTTGGTCAGTGATTATCTTCTGAGCTCTGGTATAAAAAGCAATGAGGTTATCAACAGGTAAGTAAGGAACAAAGAACGACATTGCTTCTTGAATAAAAGAGGCTTTTTCTGGATGCCTATTAACCATATTGATTCACAGAGAACAGTCCCCACCTAACTCAGCTATGTGCTTCCTGTCTTTGACTCAATATTAATAGGACAAGCTTTAATAACAAGTTGGTTGGTTGTGGTCATTGAGTATGTGTTTTTAGCACACAGTGTAAAGAAATGGGCAGTGAAGACCTGAGTCATTTTCCCCCATATGACAGTGGTCTGGCTATTAAAGGCACGAATGGGTCTTATAAGCTTGAGACATGAAGAATGAGATAAAAATATTTCTTCACGGCAGTCATAGCACTAGTATAGCCATTTCAGAGATAGCCGGTAGATTGTTCAAAAGCATATGGTTGACACCTCATTTTCAATTCTGAGAGTAAAGGGTCAAGATTTCTTTGAAAGACTGAACTCTAGTAAAAATGGCTTAATTGCTAAGAATAGGACTCTTAAATATTTATCTTTTTAATGAATAAAAGAATCTAATGCTCTGTTATTAGGCATATTTATTTTCGATTATTTTATCATTATAAAGAGGAAAAATATTTTCAACATTTCAACAATGAAGGAGAAATTATGAATTAACTCCAAATCCCACGCCATGGGTAGAAACATTACTTTCTTCTCCATTCGTGCATTGAGACAGAAAAGAGATAGAGAGACAGAGAAGGATGTGGTTAGATAGCACTCATTTTATAAAAATCATATTATACTTTTTAATAGAAGGTATTAAATTTTACTTATAAAATCCAATTTGCCAGAAGAAACTGAAATGAAAATAAATGTAATCAAATTTAACACAAGAAAAAGTGGAAGTGAAAATGGAAACTGCTGATATGTGTTCCTTTCTCATGAAAAGATTACAAAATCATAAATAAAATCAAGAAGTCAGAGTCATTAGTCAATCACACATACTAATTTTAGGCTCTATTAGTTGATTTTCTGCTATAAAAGGAATGGAAGTTGTAAGTCTTCTATCTTCTTTCTCACTTCCTTCTATCCTCATCTTCCAATTGTGCCATAGTTAAGTTTTCCAAGGTTTCAAACATTTATATTAGGTTCTATAATTGTAATGATCACAGTTGCTTATAATTAGATCCACATTTAGACAGAATCAGTATTTACTATGAGCTTTATGTCACTGCTTCTCCATTACAAATCTTTACTGTGATTCATATCTACATGGATGTGAAGAGGGCTTAGGTTTTATATTCTCTTCTTTTGATTTTTTAGGGAGTCTGTCTTGTGCCTTTAAATTAAAGGCAACTTGGCTGGGTATAATATTCTTGGCTTATCCTTTCTATTTCCTAGAACTTTATAGCTATTGTTTAACCATCTTTTGGCACTGATTATTATTTTGGAGACTTCTGAAGCCAACCTGAGTGTCTCTTTACCCTACGCCCCCAGCCTTACAGGTGGCCTGATTTTTATGCATAAAATTTTAATGGTTGAAATTCAGAACCTTCACCAGAATATGGCTTAGGCTTAAAACCACTATCTCAATTTTTCCAGAAAAGTAGTGTTCTTTCAGCATGTAAATTTAGTTATTTCATTTTGGGGAAGACGTTTTCTATATGATAGATTTGAGTATTTGTTCTATTTCACTCATTAGTTTCTTTATTCAGAAATGCCAATAGTGGATCATTTTTGGTCTATATCCATTACAATCTCTGAATTTTCTTTAATCTCTTTAATTTTGGCTGGGTGCCCATAGCTCAGTGGTTAGGGCACTGGCCACATGCTCCAGACCTGCTAAAAAAAAAAAAATAGCCAGGCATTGTGGCGGGCACCTGTAGTCCTAGCTAGTAGGGAGGCCAAGGCAAGAGAATCACTTGAGTCCAAGACTTTAAGGTTGCTGGGTACTATGATGCCATGGCACTCTACTGAGGGTGACAAAGTGAGACTATCTCCATAAAAAAAAAAAAAAAAAAAAAACTCTTTAATTTCTTCTTCTGCATTCATGGTAATTATCTCAATGTAATAAAAAGTTTTTTCTGAATGTTAATATGCCCATGTCTTCAGCCCTCACTTATCATTGTATTTGGCCTGTGGAGATGTTTATCTGGTTGAGTACAATATTTGTCCTTGAAGATAATATAAAAACATTCTCTAACAAAGCTATGTGTTTGGAAAAGGACAACAGAGAGTAGAAAAAAGGATTTGTGAGTTTAAAAGTTTTAGCCTGACCAGAATTCTCTTCTAAGTCTTAGAAGCTGTTCCATATCTATCTGATTTCTCATTCTTAATGATGATTATTTTGGAGTTTTCTTTCTTTTTCTTTCCTTCAGATTTCCCAGATGCTGTTTTTTATCTCTGGGACCATTTCCTTTTTCCTTAAATACAATTTTAGAGGTTCCTTAATGAGAATCTTTTGGTAGAAAATTGTCTCTTTTTTCTAGAATGGAATTTATTTTACTGCTGTTGTTTCTTCTCTTACAGTGGTGCCGAGGATCCTCTCGTCCAGCGCAGAAGACGAGGGGTGATAATAGAAACATCAATCAACGTCCAGTCAGGAAGATAGAACCCATTCTAGGTGTTTCAACTGAGATTTGTTAACAAAAGAAATTACTACCCTGTTTCCCCGAAAATAAGACAGTGTCTTATTTTAAGGTACACTCCCAAAGATGTGCTAGGTCTTATTTTCAGGGGACGTGTTATCTTTCCTGTAAGTAGGTCTTATTTTCGGAGGTTGTCTTATTTTCAGGGAAACAGGGTAGGTGGTGGATGAACAGGGAGCTAAACAACTATACTTCAGATGACAAAAATAAGGACTAGTCACATTACTACTAAGATGTTTACAAAATCTGCTAAAAATTAAGACCAACACTGGAATGGTGAAGTAACCCAAAAAAGAGTGACAGCAGGGCGCTCTATCAGCAATGGGGCTGCAGGTAAACAGGAGGTGGAGCTCACAGAGCTCAGGAACCGGGGCCACTCATGGAACAGGGAACCACCACAGTGACCAGAAGTTGCAACAGTGCAGAAGCCTAGGAGATTGTTCAGAAAGCAGAGAGAGAGACAGGGGAGAGACACTATGATTTCCCCTTCCTCCCATTTTTTACCATTACTTCCAGGCCTGTCTGGATGCCAGAGGGACAGAGTTCCTGGGGCTAGAGTCCCCCCACTCTGATACTTTGCGATGAAACAAGAGTGTGCCTGAGTATTTAATGCTAAGTAAACAAAATGCAGAACTTCAAAGACATTAATTCTTTACCTTCTGGTATCTCATGTAAATAAGAAATGGTTTCTTTAATGATAGTCTTTTTTTCCTTCAGAAGCTATTTAGAATTTTGCTTGTGAAATCTTAAGAGATGTGTTGATGTGTGAATGGGTTGTGTTAGTTTCTCAGTCCTTCTTGTAATTTATGGGCCATTTGCTTAGAGGATTTGAGTCTTTAGCTTAGAGTTGTTTGATCTGTAAATTATTTCCTTTCCATTTTCTCTGTCTCCTCCTTTTAAAATTGTTGGATAATTATCACATCTCTTTAAGTAAGTTCCCTTGTTTGTTAAGTATTCTCTCATATTTTTCTCTTTTTACTGCTGTTTCTCAGATTTCCTAGACTATATTCTGTAGGAATATTCTAGATTGTTAATCTTTGATTATAATCATATCTATTCTAAAATTATTTTTCATAATTGTTTTTTAATCTTTACTGAGATAGTACATATAAGGTACTCATTTTAAGTACACAGTTCAATAAAGTTTGACAAATGTATACAACCAAAAAGCTTTGTGTTTATGTTGTTGATTGTATCAGTAGTTTGTTCCTTTTCATTGGTGAATAGTATTTCATCATATGGATATACCGCCATTTATTGATCCATTCACCCATTGCTGAAGATTTGGATTCTTCTCAGCGTGGGGCTGTTATAAGGCTACTATGCACATCCATGTCTTTGTGAGGACACATGTTTTCATGATCTTATATATATACCGAAAGGGAAATGGCTGGTCATTATGGTAACTGAATGGTTAACTTTCTAGCAAACTCCCGAATGCATTTCCAAAGTGGTTGTCCCACTACATTTCTGTTAGCAACGCATGACAGTTCTAGCTGACCTATATCTCTAGACACATGTTATTGCTAGGCTTTTAAATTTCAGCCATTCTATTGGGCATGTAGTGGGATTTAATGGTGGCTGTAATATAAAATAGATTAATTACCAATCCTAAGGGAGAATCCCCTACTGGGTGAAGGACAGCAAAGACCTTCCCTAGGCCAACCCACTGCATCTTGGGCTATAGTTGTACCGGTTTGCCTGACTGTGGAGAGACAGAACATGACCACACACAAGTTATAGGAAGGTAGCTCATTACTTACAGAGAAGTCGTCTCAGATCCGTTGTGTCTCACTTCCCACAAGGCTGGAGCAAGCTGCTAGGGGCAGATGGAGTCTCAATTGCATGAGCCCCACTTGCACTGCCGCAGAGAAAGGGGGTCTGCTGAGGGCTACCTCCAGGGCCAACAGGACTCAGCAGGCATTCTTTGAAGGACATCTTGTTCACAGGGGAAGAACAAAGCCTTGGCTGTCCCAGGTTGTTCTTTCCCAACTTGAGATGTTACATTCCCCAGGAGGAGCAGGAACTAGGCCAAGACAATTTCAAGCAGTTCCTCCCTGTATCAGGATGTTACATTCCTGGCACAGTCTATATGGTTATTCCTGGCACATACAGCAAATGTGGGGAAGGAGAAATGGGTCAGTCAAGGGCCCATTTCTCAGTATCTTTCAAGGTTCTCAGAGGTGACACTGTTACACAATTAATTCTCTAACAATGTGCTTGTATACTGACTGTACGCTAATGCTTCAGAAAAATCTCAGTATAAGCCTTTGTCCTCTTTGAATTGTGAAAACATTTCCCTACTTCTATCTTTTGGATAATGATATTTTCTACTTCAAATGACATTATTAAGTGTGGTAGGCAGAATAATGCCTTCCTTCTTTTCCTGAGATGTCCTTGTCCTAATCTCCAGAACCTGTGAATGTGTTAGATTATATGGCAGTGATTTTCAACCAGTGTGCTATTAGAGGGTCTTAAGTGTGCTGTGAAAACTTTTAAAAGAACATCAATTAAATTATTTTTGAAAGAAGTTCAAAGGACAGTATATTCTTTTGTTAACTCTTTTTTTGGATCGTCATAATTTAAGGGTGTTGTGGAAGTTTACCTGTAGGTTCAAGTGTACCTGAGATCAAAAGTTTGAAAAATACTGTTATGTGGAAAGGGGAGCTAGGGCAGGAGATGTGATTAAGGTTGCTAATTAGTTAATCATACTTAGATGAGCCTAGCTTATCCAGGTAGGTCTTATCCAGCCCTGGTTTTCAAATGGTAAACTATTAAAAAGTGAAACAGGGCGGTAGAGAGGAGAGGAGAGGATGCTGCTGGCTTTGAAGATAAGGAGAGGCGCCTTCTAGCCAGAAGCTGGAGGAGACAAGCAAACGGGTTCTTCCCTACAGCCTCCAGAAAGGAGAACAGCCCTGGTTTTAAAGATGAGACTCCTTAGATCCCCTAAGCTGTAAGATAATACATTTACATTGTTTTAAGCCCCTCAGTCTGTGGGAATTTGTTACAGTAGCAATAGAAAATTAATACATTAAGGTAAGTATTTACTGAACATTATTTACCCCTGGAGGTGATGGGCCAGCCGGGTATCCCCATCAACTCTTCAGCCCCTTCCCGCTTCCCTTTTGGTCATTTCATTGTTAGCATCACCGTTAGGAGATGGGCAGAGACATTCAACTCCAGGAATCCGGTGTGCTCACTTTTGTGTTGTCTACTGAGGAGTGAGCTTAATGCCAAAGACGAAAGTCAGCGGTGGTTTGAGTCACTCATGCTTTCCCCTGCCCTCAGTATCTCGGTAGTTACTGTTTCCTGCTTATGTTTCAGGAAATGGAAAGAAGATGGCACGGCACTGGAGCTTGTGACCACACTCATCTCTCTAGACGTGGGTAGACTGTGCCTCTGGTAAATTAGTTCTCTTTGGGCCAAGTATAGAGCATTTGAGCTCCGTGGGTGTGTTAGGTTAAGAATGCCATGACAAACTGCCACCACAGACTTGGTGGCTTAAACTTTTCTCACACAGTTCTGGAGGCTAGAAATCCAAAATCAAGATGGTGGAGTTGGCGTCTTCTAGGTGGCCATCCTCGCCAGTCTTCACAGGCTTCTCCATTTGCCTGTATACTATGGCCTAATCCAGCAGTTCTCAACCTGGGGGTTGCGACCCACAGGAACTGTATGAAAGGGCTGCGGCATTTGGAGGTTGAGAACCACTGGTGTAATCGGCTTGGGGCCTACCCATATGTTCTCATTGTACCTTAATTACCCCTTTAAAGCCCTTACCTCCAAATATAATCACGTGCTGAGGTAATGGAGGTTAGGACTTCAACATAAAAATTTTCATTTGAGCCTGTGGCTCAAAGGAGTGGGGCACCAGCCTCATGTGCCGGAGGTGGTGGGTTCAGGCCCAGCCCCGGCCAAAAAACACACACACACAAAAATTTTTTTTTCATTGTGACTCAATCCAGAACAGTGGGCACAAAGGCTATGAAACAAGCACATAGAAAATCTTCGGAAAAGCTGAAATAAAAATAAGCATGTAACTTCACTTCTAATGTTTGTGCGTAAGACAAAATTTTGGTTAAATAAATTTTAGATGATGATTAATTCTGGAATGAAGACAAGCTCAGACTTTTGCAATTAGTTTCCTAAGAAAATTAGAACTGGAATTTATATAAAGCCATGAAGCAAGGGGTGGTATAAAATTAGTAAGCTCCATGTTATAAAATGCATCAATATTTATGTTTGTAACAGCAAATGGTAAACTATTAAAACAATTATCTAAAAGGGACTTTTTTTTTTTTTTTGAGATAGAGTCTTACTCTGTCCCCCTGGGTAGAGTGCCATGGCATCTAGTTCACAGCAACCTCAAAATCTTGCACTCAAGAAATCCTCTTGCCTCAGCCCCCCGAGTAGCTAGGACTATAGGAGTATGCCACTATACCCAGCTAGTTTTTCTATGGTTAGCAGAGACAGGGTCTTGCTCTTCCTTAGGCTGGTCTCAAACTCCTGACCTTAAGCAATCCACCCACCTTGGCCTCCCAGGCAGCTAGGATTACGGGCGTGAGTCACCATACCTGGCTAAAACGATTATTTCTTGAGGTAAAGGACAACTTTAGAAATACACACTAATGAACTTGTCTAAAATGGAAAGAGGTTATGTGATGTTCTAAAGCACTCCTGAAGAAAAAAGAATAAATTCATAGTTCCTTGTTACAATTTAAGGACAAGGGCTCTTGAAATATGAAATCCTTTAAATATGAATACTTCCAACATTATGTTAGAAGTAATTGGGACCAATATGAACAGTGAGAAAAATAGAAATACTTTTTAGAAACTGAGATGGACTTAGCAGTTCCTTAGTAAATATACAGTTTGAGTAGATGAGTGGACATTCCTCCCCCTATTGCTCTGTCTCTACCACCAAAAAGCAACCCAACTAGGAATCTATAGGTATTGTGGTATCACTAAGAAAGTGATAAGGCCATCAAATAGAATTCAAGACTCAATAAATTGTCTTATCCATTGAAGATACTTTAATTTTGTAGTTATTGAGTAATTAAAAAACAGTTGTTTTCAGCATTTCCTAGCTACAGAACTGCATAGGAAATTCCGTTCTAAATAAAGAAGTAATTAATGAAGTAACACACCTTAACATTTTACATTGATAGGTTACATTTTACAAGGTGCTTTCACATACATTATTTCATTTGATTCTTACAACAAGCAGAAAAAACAGTCAGTGGGAAAGTAAAGTGATTATTTTTTTTCAGGTTTACAATGAGTATTTTCAGGCCAATGGACAGTCAATGCAAGAATGTACCAAGAACAAGACAGTAGTTCCCGTAAGCCACGTTCTTTCTTTTGATAGGTTGATGGGTTAATATGAACTGGGCACTCAGTGAATAAGGAAGGAGTTAGGATAGTTAGGAGGTTCTAATGATATTCAAAGAATTGTAAGAAACACTGTCAGAAGAAAGATGCCCTAAATATACTGTCTTCCTGAGACTTCAAAGCACAACATCCCTTCAAAATACCACACGAAAAGGGAATCCTGTCATAACCTGTGAAAGTTAGAAGGAACCTTCAAAACCGGCTCTTCCATTTTACAGATGAGAGAACTGAGGCCAGACTGATAGTTTTCTGGCCTAAAACGCAGATCTTGACTTTCATTTTAGGGCTCCTCCTTATATAAGGCCATCTGTTTGTTAATTATTATTTTTTTTTTTTGTATTTTTTTTTTTGGCCGGGGCTGGGTTTGAACCCGCCACCTCTGGCATATGGGACCAGCACCCTACTCCTTGAGCCACAGGCGCCGCCCTGTTTGTTAATTATTAACTGAGCAAAAACATCTTCTGTTCCAAATTTGAGGTTAAATACTGATTTATGTGACTTATTTCTTATCCAAGTTTTTATCTTGTTCTTGGCTAAACTGTGGCTGAAATGGGGAATTTAAAAGTATTCTAATTCGGAGTACTTGATTGGTTGGAGATAGACTCTCTTGACACATTTGAAAGCTTGCTCATGTCCTTATCTAAATGGAGAGTAAGATGGAATGGCCGGATAACCCTCGAAATTGATGTACACCTCAGGGTCATCTACCCAAGGTAGATTCTACAGTGGGGCACTTGTAATTTCATAGAAAAAAATATTTTTAGAATTCATAGAAATCCTTTCGATTACTGAAAACTAAATAGTAATAATCAAATTGTCATCCCTATGATTTATTAAAATAATTTTACAATAATATACAACAAAGCTACCATAGAATTTATAGCATACGTACAGGATACAATGGTCAGCATGTTCGTGGGGTTAACTGAAATACAAAAAAATTAATTCAACTATTTTATACAAATGATGTTTGAAATGTATTAACAGGGTGATATATCTTTATTACATAAAAATTCCTACAGCAAGAGTTTCAAAATTTTCTTGCGCATTTTAAATATAAGGGGACCAACTGAAATCAGGGTCAGCCTTTATGTGACATTACCATGCAGAAACACTTAACAACCAAAAGACGTGGATTGGCGGAGAGAACATCTCAGGCAGGATTTTTGGATGTCTTCAAAGGTTTTATGAGGATGTGGTACAGGTGAAAAGAAGTGGTGTCAGTGACCTACTTGCACCGATAATGAGGCAAATAGAAGGATTATATACACGAAGATGAGTTTGATTAAAAACAATTCACTTTATATATGCATGTAAATTGATGGTAAAAAAATGAATGCAGTTTATTTTAAACTGTTTTGGTATGCTGTTTTAAGATAGGTCACTGAGACACAGATAAAACCAGATGGGGGAAATTCAAAGCAAAACAAACAAATGAAAAAGCAAAACAACTCAGCTAAGCCATGGCTTCTCAACCAACACTGAATCAAGTGTGCAAAAGTGCCTGAAATTTCCATCTGACGGCAGTGTTTTTAAGTCAACTGGCAAAAAAGTATAGAAGAAAAAACTCAACTCCAATATTAAGATTATGTCTGTATAGTGTGGTCATACATTCTGCTTACAACAGAAAAGAAGTTGAAAATTATAACGTATCTGAAAACATCACACTTAAAATTCCAAGGATGGCAGTTTTATAAACTTGTCTCCTTTCCTCAGGGACAGGCATGGGATGAAAGCGGAAGTGGCAGCAGTGTCCCTATCTTAGTTCACAATGGAATACACACCACAGTACTGAGCAGAGCTGCTAACAACTTCTTGTGTTGGTAAGGGTTACAGAACAAAACAAGTGAAAACGCTCATTTAAACGAGAGTACCTCCACCTGTGTGCAAGAATCAAGCCATTTGTTTGACTGGGCAACGTATCTATCCAAACCAATGTTCTTTTTAGTTTGCTTCTTTTCCTTTAAAAAGTTTACAGTGAGGACTATTTGAGAAACTTCAAAATTTGTCACTTTTGTTAAATCTTATTCTAGTAATAAAATACTGGCTAAAATCCTTATGGAAGAGTTAAGGTTTAGAAAATTTAGAATTCTTCTCTAATACTTACAGAAATGCTGGTACCAGGTGACATAATCTGGGTGATGAGACATATTATTAGTTTATCCTGCTGAGCGAGCCACTTTTGTCACACGACCCAGGCGGGTCACTCCATTACTCAAGGGGAGGAATAGATAAAAAGGGGTGAAGGGAAATGGAATTTCTCATCTCTAGCAATCCAAATCGCTGGTTCTAACTACTCCGTATGAGTCTATCTAAATTTATTGCCAGAATTCTAACAAAGTTATTGTCTTTCTTAATTTGTATAAACTTCCTGGGTGATAAGACAATCTATCTTGGAAAATTGTCAAGAGTTTTGGCAAAACTGAGCATGTGCTACTCAAAGTACAAATAATTACTAGAATGTTTATCATCAAGCCATTGACCAACAAAAATACTGTCAAGACTACTGAAAGCGGCATGCATCCTTCCCTTCAGATTATCACACAGCCACAACACTGCCCGTCTGAAACATCAATGAAATAAAATGGAGCACTGTTTAGAGAAAACCGATGGAACTGAGGATGGAGGAAGTGGATGTGGGAGAGGAGAAAGCCAACCCAAAGGGAGGGAGGGAGTGGTCTGTGTGATGGCACAGAGGACGCTTGCCTAGCGGTGCCTGGTGACACAGGTGGATGCAGAGTGCGCACACGGATGATGGCGATAAAGACCTCACTCAGTCGCTGGAATGAAGGAACTAGGTAACTGCTTCAACAAGGACGGTCCCAGCGTCACCTTCTCTCTCTGCAGAGAGCAAAGACTGAGTGTGAGCTCTGATGTCATCTTATTGTTCCTCTCTAAAATTCACCAAATTCCTTTGCACATTTTTCTGTTATAGAGACACGGATATCTTCCTCCTCATAGTCATCAAAGTTGCTGGTATCTCCAGAGCCTCTGAACTTTGGTATGAATGGAGCTTCAACCTGGAATTGAGATGGAAAAGTAAGAAAAAGGAAAAACTTTTAAGAGTTTCCAAATACTAAAGAAAAATAAATTCTCATTGTTACTACATGGTGGCATCCTTAAATGCCATTAAGTCCCTAAATTATAATAGCCTTAGAAGAATCAGTGAACAGTAAGTCTGCAAATAAACTCCACGTTTTCATTTAAGGCATGATGTAGGCCAAGCAAATACTGTATTTAAGCATTTTCTGAGATCATTTTCTGAGATACTGTTGGTATCAAAATGCTGGCTCCTAAGACAACAGAACTCCAGTTTTTCCTTTATTAGTCCCTTATTTCTAAGGCTTATTTTCCCTATCCTCTTTTGAAAAATTCTTTTTTTCCTGATGTTAGAGATAAATCTTGGATTTACTTTTAATCACTTTCCTTTTTAAATTTCCAAGTATATTTTGTTTCAAATATCTGGCCATCGAAACTTTTTGGGAAGTTGGAAAGAAACACATACCTTTTAGAATTCTAAAATTGTTAAATCCTAAACATTTTTCTCCTTGGAGCCTAAAAGTAAAATGTCTTGCTGCTATTTAGAATATGGTCTTTTATAAAGATTACATAGGGATACTGAATACATTTGAAGAAAAGATTTTAAAAGCTGAGAAACAATATCACAATTTGCAGAGCATTTATAGAATTTACAATTACGTGGTTGTTTTTTTTCCTTCCTCAACACACTGTGAGGAAGGCAGGGCAGATATTTTTACTTGCTATATTCAGATGGTCACATTCACACAACTAAGTGGCTAAAGCAGGTTTTATATTCATGATTCTTCACTTCTAGTCCAGAGCTCTTTCTACTGTCTATATGGTCTACAAAGCTTTTTGATTTATATCCTTTTTAGCAAAATATTTTCTAGCATGTGTATATATCACCAGTACATATATGTATAATTATTTATTTATAAACCATTTATATGCATGACTATACTAATATAAGGTATACATACAAACAAGACATTTAATAAATTTATTTATTTATTTATTTATTTATTTATTTATTTTTGGCTGGGGCTGGGTTTGACTCTGCCACCTCTGGCATATGGGGCCAGCGCTCTACCCCTTTGAGCCACAGGCACTGCCCCCAAACAAGACATTTAAAAAGAATAAGTATCAATGGCAATTCTAATATGATCCTTTTGTTTGCCAGCGGGTTGCCTGTGTGTCCTGCTTTGGGGACTGCTGCTGGGCACCACCAGGAAGAATGAGCTAAGTAGACAATTGCCTTGTGTCTAGTCAGGCAGCAATTTGGAATCACACACCTAGTGGGGCAACCATCTCTAGAGAATGATTAGTTTGAGTTATGCAGGCCATTTATTTCTTCAGCTTTCTTCTTTTTGCTAGATGCATTTGGCTATTTCATTGATCGTGAACACTGGGGCAGAGAATGAAGAAGACTGTGAAAACCATCCACATTTGCTATCGTTTTCACACAGCTCTGCAGTTATTATAACAGGGAGATGTTAAAATAAATGGCTAAATTAAATATTGGATTATTTATATTGGTCAATTATCCAGGGATCCTCACATCTGCTAATAATCAGGATCTGGCTGTCAGTCAATTTGCCCCAGTGCCAAACTTGCTAAGTTGCCTGTTCACCACATGGGATAAGTTGCCCTTTGGAAAGCACAGGGACTCTAAGGGAGCATTTATAGGCCAGTTCTACCCCATTTTATGAATAATTATTAAAATAATTATTAATTTTTTAAATTATTAAAAATTTAATACATTATATGAATATATTAGTAAATGATTGCACTTTGGCAAAAAAATTTCTCAAAATAAATAGGAGAATATTCAAAATATAGATCTTTAAAGTATTAAAAGTTGACAAGCTTCAAAGAAATCTAATAAAATGCGCCTAAATAATATTAATTAACAGTAAATATAACAATAAAGATCATATGTATGAAACAGTGATAATTACAAAGGGATATGGATGATTTTATGGAAAGACATAAATTTCTAAAATTGACACATGAAGAGGCAAAACTTGAAAAGACCAATATTCAAAGAATAATTTGTTAAGATTTATAAGAAATAGATAGTTCTATGTTCCTAAATTTTTTTAAGAATAAAAGATATGGAAAATTTCTGAATTCATTTTATTAGTTTAGAGAAGCAAAAACTACAGATCAATAAAACTTATGACTATGAAAGGTAAAATCCTAAATAAAATTTTAGCAAATTGATTTCAGACAACTATTGAAATTACAACACTCCATGATTATATGGTGTTCATTTCAGAAATGTGAGGATGTCTCACTGATACAATTCAGCATACTAACATATGAAAGAAGATAAAATATAGTATATTAGGAATCAAGGATATTACCTTAATCTGATAAAGAATATCTATCTCAACCAAATAGGTAACTTTGGTGTTAAAACACGAAAGGCATGCCCATTGGAACAGGACAGGGAAGCTCGATAGGCCCACTGTTTAAAATACTGTTCTAGATGTTCTTGCATATCAAACAAAACAAAATGGAAATAAAAGATATAAATATTGAAAAAGAACAGGGTAAATGCTACCCTTGCCTCCTGTGATTACCTGTCAATAAGAATCCAAAGGAATCACTGGAAAACCTACAGAAATCATTAACAGAACTTAATGCAAAGAGGTCAGTTATAATGTAAACATAGAAATCATATGCTTTGTCCATATCCTGTTATAATGGGAACATAGCAAACACATTAACAATAGTGACCAAAATATACCTTTAAGACATAAATTGGAACTGTGTAAGGGAGGAGGGTCTCGAAAACTTTATTGAATGACAAATATTTGAATAAATGTAAAAACATAACATGTTCATTATGGTAAGTTCTCAAGATTCAAGTTCTCTTGTAATTAATACATAACTTTACCATAGCCCCAATTAAAATCCCAAATACAACATAAATCTTTAGAAAGACCAATAAACAAACCACCAGTGAGTCTAACTTTTAAAAAAGAACAAGAAAATATATGGGAGGTAAGGATGACTTTTTAGGAAATACAAATTACCAAAACTGACTCTGAAATAATGGACATGGGGCAAAAGAACAGAGTATTTGGAAGGGGTAAACAGGGATGGACAAACCAGACCCATCTAATATTAAAACACCCTATAAAAATTATATAAAGCAGTGAAGTACACAGTACAAGAACAGACAAAAAGAACTCATAAAAAGTAAAGTTCAGGGCTTCAAGGTGGCTGACTAGAGGCACCCAGTACTCTCCTCCCCATAAAAGGACCAAAACAACCAGTGGACAATCACATACCAAATACAGCCTCTAAGAGATAAAACCGGAATTCGGCAGTGAAGTGACAGGAAATGTCTGAGGCACGGAAGGAGGGAAAAGGGATTGGCTGGGACAAAAGGTAACTGAGTGATCCCCAGTGATCCAGGTTCCCACTGTGGACTCTTGCAATCTTAGCCATAGGAGAACACCATGGCCCTCCTGAGCTCCGATACCAGAATAGGGAGGTGCATGGAGTCATGCAATGGTATTGTCACAGAGAGGGCATCTGTGCTAAATCCCACACACCCCCTGAGATTTAAGAGTTGAAACATGGTGATCAATAATAAATAATTAAGGGAATCCTACATTTGGAAGTGAAAGAACAACATCTACCACCATGAAAATACATAAAAGTATAAAACTCACTGGTAGTGCAGATGTGCAAAAAGACACAAACATTAGTACTACAGAAAACCATCAAACTGCAATGATAAATAAGAAGAGGGAGAGAAAGGAACAAAGGATAAAGAGAAGAACTAGAAAACAACTGACAAAATGACACGGAGACGCCCTTGCCTATCAATTATAACCTTGATATAAACAGATTTGGTTATCAACTTAAAAACATAGAATGGTCAAATAGATTAAAGACAACAAGAACAACAACAAAACCACATGACCCATCTATGTGCTGTTTACAAGAAACAAATTGTAATGTTATGAAACATATAGATTGAAAGTGAAGGGATGAAAAAAATATTCTACACAAATAAAAATATAACTAACAGGAATAGCTATATCTATATCAGACAAAACAGATTTTAAGTCAAAAACAGTACAAAGACACAAGGAAAATTATTATATAACCATACAGGGATCCATTCAGCAAGAGAATATAACAGTTCTAAATACGGGTGCACACAAAATTGAAGCAGCCAGAGACATAAAGCAAATATACTTAGATCTAAAGGGTGAGATAGATGTTATTAAAATAACAGTTGGGAACTTTAACACTTTTACAGCATTATACAGATCATCTAGACAGAAAATCAACTAAGAATATTGGATTTATATTGGACTTTAGACCAAATGAACATAATAGACTTTTACAGAACATTTTATCCAAAAGCTGAAGAATACACATTTTTCTTGTAAGCACATGGAACATTCTCCAAGATAGACCATATTTTAGGCCAAGAAACAAACAAATTTAAAAATATCAAATCATATCAAGTATTTTCTCAGACTGCAAAGGAGGAGTATAAATTAATAACTAAAGGAACTTTGGAAACTGTATAAATACATGGAAATTAAACAACATGCTCTTCAATGACCATCGGGCCAATGAAGACATTTTTAAAAAATTAAAAAATTTTCTTGAAACAAATGAAAATGGAAACACAATATGCCCCCAAATTAAGAGATACAGCAAAAGTAGTGTTAAGAGGGCAGTTTTTAGCAATAAACGCTTACGTCAAAAAAAGTAGAAGTGTGCATATAAACACCTTACAATGCACGTTAGCGAACTAGAAAAGCAAGAACAAACCAAACTCAAAATAAATAGAGGGAAAGAAATAATGGAGACCAGGACACAACTAAACAAAGTAGAGACCAAACAACAACAAGCCCAAAAGGAAAAAAGGCAAATCACCATACACAGATCAATAAAATGAAAGACTTTTTTGAAAAATAAGAAAACTAGAAATGAAAAAGGAGACATTACAACTGACACCACAGAAATACAAATGATCATTGGAGACTTCTATGAACAACTCTGGGTTAAAACACTGGAAAACCTAGAGGAAATAGGTGAATTCCTAGACATAAACAACCGACCAACATTGAATCGGGAAGAAATTAGAAAACCTGAATAGACAATGGCAAGTAACCAATTGAATCAGCAAGAAAGACTCCCCAAAAAGAAAAGCCCAAATCAAATGGCTTTACTGCATCTACCAGACATATAAAGAACTAATAGCACCAATTTTTCTTAAATTATCCCATGAAATTAAAGAGGAAGGGAAGAAATTCTTCCTAACTTCATTCATTATCCTAAATCCAACCACAGAAGGAAACAACAACAAAAAAAACTGCAGGAAACATCCCCGATTAACATAGACGCAAAATCCTCAACAAAACACTAGCAAACCAAATCCAATGACACATCAAAAGATGACACTCTGTGATAATGTGGGATTTATCCATGGGATGCAGACGTCCAACACATGTGAGTCATTACATAGGATACATCACATGAGCAAAATGAATGATGAGAAAAATCTATGATCATCTTCATAGATGCAGAAAAATCATACGAGAAAGTTCGATGTTCCCTCATGATAAAATCTCTCAGCAAACGAGGCTCAGAAGGAACATACTGCAACCTTATAAAGTCCATATATGACAAACGCATAGCTCATGTCCAGAATTAGGGAAAGTGGAAAGCCTTTTCTCAAAGAACTAGAACAAGATGCCCACTTTTACCACTCCTATTCAACATAGTACTGTAAGTCCTAGTCAGAGAAATAAAGCAAGAGAAAGAAACAAAAGGCATCCAGACTAGAAAAAAAGGGAAATCAAAGTCTTTCTTTGCAGATAACTCATAGTTTGTAAAACCTGAAGACTCTACCAAAAAACTCTCAGAACTGGTAAACTACTGTGGCGAAGTTGTAGAACACAAAATCAACACAAAAATCAGTTGCACTTCTATACACCAATAAAATAGTAGCTGAAAAATAAATCAGCTGGGCCATGCTATTTACAATAGCTATTTAGCTATAAAAAAAAAAAAAAAGTAAGTTGCATTGGAATAAATTTAACCAAGGAGGCAAAAGACCTCTACAGGGAAAATAACAAAACACGGACAAAAGATGTATGCAAACATCTTTCATTAGATGATGGAGGATGTATACAAACAAATGGAAAAGACATCCTTGGGTCATGGATTGGAAGAATTAACATTGTTAAAATCACCGTACTATCCAAAGCCATCTACAGATGCGAGGCAATCCCTATTAAAATACCAGTAACTTTCTTCACAAATATAGAAAAAAAAAATCCTAAAATTTGTATGGAACCATAAAAGGTCCACACATATGGTTAGAAAATAGGAATCTGTTGTAGTGTTTGATAGCGTGACAGGGTAATGACAGTTAACAACAATATATTGCGCACTTCAAAGTAGCAGGAGGAGAATATCTGAACTGTTCCCAGCACAAAGAAATGATACATGTTTATAGTGGCAGATATACTACATATCCCGGATTTGATCATTACATGTCCCATGCATGTGTCAAAATATCTCATGTGGTCCATAAATGGTAAAAACATGCATCAATAAAACTAAATAAAAAAATCAAGTTCATAAGTAGACCAAATATTACCTAATATTAGCAAAGGTAGATTTCACATAAGGGACCGAACAGGAATTATTCAATAAATAGTGAGGGGAAAATTGGCTAATTATTATACAACTACAAAAAGAAGCCTAGATGTCAAAAAGCCTTGAAAGAAAACACAGGTTAAGTAGACAAACTTGGGACGCAACAGACTATTTTAAAATGGCTGGGTCAGGTGGCAGTGAGTCAGCCAGATGGAACTGCACAGTAGGTAGCAATTGGGGGGTGAGGGACTGAAGCAGAGAGAAGGGGTAGAGTTAGAGGAAGTAGATTTGGCCCCCTGAAGTCATGGGGACGAACCGCAGTGACAGAGAGGAGGAAAAAGTGACTTTGTGACTAATGTTAATAGAGGTTCTATCTGGATGGTGGAATAATTTCAAATTTATTTGCTTAGGAAATGACATAAAGGGTGGCGCCTGTGCCTCAGTGAGTAGGGGGCTGGCCCCACGTACTGAGGGTTTGAACCCGACCCCGGCCAAACTGCAACAAAAAAATAGCCGGGCGTTGTGGTGGGTGCTTGTAGTCCCAGCTACTCGGGAGGCTGAGGCAAGAGAATCACCTAAGCCCAAGAGCTAGAGGTTGCTGTGAGCTGTGATGCTACAGCACTCTACTGAGGGTGACAAAGTGACACTCTGTCTCTAAAAAAAAAAAGAAAAGAAAAAGAAATGACATAAAACATATCTCAACTAGAAAGAAAAGGGAGCCTGGGCCAATCTATCTAATCTTTCCCCACAAACCACTCTATCTTAGTCCACATTCTAAGGATGATAAAAATGATGCTTTATGGAGGTTAAATAATTTGTTCAAGATCTTACTGTTAATGGTTGACCCGGGATTCTGATCACTGTTTACCTAACCGCAGAGTTCATGCTCTGCCTTCACTGCCTTTGAGGCAGACTCTTCCCATCCTCAAAATGCTTGAAGCATAGAGTTAAGCAGACCATATGTACCTCACAAAGTCTATAAAAGGCTTTGGAAACCATGTATTATTCTGTTGTTTGGGACTTCATTTTAAGAACGATGTTAAAAGTATTTTAAAAGGATAATGTGACCTGGGATTGGGAATCTGAAGAACACGGGATCAAATACTGGAGTCATGTAGTGGTTGTATGATGATGTTTAAATTAACCCATCTGAGCTGCCTTCCATAGGAGTAAAAT
Source organism: Nycticebus coucang (assembly GCF_027406575.1). NCBI lineage: Eukaryota > Metazoa > Chordata > Mammalia > Primates > Lorisidae > Nycticebus > Nycticebus coucang. Next base: position 15,960,771 of record NC_069784.1, on the reverse strand, counting down.
GGGGGAAATGGTACCACCTGTTCCACAGGATTACTTGGAAGACTAAAATGAGAAATTATATAGAATTGTTTTTATTAATCATAGAGTCCTACATTGGTGCTAGTACATTTACAATTTATACAATTTTTTCACTGAGATCTAAAATTTATTTTAAATTGCTATGGACCTTGTTCTTGACTTCATAACATATCTATCTGAGATCAAAATGTTAACAGCTACATTTCATGAACTTAATGGTTTCTGAACCCCTTTTGTGAGAAAGAGAGGCTGAATTACATTCATATTGTCTTGGTCTTTCTATATTTTCTATTTACTGTATATTAATATTCTTTCATTGCTTTGTTTTTATAATCTTTCATAACCTGTATAAATTAGAAGAACTGTGTTTTTAACACTTAGAGCATGAATTTTTTTTTTTCCCTTAAGGCAACTCAATCTTCTTGCTGTTCATCATTATTAAAGATAGCAAGTCTTAGTCTAAAACATTAGAGGTTCTGTTTTTTTCTTAAAAAGAAAAAAATAAATACATTCAAAGTGAAAATACTTTATTCATGTAAATTATCTTTAACTCAGTATTTAAGAAGCAAAAAGAGAGATAAAGGTAATTCAGCACAGCAAAATCTTTTCTTAAATGTCTCAATTTATTACAAAGGTGAAGTGATAACTACTATTAATTAACACACTACTGTTACCACAACTATTATGCTGGCAACTTGGATAATTAAAAATCTAGTTTCTTTTAAACATGCTACGGTTCAGCTCGAGTTCCTTTGTTTTATTATGGTGGTATACTAATGCTAGAGATTAACTTAGTTTATATTTACAATCAAGTCTTCACGTTGCCTGAATTTCTAATACAAGCAAACAAAAAGTCAAGCAAAACAAATCCTAAGAAAATTCAGATGCAAAATGGTTCTGCATTTCCGCATTTCTCACATCCGTGCCCTTACATTTATTTATACCACCACGTGATCAATCTTCCTGACTGTTGAAGCTCTAAGTTTCATATGGACAGGAAGAAAGGTGGATTTTTCTCATCATTGTATCCTCACCACCTTGCAAAATACCTAGCATACAAGCATCTCATAACTATTAATATTTGGAACAAATATCATGTGAATAAATCGTTGATAAAAATGTAGTCTTTTCAGATCATTTGTTTTGACCTTCCCCAAAGCATTTATTAAAATCTGTATTTCTCTTATTCATGTTCAAATTGGCTTTCGAATGGATAAAGGTAAGTTTTATCTGAACAATGTCCAGTGCTTAGTAAGTAATTTGGCAAACATTTAGTGAGCATGTACCAACCATAAGATTCTTGGCAGGTGATAGGAATATAAAAATGAGTAAAATAAGATCCTTGTTTTTAATGAAATATTTTAAAACAATAGAGACTGTATCAGCTATTAATGAAGAATACCTTTCAGAGAAATATCACTGTAGAGGTAACATTTAAGCTAAATCTTAAAGGATCAAAAAGACTATGGCAGGTGCACACATGGGAAAAATCATTCAGAGCAAAGAAAAAAATTATAAAAGCATGGAGTGTCAGAAAACATGGTCTGTTTGGGAACACTACATTAAAAATTTGGAACCCTAACAAATGCCACAGAAAGGTCAAAATAAAGATGGAAATTTGAAGAATATAGCAATTAAATGTTACTATATCTGGCAACATGCCAATTCTGGATGGGCAAATATATTTGTTTATCTATTATTTTCCTAATATGGCTTCACATCAGTTTTGAAAGGCAAACTCTTAGGACATTGTTTAATATATAATTGCCACAGAATTTTGAAGAGTGTGAGGCATGGGTAGGAAAACTTAACAAAGAAAACATTTCAGATTGATGGGCAAAATAGAATACATACTTTCTCTTTAATCTAGGAGACAACTCATTTTTAAGTCATGTTTTATAAAGTACTTTAGGTCCTCTATAGGATGAATTCACAAGGCAAAAAAATGAAAACTATGTGTTAAATTGAAAATATCTCTACTACATACAATGGAAACACCAACTTTTAATAATCTTTTAAGTTAAAAAGAAAGAAAAATCTTACCTTCCTCTGGTAAATAGCAATCCAATCTGTTGTGGCAAACCACTTGTGAGTTTTTATATCACTCACACCATTCTTCAGATTTCCAAATCTCTTGGTCAAGTCTACCTGCAGCAGGTTCCGTAGAAGGTCCTTGAGATCTGAACTGAAGTGGGATGGGAATCGGACCTGCACAAACACACCATGTGATAAAGCACATATTACAGGACTCGTGATATTTCTGTTTTGATTTCGTAAAGGTTTGTAAATAAGGTGACAAGTCATTACATAAACAAAAATACATAGTGATGATTTTCCTAAACTTTTAACTACATGTGACAGTCCCTTTCTAGTCATAAAGAAGAGAATTACAGTACAACTTCCATACCTCCCTACACTGACCACCTCCTTTAGCTGACACAATTTTCATAGACAGGATGTGGGCCACATGTACATATCAGTACTGTAGGCCTAGTTTCTTACGTTGACCAGTCTGTATGTCGGTCACTTTGTTATAGTCCCTTGGGTGGTCAACTTGCAGAGGTTCTACTATATTTGGGTGAATGAACAAAACCAGTTCTCTTAGGACTTGTTTTGGCCATGAACTCCTTTAAGAACGTGGACCAGTCTCCAGAAAAATGTGCAAAAAATACAGAACTTCTTCAACACTGTCAGAAGGTTCACCCACTTTAAGAGAGATACCATCAGATCTCACTCTTTTACACAAATTTAAATTTAGAATATAAATAGAACAAGCAGCATATGAAAGAAATCAGTGTATATATAGTCTGAAAAGAGAAAGTCTAAAAATGACTGTAAAAGCTGGGTGTTGGCAGGCACCTGTAGTCCCAGCTAGTTGGGAGGCTGAGGCAAGAAAACCCAAGAGTTCGAGGTTGCTGTGAGCTGTGATGCCACCAGCACTCTACCAAGGGTGACAAAGTGAGACTCTGTCTCAAAAAAAAAAAAAAAAAAAAAAAACTGTAAAAGTCTACACTCCTTTCACAGAACAGAAAACCATTTTCCTTTCATTAGTAATTGGCTTCTACATGTAAGCATAATTCTGCCATATGCAATAGCATAGAAATGATTTACATTGCTTTAAAAACATTCTTCCACCTCTTAAAACGAGAAGACTTTATAATAACTAGATTAGTCTCTGGCCTTAGAAACAAACAGAAAACCCCAAATAACGGAAGATGTTATCTTTGGCAATCAAGAAAATAAAGTACCATTCGTAAGAGATCTGGGCCTATTTTTTTGTTGTTTTGTTTAAACACATTTTTCTCCTATGCTCCAACCTAACTGGTCCCATGCTCTCACTGACAGGGATTCTGAAAAATTAAAATGGGTTCCACTAAGGGACGGTCTGAGAAGCAGCAGCTGCATCCACGGCTCCTGGTTCTCTTCTTGCGTTTCGCCCACCTCTCCCCTGTCCTTTCCAGTTCTGTCCCGTCACTTCCACCACCCTCTTCCCTGTCTCACTCACACACGTGCTCAGGGTTGTGTGCGTGTGCTTGCTCTTTCACTCTTTTCACTTTCCGTTGCCCCAATGGACACACCTAGGCCACACTTCACGTTCCTGCCCCCACTAAATATGAACACTATTCTCTACAGTCACAGAATCTCAACTTCAAATTGGCCACAGCACCTTGGTGGAAAACTCTTTAAAGGATCAACAGCCACGTCTGAACTCCTTGCATTCTTAGTTTGGGTCTCTACGAGTGGTTTCCCTGTGCTTTACACACGAGATGAGGACTCCAAGGTGTTTCGGCCTGAACAACTGAAGGGATGAAGCTGCCAGCGGCTGAGCTGGGAAAGGCCACAGGAGGAACAGATTTGCCAGGGTAGGGGGAGACAGAAAAGTATCTGTCAGGTTTAGACAGATATTAGACATCCAAGTGGAGATCTCAAGTTGGAAACTGGATACAAGAGTCTGGAATTCAGGAGTCAGGTGTGGACTGGAAAAATGACTTTGGGGATTGTCAGCTAGCTTTTCAGCCCATCAGCAGAGGAAGTGCAGAGAAAGAAGAGAAGACGGCCAAACCAAAGGGACGGAGGGGGAGACCAGTGACCTGTGGCCACCAAAGCCAAGGGAAGGCAGAGTAAGTGGACCACTGAGCTCGATTCTGCTACGATACCGCTTGCTTTGGCCAAATTACCCTTTGTCTTCGGGTGATTCTGAGTTTTGATTTACCTACATGTAGGATGAGAGAGATGAACTAAATAAAACTAAACATGCTTGCCACCTCAAAAATTCTGCCAACCTATTTCTTTAGCAGAAATAATTCCTGGGTTCCAACCCCAACTCCAATTACATACATGCTCTGCAATCTAGGGACAAACCTTTTACCTGTCAGAGGTTTAGTTTTCTCATCTACAAAACAATGAGAGTATGTCACATCTGGCAGGCACGAAAAGAAACCACATAACGTTAATGAAACGGCCTTGCATTAAGTCTAGTCTTTTGTAGCTGTTCAATAGATTTTTAATTTTTAACCTTCCCATTAGAATGCTGTTTTAATGGTCTGAAGGTGAATTCCTGAATTAAAGAGGGAACCTGTTGGGGAGTGATATCTATCATTCCGTTTCCAGACTAAGCAAGGACAGTCTGGGTTCCTCCTGTCTTTTTGTCTCATGGTCCACCTGTTAATTTATAGAAGAACCACTTTCATCTTTTCTTAAGGTCTTAAATTTGATAGAGTGAAGAGGAAAATGGATAACTATGACCTTTTCATAAGGACAGCATTGTGACCATAGCTGCTATCCTATACTGCTTTGTCAAATTACATTATGTAATACATTACACAAACTATGAAACTAACTTTGAATGGAGCAAACTCAACAGAATATTTGTTCTGCTTTCAATACTGATTATCTAGTCTTATACATTTCAGTTTTAGAAATCATGTTAATTTTCTAAAAAAAATTAAGAGGAAGTTACGTTCAAAGAGCAAATCAGTCCATGTTGTTCTAGTACTCATACGAAGTGATTTAAATTCACTAACTGGTTTACTGACTCTTTTTTTCCTTTTACGAATAAATCAAAGCCAAATCAAATTTGTCTACACTGAGCTTAACCACAGAAATAATAAAGTTTAACCATGAAGGAAGAGAAATATCTTACTGCTATTGCACAATTATCATCAAGGGAAAGGATCATTTAACTAGTAATGGCATCTTTTATGCATGGGGATAAAACTGAGTAGATTTAAATGACTCAAAGGGTTTACACACATCCATCAAGCAATAAACTATTAACTTCTGGTCAGAAGCATGCTGAAACACATCTTAAGAAATTATCTCTCCTGTTGTATTAGGTACAATACATTCTAAAAAATTTACAATCCCAGTAAAGAATTGATCTAGCAAAAAATGAATATGCCCATTAGTAAATTTTTCAAAAGGTGCAACAATGTGTGATACACCTGGCTTTAGGCAGACACAGGGTGCCAAGCTTCACCCTCACAGGGGCTGGGCAACCTTAATCAGCCTAGAGTCTATACATAAAAAGGAAGAGTTAAAGATGTTACAAAAATTATAAATACGGGTACCATGTCCGTGGAGTCCCTAATCTGTTCTTTTACATATGCAGAAACAGTGGTAGATATAATGAATCTAGATGGTTGCAGAGAGCTCTTACCTATCCTGTCCTTACTCCCACCCCACAAAAGTTAAGAAGCCAGGCTGGCAAGTATTTTCCCATATGGCCACTAGAGTAAAGGGCTATGATGAGGCAGGCATTAATAAGAATCTTAAATTACCACAGCAAAGCATTAAAATATGGTCCTGGATTCTCAGGCCCATTTATGCAGACTGCTTTTGCATTTTATGAAAATTACTTCTGAGTATTTCTAAGTCTCTTTAAGTATAGCGATAGCCAAATTGAAAATGACATTTTGATTTCTCCCAAAGCATTAACAATGGGATTTTAGGAAAAGTGCAGTGGTTTATCTGAATGCGTGTATGTTATTTAGGAAACAGAATGTGTGCAGAAAAGAGTTAACATAGCAGGCCTGAGACTGCTACCCTGAGAAAGGACTGTTTGTAGTATTGGACCTTGGCAAGGATCTGGCAGCTTGAGTGGTACCAGTTCCTCACAGCACTATGGAACTTGCTATAAATGATTACAGTGGCTCAGTGTCCCACTCGGTATGGTTAATGCTGAACATCTGCTTTGGTTCCGGGAGTTTGAGATTTTGGTTCAAAATCTGGTCACATGTTCATCCTCCAGGATGCCCAGTAAAACCCTTGGCCACTGAGCCTTTAATGAGCTTTGCAGATGGGTAACTTTTTACACGTGTCATCACAATTTATTCTTGGAGGAATTAAGTGCATCCATTTTGGCTGTACTGGGAGAGGACGTTGGAAGTTTGTGTCTTATTTCCTCTGGACTTTTTCCTGATTGCCTTTTCCTTTTGTGATTTTGCTTTGTATGCTTTTGCTGTAATAAACTTCAGCGCTGAGTACCACTGTATGCTGAATCCTGAGTCTTCAAAGTGGTTTACCAAACCTGGAGATAGTCTTGGGGATCCCTGACACAGAGGGGAACAGCCGCCCTTCATGTGAATGTTGAATTTCTCTTCAGGAAAATTAACTGACTCTTTGATCATTCAGTATATACTTGCGTTTATACCACTATTTTTGGACAGTGTCGCCTTCTGCATTGCTGGTGCTCAGTAAAAGCGGAATAATATTTACATTAGATGTGATGAAGCTAAGACTTTTTTTAAATCGCATTAGTCAAGGACTCTAAAGTTACAGTTTCTGTATCAGCTGTCACTTAATGATCTTATTTACAGGTATCATTTTTTACCACAATATCAACTTTCATCTTTCTGTGGGTAATGCAGCCAGACAGAGTAGCTGCGGAAACCATAACTGATTCTTGTCACCGAGGATGTGACACTGAGACATGAAATCTAAGGGCTGTATGTGGAACTCAGAAGATGTATTGCTATGAAACATAGTTCATGCAGGATTTAGAAATCTTTTCTGACAATTATGCATTTCTAGACCTGAACCTTAATATTGCATGAATAATTTGACATTTAAATACCACCCCCTCTCTTTTTTTTTTTTAAGGCAAAGTATGTGTAGGAGAGAATCTAATAAGCAGAATGATCAGCTTTCTGTGCATTTAGAAATATCAGCTTGAGTTAAAATACTCTAATAAAGATCTAATAGTTAAATATATGTAATTTATGGTTAGTCAGTTAATAAATTTTATTTTAAATTTAGTATGTTACTGATACCTATATTCTTTACAGCATGGTTTCAGAATGGAATCTAATAATCAATCTGAAATGTTGCAGCATCAAATATTATGCTTTTAAAAATCAGAAAAATCATTCTAAACGAAAGGTATTATTTTGTTAAAAAATTCAAATGCAAATACAGGATTCACAAATATTAGACCAAAATTAGATTTTTAATGACTTGAACAATTAAAAAATTAATATAAAAACTAGTTAGTAGTTTCCTAAAATACTAACCAGAAAGACAATAATATTTTTGCAGCGTGGGTAGTGACACATTCTAGTTTGGATTTGGGTGTTGAAAGATATGGCTTTGGGCCAGGCATGGTCAGTCACCTGAGCTCAGGAGTTTAAGATCAGCTTGAGCAGGAGTGAGACCCCATCTCTAAAAAAAAATCCAGGCATTGTGGCAAGTGCTTATAGTTCAAGCCACCTGGGAGGCTGAGGCCAGAGAATTGCTTGAGCCCAAAAGACTGAGGATGCTGTGAACTGTGATGCCATGACACTCTACCCAGGGTGACAGAGTGAGAGTCTGTCTCAAAAAAAGAAAAAAGAATACAGTTTTATTGGGAAATGGTGAATATGATCTGTACTTCATATAACTTTGATCCCAGAGATCACTTATTGGCAATACTCCACTTTCATGAGTTCTACTTCAGATGAGTAAAAGGATAAAGAGATGGGAATAACTTTATGTTCGAAATGGAGAAAGATAATCTGATACCTTCAGTTAAAAATAAAAGTTCACAAACATCATGTCATACTTCTAAATAAATGAAGGAAAGAAATCAGAATTGTGAAAAAATAAAATTTTATGGTGTCATTCTAAGGTGACTAGGATTTAAACTATTATAATTTTTGAAGGTATGCAGAATATTGTTAAAGACTGATATAAAGTGAAAAATTCATAAACAGCAGAAAAAATTTTCTGCAATGTCAAATGATTGAGTGGCAAACTGAGGCTAATTCATGAATATGAAGCTATATTTCATTTTAAATAAAGCAATTTTGTAAAACAAAAATAAATGTAGTTATAACGATATCCTTGTCAGAAAACTTGCTTTCCTTTAGAAACTTTGTTATCTCTAATTAAATTATTTGAAACTATTACAATAATTGTTGCATTCTTAGTCTTTGTATTATTAGCAAAATCTTCTTCTCTCAGCAGTCATTTTCATTTAATTTAGTTCCCTCATCATCCTTCATACGATCTCTGGCTCTTACTCTCTTGAAATTCTACAGATCCACTTCTCCTATTCTTTAAAAATAAGGCATGGATTGCCTTATCTAATAATTTTTCTCAATGTTTTGTTAATGTCAAAAGTTCTTTTTACTATTACTCTCATCCGCTGGGGAAAATAGTCATAAAGATAAGAAATCTGAAGTCTATAGATGTACAAATGTAATAAGAACAGAGGTGACGTTTAATTATTTAAAATAAATACTGCAATTCTACCTTTCTGTAATGCTTTTATCAGTACAAATCTTTCAACAACTATTTTAGTTTACTTATATGTAAGAGACGTTTATTTTCTACCTTTGATATACTCAAGGTATAAACTCTTTAGTTAATTCCTTAATTTGTGAATACTGACTTAAAATAAAACTTTCCCCATAAAATGTTGCACATTTGCTCCCCTGTGTGTAGACTGCACATGCACCATGAGATATGGAACAGTGATACGGTGTCGAGATATGAATGCTAGGTGGTGGGATTCCCTCTATCTGCTTTCAGATTCTTCATGTTGATTAGGCTTGTCTCTGCCTAAGAAGGTCACAAAACACACACAAAAAAACTCAACTATATCACATCTTAATGTGATGTCAAGATTGATACTCTATTTCCTGGTCATATTCTAAATAGGGCTATACGGCCTTAAAAAAAAAAAAAAGACAAAGTAGTGAAGTGTACCAGATGTAGGAAGAGAAAGAAGGGAAAATAAGAAAATATTCCCTCCCATATAGTCTGTTCTTGATGAACAGAAGGTCTCCTTCTGGGAATGTTTAAAAGCCTACTCTTTCTTTACTACGTGGTGGGAAGACTTAGGCTTATTGCTATTAAATTAACTTTGATTTTTTTTTTTTTTTTTGTAGAGACAGAGTCTCACTTTATGGCCCTTGGTAGAGTGCCATGGCATCACACAGCTCACAGCAACCTCCAGCTCCTGGGCTTAAGCGATTCTCTTGCCTCAGCCTCCCGAGTAGCTAACTTTGATATTTTTTAAAAAGGTCTGAAGTCTGAGCTATGGCAAGAGCAAATGATTGATCCTAAAGGAGATACTTTTGGAAGCAAAATTAAAGATTACAAATGCAAAAGAAGCAGGGGTGTCCAACCTTTTTCTTCTCTGCCACAAAGTGGAAGAATGAGAGTTGCCTCGGGCTACACATTAAATAACAAGCACTGATGAAAGCTGATGAGACGATCATACATACTTTTTGCGATATTGCATTTCTGACACAACAGATAAGCAAAACAGGCCTCAAAAATTTAGCATGCGGTGGACACCCCTGGTTATTTCATGTTAAGGAAAAATTAGTTATTTCCATATTTGCAAATAATCAATGACAATTATAATCACAATCAACAGAATCAATTCTATTAAAATTAATCCTACAAATTTCCATCTTAAAAAGGCTTATCCATTTTATATTTATTTCTAATTTTGTGGTGTTTGACATATTTAAAAGAAAAGGCTCTCGAAGAGCAAGGCATATAAAAATGGTGTCTACTCTGGGAGGCTGAGGCAAGAGGATTGCCTGAGCTCATAAGTTTGAGACCTGAGCCCCAGCAAGACCTTGTCTCTAAAAATAGCTAGGTGTTGTCGCAGGCAACAGATACTTGGGAGGCTGGGAGGCAAGAGAATCACTTACGCCCAAGAGTTTGAGGTTGCTGTGAGCTATGACGCCATGGCACTCTACCCAGGGTGACAAAATGAGACTCTTATCTCCAAAAAAAAAAAAAGGGGGGGGGTGTAAAACATTTCTCCAAGGAGATAACTACAAGAAATAATTAACTATTTTTATTTCTTTGAAGAAATATTTAGGATTATAGCTATGATTCTGTACTTTATAAATGATAAAAATACTAAATATAGAAACTGACTTCTTATTGTGCTAATTCTTTGTAAAACTGCCTTTGTTTTCTTAAGAGACTTCCATGATTCAATACTTAAACGCTATTATCTTAAATGGATGCTAGATACAAGAGCAGTAACTAAGGACACCTGTATGTTTTCCATAATTTAGGATAATATTCTGATGATACAATATGGTTTCCATTTACAAAACTTAACGTTTATGAATTGAAATAGTTAACGAGAGAGGAATAATAAAACGTATTACTTACCTTTCCAGAAACAATCTTTTCATAAATCTGAATCGGCTGATCTGCAAAGAATGGGGGGTAACCAGCTGCCATCTCATAGATTAGCACTCCTAATGCCCACCAGTCCACTGCCTTATTGTAGCCCTAAGATAAACCAACATCAGTGTCAATCTTAGCGTAGGTTACTCAGAAGAAAATAGCGGCATAGGTAATTTCAAAATGATCTAGAAGCATGTGAGAAAAATTTTAAAACAGCTCATGAACAGCTATTCAGGATAGAACAAAATGCATCAGGTCAGATTTAAATTAAAGGGAAGAATTTCCATCTTTGAAATTAGATATTAGGAAAGATCATTAAATCTAATTCCCAAAGTCATTAAGAATATTATGAACAATGAAATATCCTCTATTTCACTAGGATAACTCAGTTGTTGCTCAATACAGGAAGGGAGTTGGACTGATCACCTCTTAAGGCCTGTTCCAGGCGCATAATCTTATGAATCAGGTTTTTCATAGATACCTAGAATGGCCAAAAGTTTTGAAAGAAATCAGAGATATCGGATTTCCTAGTAAATGGGGGAATTGACTTCAAAATTCGCTATATTGTTAGAGGCAGGAGGGTGAATGTACTAGGGAAATCCCATCCACTTGCGATAGCTAAAAGTTTAATATGGAATCTAGTTAATATAAATATTTACATATACTTCACTTTTGCTATCTGCAGTTTTGCTTTTCATCTCTTAAAGGTATACAGGGAAGGAATCTAATTCGTACATTTTGCTGACGACTACACGTAGTATCAAATGAAAGAATAACTTGAATAAAAATGCTTTTCAAACAAAATGTATAATTCAAAGGTTAGGATTAATCGTTTTTTTCATATTAAGCTTACTCAAATTAAGACCTAAAAGTGTTTAGGAGAAGATAAATACGAGTAACATGTTTATATTATATGTTAACATAAAATCTACCAACTATGATCAGTATCATTTGGCATCAAATAATATTAAGAAAAACTCCACAGCCCAATCACAGAAAGAAATAAGCTGAGTTCTTTGCAGATCATTGTTCTGCCCTCAGATGTGCCCTCGCCACTCCCCACATTCCGCCCTTTTGTCAAAACTTTAGTTTTACAAACTATTTAGTTTTCAAATACTACTGTACTATAGACATTTATTTCTTCTTTTTTTCCCTGATTCTGACTTTTTTTTATAGATAGGGACTGGTATAATAGGAACAACACTTTATTTTGAGGATAGAAATGAGCACTGACTTTGTTCCCACTCTTTCATTCCTGTGTTTTGTGTGTAATTTTGTGCTAACTGTGTGCTAATTTTAATGGTAAATACGCCAGATTACAAGTTAATACTCTAGGTATGGATAATTAAAACAAGTCAATAAGAAAACATTAAAACATTAGATTACACTAAATAAATGGGCAAAAGACATAATCTAATAATTGACACACACAAATATCAAATGGCTACTATACATTTAAAAAATTAAATCTAATAAAGACATGAGAATTAAAAAATGAGTCAGCATTTATTGCCTATTAAATTGGTAAATATTTCAAAAATGAGAATACTCAGTGCTAGAAAGGGTGTGATGAAATAGAGACTCTCATACAGTATTGGTATACTCGTAAGTGTAAAATTGTACACTCTTTTTGGAAAGCCATTTGGCAATGTGTATCAAGCACCTTAAAAATATTCATATCCTTTGACCCATTCCACTTCTGGGAATCCATCCTCAGGAAGTAATATGAAATGCAGAAAAAGTATTATGCACAAAGATGTTTATCGCAATTATAAAAATTGTGATATTATATAAATATATCTAACATATAAAATATAAAATTATATTTTCATAGGAAAATACCAAGAAATCTAACAAAAATATTCAACAATAGAAGAATGGCTAAATTCTTATGGTACATTTGGAAACAAGCCATGAGGATGATGTTTACATGCTCGTCATCACAAAAAAAGCTACCCATAAAACTATACAGTCGTAATTATTTTCACTGTAATGACATTCATAAAAATAAAAAAATTACTTAAAAATGGCTGCTTCTGGGTGGAGGGATTACATATGGGGCTCTTTTTTGGGGGAGGACTGTTTCTTTGTATTTTTCTTTAATTTCCAAATTTTTTACAATGAACATCTATTCCTTTTGCAATACATACACATTTGTAAACATTTTGGTACCTGTTTTGTGGTCACATTATTTGTTAAGTGTACTTAAAAAAAATGTGTTAATAGCAATGATATTTACATTATAAAAGACTACAGTTATAAATGATTGAACTTATGAAATATGATGAGATGAATGTTGAGAGAAATCTTTCGTTTTATTCTAACACTTGCGTAGGTTAGTCAAATTTCAATTATTCAGTTAGAGACCCATCAAGGCAGGTGTCTTAACCTTTTCCTTTTCTTTTCCTCTGTTTGTGCCCAGTTCTTGTTACTTTCTTCTTTGTAGCTTTCCCCATGAAGGGGTGCCAGGGGAAGAGATGTTACCCCATTCCTTTAGACATGGTTATAGTTTCACTCACCGTGTTTTATTATTGGGAAAAGTAGAACTGCCTCAATAAGACTAAAACTATTCAACTGCTCTAATATTCCTATGAAACTAAGATTTAAAAATAATTCCTGTATAGTCTTCTCATTTAAGTGGGAAGCCTGAAACGAAGAATTGACAACTAGTATATGTATCTCTGGATTTGTCTCTTGGTGCAAAACAGAGCAAAACTTCCCCACCCTATTGTTATTGGAAATAATTATGAAAAGACTATATTTTTGGCTTCAAAACATCGATCTGGAAATCGTATTTATTCATACTGTTTCTCTAAGACCCAGAGTTAAAATTGACAGAGGTGATGGAATTAGTGGAAGACTGTAAAATAATTATTCTTCAGTAATCAAGCACAAATCTATTTAAATTCATAGCTTAGATCAGATAAAAATGTAAAATTAGATCAATAAACTGTTTTCACAAAAGTCCATAATAATGGGTGAGGCACGTTTCTACTTCTTACATATTGACAACATAAATATACCTTGCTGAGGATTATTTCTGGAGCCAAATACTCTGGAGTGCCACATAATGTCCAAGTTCTGCCTTTAACTCTTTTGGCAAACCCAAAGTCTGTAACCTATAAAAGAAAGAAACATACTGGTGAAGATTTATTGCCTCATGATAAATGTATTTAATGTACCTGAATTGAAAGTTAAAAATTTGTGGTTAAAATTTAAATCATGAGGCTTGGTGCTTGTAGCACAGTGGTTACGATACCAGCCACATGCACCGAGGGTGGCGGGTTCAAACCTGGCCTGGGCCAGCTAAAGCACTGCAACAACAACAAAAAAATAGCCGGGCGTTGAGGGGAGGGGTGCCTATAGTCCCAGCTACTTGGGCGGCTGAGGCAAGAGAATCCCTCAAACCCAAGAGTTTGAGGTTGCTGTGAGCTGTGATGCCACAGCTCTCTACCAAGGGTGACATAGTGAGACTCTGTCTCAAAAAATAAATAAATAAATACATAAAAATAAAAAATTTAAACCACGAAAAAAGTGGAAAAAAAATTAAGCCAATGTCATTGAGACTCATTCATGAAAGCCATTATTTAGTGAATGACAGTTTAAATAATCCAGGTTGGAAACTCATTACTCCACTCAAAACAAAGAAACAAATGAACAACGACTATGATAAAAAAAACAAAACAAAAAACCTGTTCAGTCATTATTATAAGCTCTTAGAGCCGAGGAAACAAAGTGAAATTCAAAGGTAAAAATAAATAAAGTGAAATTCAAAGGTAAAAATTAGTAGTATTAATAAAAATGTAACAAGGTTAAAAGTATGCTTTAAGTCCAACATGTCCTCTGCCATTAACTGCACCATCAGAAGAGTGAAAGCATCTGTGGGAGAATCTACTGATAGCTGTATAAAAGGACGACCTAACGTTATTAATAGTAGATCTGGGAAGGAAACGTCGCTACCCGCCAGTGGCAGAGCCTCTTTGTAGCGTGTTGTAGCGTTTACAGTGTGGACTCCAGGGTCAGACTGTCTAGGTTCAAATTCTGACTATGATTTACTGACTAAATGACCTTACTATGCCTTAGTTTTGTTAACCTTAAAATGAGGGATCCTAACAGTATTTTTGCTTCATAGGGTTACCAGGATTAAAAGAGGTAACACATGTAAAACACTTGCACTTTAATATGCCTGGTACTAATGACTGTAATGAGTGCTCACACATTTAGCTATTATTATATCCTTATGCAGGAGCCTGGCTCAGTTCACAACGACAGATTATGTGAGCTATAAACAGGTTCCTTCCTTGATAGGATTTTTGCTTCTTCATAATGGTGGCAGAACTATGAGCTTAACTTAGGCTATTAGAAAGAAGTTACCATCTTCCTCAAAAGGAAAAAAAGCCCTCAGATCCCAATATTGACAGTTGGGGTTAAATACATACAATTCCTTGCCTGGTATTTTCTCAAATACATTATATATAATGTGTTCAAGTCATACCTGGATATAACCTTGATGGTCAATTAAGAGATTTTCAGGTTTTAGATCTCTGTAGATGAGGTCTAGTGAGTGGAGGTACTCAAATGTTAGCACTATCTGAGCTGCATAGAACCGTGCGTGGGGTTCACTGCAAGGAAAAAAAATATTGGTTTTCTGTAAAGTGGGTTAATGCAAAATAAATATTAGATTATACATAAAAAAGGAACGTGATTTATATGTATTTTGGGAGCAAAAGGCATTTTTGTTTTAAATACATGCAAACAATCTTGTTAGTTCCTAAACATTTAGTAAATCTCTAAATTCTCTTCAAATAATGTTTTGATCCATATGTTGAAGAGAAATAGGACCCTTAGTTATCACTATAAATTATTATTGCTTGGACTAGAAAATATTAATGTCTTTATAATTATGTCTGAACTTGAGAATGGTTGAAAAGTAAATTTGCCCATTGGATCGTTTACTGGCTATTGCTACGGTTAATAGGTGTGTTTCATCTACTTTTCTCACAAATTTCAGGTGCTTGTAGAATTCCATTACATAGAAGTTCTTTTGGAATAGCCCCAAGAAGTTGATTTTGTAATAGGCCCTATTAAAAAAAAATGACACATGGTCATTAAAGAAAAAGAAATCATAAAATATTGGTGAAAAATAATGAACGCTCATAATCCCATACAGAATTGGATGACACAAGGACTTCCATATTTTCTACTGTTAATGCTCCCACAGACATAAGCATAATCTCTATGGTTGTATAAATAATGAACAGCCCTTTCATGCATAGATTAGATTGATTGATAAATTAGTGCAATTTTGATACCATAATCTGAGTGTTATTCCAAAAGGATGTACCCATTTTCTAATTGAGTTTGTAATTCATCTTTTGGTGTATTCATGGAATTCTCCTAATTGGCTTGATAAATTACAATGACTTGCAGATTTGTGTCCTCAAAGACCAACTTTAACTATAAGTAGCATACCTCTCAAAATCACTGGCATAATTTTGACTTGGTAGCATCAGAATAGAAATTTTTTAAAATAGGATTATACACCCTGCTCCTTTTTCTTGTTATCACATTTCCCAGGTACTCACCTGATACAACTCTAGTGGTCAGTAACTATTTGTTGAATGAATGAATATAAAAAGAAAATACTTTGAGGGGCAATATTTTACTAATGTAAAACCCTTTCAGTTTCAGCTCCCTCCCAACACTGTAATAATCTTTATCATATATCAAATAATAAGGAATGAGGGCGACACTGTAAGCAGAGGTTGAGAGAATCATCCTGGTCATTGCAACATTTATTCTTGAACTTGAAACATTTGACCTAGTAAGGCCATGCATTTATAAATACAGGATGCATTCAGTAGCTTAAGTTTCTTTCCATATGCAAACATTTCATAAAACTATAATCAACTTGTTGAAAGATGAAAGTAGAATATTCTAAGTGTAATTTTTTATTGGGTATTTCTACTCAGTATTTGAAGGAATGCAGAAAGACACCAGGAAGACCTAAGGCTGCAGCATCTTTAAGTCTAGACCTCTACTGTTTAAGTAGAGAATCATAATGACTCCATTGATTCAGATTAAAGCTATGATAAACAATAAATCATATTCTTGTTCTCAACATTTCTAAGATGGGAGTTAGCATTCTTTCAAGTGTATATGCAGCATTTGTGAAAGTTCTGAAAGTCTCAGTGTGAATTATTTCAATTAACTTGCTTTTCTTGTAGTACCAAGTCAAATATTAAAGACACAAGGGTGTAGGGACCTACAAAAAACAGAAGTTAGCACTTATAGAAAATGGCCAAAATGTTTTCTTAAGAAGAGGTTTAGGTGTGATACTTCAGTGTAAAAGTTTGATTCATCATTAGGCAGCATGAGGATTCTGCTTGGACAAGGAGCAGTAGGGGGTGAAAAAAATTATCAAAGCTAAGCAGAAACTCCTTTCTATCAGCACAGTGCCTGACACATACTAGGCGCTCTTCACATATTAGGTCAATAAATAAATTTTGGCTCAGGCCCTAGGTAACTAAAATAGTTAGTTTAGTTACCTATCATCACCTGATAACATCTTATGGTGGTCTAAGTCTATCATTATCTTTTAGGAAACAAATTACCATCATCGGTCTTATCTGAGCTCATACCTATCTTTTCATTATGCTCATATAGTATAATTGTGAAAGTTGATTGTACAAACAGGTCACTCTTTTCATAACCCAACTAAATTGGTGTTGAGGGACCAGAGGAATATAGCCTCTGGGGCATATTGTTCCAAGAATTAAATTTCCCACAAGCCTATCCCTGAAACTGCCTGCTGACTCAAAACCAGTTTTGTGCAATATCTACTTAAACAACATGCTGCAACAATATTTTTTACCCATCCCATCACTTACCAACCAGAGCGGACCAGCTCCGCAAAACTTTATTAGTGCCAATGAACTTTCTTTCAAAACAAATATAACATTTTTCTTTTTAATAAAATTTCCAACCCTGTCATTGCTCACACCTAGTTTATGTACGTGCTATCAATTGCAATTCTTGATTCCCAAATAAAACACTAAATTTAGAGATTTGTGTCTACATTTTTATTTTTACTATGACATACTTGGTGTCAGAAGTAAGATTCCAAAATTGATTCACTTCCAGGAAAATCACTGGCCATTGAGTCACGTGAGGTACCCACACTGTGGCCCTGTGAGCCCCTGTGCTTCTGTGGGGTACCTCTTTCCCCTCCCCCCTGCGAGTCTTTCTTGGACTGAACTCTTAATTTTGGTTCAGTTTTGTTTTATTTGGGATTTGGTTGGGGTGAGGTCTTTCCCCTTCTGGTTGGAAGATCGCAGGCAAGGGAGGGTTGTCTATTTCCTGTTGACCACAGCTGCAAGGTTTGGATCCCACTTCCAGAGGTTTATATAGGGGATATTTTTCTTGCTTCATTTGGAGAACCTTATTGTTCTTCCTGGTAAGTATGTACTTTATTTTCTGTTGACGCTTGTGTTTATTTGGTCTTTGTGTATTCAGCATTTGTGTTCAATTGACGTTTGTGTAAAACCAAATAACCTAGATAAATTTAGTTTAAAATGGGCTCTCAAAGCTTAAAGGCAAGCCAAGATATTTTCTGGGACTCCAGCTGGTAATATATTCAAACCTTTTAGGAATCATTTAGTCGGTTGTTCTTAAAACTGAACCAAAAGGCCAGGCACAGGGGCTCATGTCTGTAATCCTAGCACTCTGGGAGGCCAAGGTGGGTGGATCCCTTGAACTCAGGAGTTTGAGAACAGCAGCCCGAACAAGAGGGAAATCCATCTCTACTAAAAATAGAAAAATTAGCTGGGTATTGTGGCATGCACCTACAGTTCCAGCTACTTGGGAGGCTGATGCAAAGGGATTGTTTGAGCCCAAGAGTTTGAGGTTGCTGTGAGCTATGATGTCAAAGCACTCTACCCAGGTTGACAGAATGAGATTCTGTCTCAAAAAAATAAATAAATAAAATAAATAAATAAAACATTTTTAGTTCTTTACTTAAATGTTTTATTTTCTAAATTTAAGAAATTATCCTTTCTTAAGCTCTTTATAATTTACAACAATTTGGTAAAGTATGCTTTTATAAACAAAGATAAAAGCATTTTTTTCTTCCTTTACTTGATTCCTCCAGAATTCAAAAACTATTTGTGAGTATTCTTATGACAATATGCCTATTTGCATAAGCCTGACAGAAATCTTGCTCTTTTTTTTTTTTT
Organism: Nycticebus coucang; assembly: GCF_027406575.1. Lineage (NCBI taxonomy): Eukaryota > Metazoa > Chordata > Mammalia > Primates > Lorisidae > Nycticebus > Nycticebus coucang. The sequence continues at coordinate 15,941,881 of NC_069784.1, read as the reverse complement.
AATAGCAGAATACAATTAAAAACACTGGTGTAGGGGAGCACCTATGACTCAAAGGAGTAGGGCGCTGGCCCCATATGCCGGAGGTGGCGGGTTCAAACCCAGCCCCGGCCAAAAACTGCAAAACAAACAAACAAACAAAAACCACTGGTGTAACCAGTGCAATGTAAGCGTTCCTCATTAATTGTATATGAAATCAGCACATTGTACCCCATAACTGCATTAATGTATACATGATGTATGTGTTTATGATTTAATAAAAATAAAACACTGGTGTATTACCAAGATTTTGAATGAAATATCATATTTGAAAATATACATAAAATGCCTGACGTTAAGGATTCTAGCTTTATAATGAGTAAATAAAAACTGTCACTTTCTGACAGGCCCGGAAACCTCCAGACTACAAGTAAAATATAATGTCTGCTTTGGTTTGGCTTTCTAGCCACAAGAGGTTTTTAAATCTGGAGAAAAACTACAGGGCATCCCAAATGTCACCCCTAAAATTGCCATACGTATTCTCTGTGTTAGCCATCTGTTTGTAAAGTTTTGTAATGAATATTTTGTAAATAAAGCTACGTTTAGCTATAATTTCCCATTTTCCTTATGTATGGTCATGTTAAGGGTGACCTTTGGGACAACCTGTATAATACACTTGTTATTAGGTTGTAACTTGGTATATTTTTTCTGTGTTCTTATTATCTACCTATAGGCTAGACTAGGTCCTAAATTCCAATAAGTTCCTTCAATCCAACTTTCTTCCATAAAACTATAAAAACAAGAACCATTCTGTTCCCAAAGCCCTAGAAACGATGACACTAGATAAATTTTAAGAAACCAAGTCTCATGCCTGGTGTACGGCTCATACAGACAATTAACCAAACTGCCCAGCGCCATAACCAGAGACATTCGAACTGTAAACAAGGACAAAATGTTGACATTTTCCATACTGTAAACAGCTTTTATCAAGACACTGGAACAAGAATCCATATTATGAAACTCCCTCACCTTAATGCCTACCTTTTTCACTTACAAACTAATACTATAATTAAAATTTCACAATCAGTAACTGCTATAGGTAACTCGGCACACACTACCTAAGAAATCCTTTTAGTCCATTTAGCAGGTAGCACAACGTTTTGTTCAAACTGTACTCTTGGTCTCTTTTGTAAAGTTGGCATTCTCTGCCTTAATTTATTCATAACATGTAACTCAGTGGTTGCAATAGGTCTTTCCTGGTTTCCCCCAGGATCTTTTAATTTGTTTACCTTATTGCCCTTAGGCTTGGGCTCTTAGTTCAAAACCATTGTATAAACTAAACTTACATTGTTTTTATTTTTTGTTGTTGTTGTTTCATGATTTTTAACCTTTGTTCTTTTATTGCCTGTCTAATCTTTGTAAAGCTAGCTGTCCCAACAGAATGTTAGCCCAACACTAGATGATTGTTAATACCTATGGAAGTAATAAGATGGAACTCAATGCTAAACTCCAGATAAAACCACCCTGAGAAAAATATTCCTTCCATCCTATTTGTTACTGAAATTTGGACTGAATCTCTGACATAGACCTCCATACCTTCACCTGCCTGGGAACAGAGACAAGGGGATAGGTCCATCCAAGCACTAAAGGACAAGTAAGACTAACTTCAAAACGATTGATCAGTGATGCTTTCAGAGAAGGATCTCAATTAAAAGGGGGAATGAGAAAGTTGATTATACATTGGGTCATTCTTGTCATGCCCAACTGAGGGACAGAGGGATAAAGCACTTGGGGCACATAGCACCTGCTATAAGAATTAAATTTTCCACAGGCCTAACTGCTGAAGCTAATGTAACCTGAAACCAGTTTCATCTAATAGCTACTGAAACAAGCTGAGGTAACCCTAAGACCCACTGCTGTCACTCATCAATCAGAGCTTGCCAGCTTCCCAAAACTTGACTAGTGCCAATGAACTGTCTTTTAAAACAATATGTAACATTTCTTCTTTTTATAAAACCTCCAACCTTCTCTTTCTTCTTTGGACATATGAAGAAGACCGTCTGATCTGTGTGTATGCCCTGAATTGCAATTCTTGCTTCCCAAATAGAACATTAAATTTAGAGATTCATCTGAATACTGAATGAAGCTGGACCTTGGTTTTAGCCTTATTCTATTAGTGATTATTAATGAACAGTAGCGACTTAAAAACTATTTGACATAGCTAAAACTATCAGAATCAATAACCTATTTTAATAACTGTGAGATTCTATTATTCATAACCTAATGATAAGATACAAACTCCTCTTAAATCATGTATATGTTTAAAAAATTAAACAAAAAATTTAAAGAGAATTACATTTGTGAAAAATAAACTTTTATAATCTCATCACCACATTTCCATTATTATCATTACTATATGTATTCTTCTTTTAATCATCATCCTTACACAAGCCTGTCTCAGACTTCAGTTATTAATATTTGTTCAATAAGTATTTGTATCTTTTAATTCAATTATTTTTGCACTTCTCAAAACTCTTGGACCCTCACAACATCTACCGATTATTAATATTTAAATTTGTTTCATAGTTCTTTTATTTGGTTTATAAAACTCCCATATAGTATGTGGCCTCTCATTAATGTTTCTATCTAATACTTCATATAGTTAAGATGCTAATTAATATGAATAAAGTGAATTTTTAGTATTGGAATTGACTTTAAAATTTGGTTTAAAACAACATGAATATAGAAAGATTTGAGGAGGGGGAAAAGCATTAGTTACCTGAACCTTCCAATTCTTCTTAAATGTGAAAACATTTCACCCCCTGGGACATATTCCATAACCATGTATAAATTAGAATTATCCTATGAACAAATAAGAAAATAAATCAAAATTATGAAACTAGATAAAAATTATTTTAAGATGACACCATGTTCAATTAGAAAATGATAAATTTAAAATCCATCTGACATAGAGAATAAAAAGAAAATACCCTAGCTTTTCTATACTGGGGCATTCATCTTTCTTTCCACCTAATATGCTTGCCATAAATTAATCTGGGACTTTTGCTATTCCTGCTCTTGCAGGGAACATTAACTTTGAACAATTCAACACTAAGGCAATGGGATGATGCTCCAGCATGTGTGAAGGAATAACAAAAGTGAAGAAACAATTCGTAAACGTTCATAAGAATTTTACATTTTATGTACAAGACAGTAATAATTTTAATATCTTAACTATATGGGTCCTCATTTGACTTAAAGAATAAAGGTGGAAAAAGATTAAAATGTTTTATAGGATTCAATGTGCAATAAGCCAGGTATCATTCCAAATAGAGGAAAAGCTGCCAATTTAAAGAATACATCTCGTGCAACTTTATTGGATGCTGGAATAGAGGAGTGAAGACGGTTCCGCCTTGTACAAGTGAAAAGACTAGAACACAAGTTACTAAGTAAAAGAAGATGGTGAGATTATGGCAGAAAGGGTTCAAAGAAAGTGAGTGTGTTGGGTATAAGAACTGCGTAATAAGATACCCTATGGTTTTCTATAAAGTGAACATTTGATATTGTTAACACTGTCTCATGAAGAATCACACATATCACTTTGAACAATTTCCCCAAGGACAACCAAAATCTTTTAATATGTTACCTAAGTTTATAAGCATAATAGGATTTAATTACATGAGAACGAAAGATATTTCTTTTTTGTTTTTTCATATTCTGTAGGCTTGTCATCTGGTTTAGAATCCTATTCACAGTATCATATTTTAAAAAATACACCAGATTGAAAATACCTTATGTAAATATTATTGAAGTTTACCTTAAAAGAATACTCTAGTCGAACAAGAAAAGGAAAATTCACTGCCTGTAATATTCTTTTCTCATTCAAAGTATGCTCTATTTGCTTCAGTTTAACAACCTGTAATTGAGACATAAATATATTTAATGTATTTAAGCAAAAAGTTACCACCACTTTAAAAGAAAAAATTAATTTTTTCCCACATATTACTGAACTTGGACAAGGAAGATAATAATTGGCAACTATGATTCAAATAAAAGACCTAACTGAGGATTTAAAACTTGGTCTTAAGAAGGTCGACTTTATGGTTTCAGTTGAGAATCGAAAGCTAAATAGGAACAAGAAACAGACTCATAAAAATTACTTAAAAAATTAATATGTGAAAATACATAAGCCTTAATGACTTATGATCTACTAAACAAGCTGATCTAAACTCATTGCAATAAGTAGGTATTGATTTCAAATACTTAAGCAGTTGAGCAATAGGACTAAGAATTAAGGAAATATACATAGTTGGAAAATAGGGGTAAAAAAAACCAATCCATTCATTTTATAATACCTGAATAGATACAGGTACAAATTGTAAAAATCCATTTACACTGTCATAGAAGAGGACACAAAAATGTTGGGAAAATACAACTATGTCTTCACAACAAATAGGTCGTTTAAATGTAATCCTGCCTCTTCTGGATTGTCTGCTCAACAGAAGGAGAAAGTGCTTCATCTTAACTTCATGAACTGTGACTCCACATGGGATTCTATTTTTGAATTGAAGAAAATGTGGCCGACATAAATAACAATACTATACACATGGAAATCATTAGAAGGTGGCATCCTTTCTTGCTAGAAGTTGATTATCAATGCAGGAAGAGTCACAGATATCACACAGTTAAATATAAGGAATAAAAGTAATTAGAGATACCAGCCAGTTGTTGCTAGAAGTTGATTATCAATGCAGGAAGAGTCACAGATATCACACAGTTAAATATAAGGAATAAAAGTAATTAGAGATACCAGCCAGTTGTTGCCACACAAAATTAGCAGTATGCCCATAATACTGAGCAAGGAATAACGGAATGTTCTACTCTGTGCCTCCTATTCAGCCGGCTTCATGACTTTGTAGATGTTATTGCAACAATTTCCAACCTCAGGTTTTTTCAATCTCCAACATGAAGTGGATGGGTCACTGCTGCCCACAATGTAACTAGTTACAGAACCAACAGTCCATAATTATCACAATAAATTACAATTTTCCCTTAGAGTTCCTGGGGGATTGGTTCCAGGATTTCTGCAGAAACCAAATGCCTGGACGCCCAAGTCCCTGGATATAAAATAACATAGGTTTTGCATATAACCTGTGATATCCTCTGCATACTTTAAATCGTCTCCAGGTTACGTATCATATCTGATGTAATGTAAATGCTATGGAAATAGTTGTGATGCTGCGTTGTTTAGGAAACAATGACAAGAAAAATAGTAGGTACATGTTTAGTACAGAGGCAGTTTTTTTCCAGGTATTTTTCTACCCATGGTTGGTTGACTTCGTGGCCTTGGAACCCAAGGATGTGGAAGGCCAACTACAGATTAATTATCTATCAAATAGTCACAATACATAAGAATACCAAAACAACCAAGAGTGTATTATAAATGTCTTACCACAAAAATAAGTGAGATGATGATTATGTTAATTAGTTTGATTTAAGCATTTCACACTGTATATCAAATCATCATATTGTAACCCATAAATGTATACAGTTATGATTTAATAAAAATTAAGTAAAAAATACAAATAGAATACAGATGAGTGCAAAAATAAAATCATTTGAACGTACGGATGGTAAATCACGACCACTACATCTGTTTAATAGTCTAGTTGATAAAACTGGAGTTAACCCTGAGGGTACACAACAGTAAGTACAAACCTTCTGCTTATCTAAAATCTTCATGGCATAATACTGTTCCGTGGCTTTATGTTTCACCAACATGACTCTTCCAAATGAACCTGTGCCAAGGGTCTTTTTCCTTTCAAAATCCTCGAGCCCAGCATTATTCTACATACACATAAAAAAAAAAAGTAACTTTAAAGTTAGAAATACTCATAAGACGACTAGGATCATTGAAATTGCTTTAATAATACATAATCATAATGGATAATTCAATATATAACTATCCATTTTAAAACAATACAGAAAGACAATTGAGACTCCAGGGTATTGGTTCTAATTCCCCTTTGAATAAGAAAGATGTTGAGAAGATGTTGCAAAACAGAACATTATAGTAACAGGAGAAAATAAGAGTCTCAGCTGAAATAGTAAAGGTCATATTCCAACATGCATCTGGGTTTCTAATAAATTAGTTCTATATTTAGTAGTTACAAACTGACCAGAAGTTTGCAGACAAAGACTTATGTAAGCCACAGTCTCGGGGCACTTGGAAAGAACTGTACTGAACAGTTGGGCTGCAGGATCAGAGTCCTTTCCCTGAGTTACCTCCGAGGAAAGCACTGTCTTACTTCGTTTCTGTCTTACACAAGCTTATGTAATAGAACTTGATAATGGCATGAGAAATCCTACGGGCTTTTTCTCACTGATGTTATAATAACCCAGAATTACCTAAAACAGTAACAATAAGGAAAGAGGAGTTCCTCATTCCACAAAGAATCAAAAGGCAGAGTCCCAGAACAATAATCAGATTCTTTTTTTTTTTTTCTTTTCCTTGAATGGATGTTTTGTTACAAGGAAACATCTTTGTTTGGCTATGACTACAGCACAGAAACAAAGAATTAGAGGCATAAATCCATTGAATTTGTTGCTGCTGCAACAAAATGAAAATTACTTGGAACAAATTATGTGCTACATAGCAACAAGTAGTAATTGTTGAGCCATTTATTTAATAGATTTTCATTGCAAAGATCTCCATATTAGAAAAACATTTAAAGGACCGGTCTGTAGAGTGTTTAGCTTGAGAAAAATGTGATGCAGTATAATTCTTGGATAAGAGGAATCTGGATGGCTACTGGAGTTCACCATAGTTGGATTTGATTTCCATTGCAAACCAAACCTTGTCTTCTGAGACACATTGTAGCAGCTTGTTGGATCATTAGACAGAGCAAGCAATCTAAGTTTATGCATAAAACTTGTTTTCATCCTATTTTACTTTCACACTTCTAAATAATTTTAAATCACCATGAGATTCTTTATCAGTGCAAAAAAAGCTCTTATAATTCTAATTGAATTAACTTTATGGATTAATATTTAATTTTTCATTTTCTAAACATAGATATGTTAGGGAGATAGTTAGGATTCCAGGACACAATGGGAGCTCTGCCTTAAGGCTCCTGTAGCAATTGCCTCACTTGGAAGAGGACAGTGGGCTACATCTTAGTCCTGCTCCACCTTAATCCACTTTGGGGTAACTAACTGCCACAGCTGGGGGAAGGAGGAGTGCCCTGGGGCCAGACATCCCAGGAACAATAGGATTTGGACAGCGATTTAGAGCTAATTTTCCTGCTCTTAACTGTCCATCAAAAGTGATTCCAGGGTCATGCTGTAACTATGTGGAATGGTCCTGCCTAGACAGTATAAAATAACCCCAGACCATTACCAGAACCTCTTCTTTTGTAGGGACAAAGGGGGTCATTTGCTGTCTATGATGAACATATTTTACTCTGCAAACTTTTATCTTGCCCTTGCTCTGTAAGTCTATCTTTCTCTCACTCAATAAACTTTGTTTCTCACTTGCTTTGGAGGGTGTGGTCATTCTTCAGCCATGAGAACACCAAGAACCAAGAACTGCCTGAACCCCCACAGATAGATTGAATATATTTAATATATGTAATGAATAGCTTGTAAATAAAGATGAAGGGAAAAAATAAAGAAGAAAATAATGTTTAATATAGTTGCAAATAATAGACACGAGAGTTATTAATAGATAATAGAACATCTCTTTATGCTAGTCATTGCTTTTCTTTGTATTATAAAAAATATGCCACCTTCCTCATCTGCAATGCTTCATGTTATGTAATGTGTAACATTTTGTCATCATGACATCTAACCTTTGTGACTATGTTTAAATCACAAGTCATGCTCTAGGGGTTTCCAACTCTCTGTGCCACTTTGAAAGAAGAGTTGTCTTGGGCCATACATCAAAAATACAAATACTAGTGAAAGCTGATGAGCAAAAAAAAGATCCTTGCATAATTTTCAGGAAACCTGCCACCACGGATAAACACAAAAATCCTGACATAGTCTGCATGTGGCCTGCAGGCTGCAGGTTGAGCACCCCTATCCAGCATCTTTAGAAAACATTCATTAGAGTTCTTTAGTGGAAAAAAATACTTGAAATAGAAACTTCTTTGTGTCAGAAAGAAAAGACTTTCAATATTTAATTGGCTATTGAAGTTCCTTCATTATTTGTAATTCCAAAATAGATATTTTGGGGAGGTATAGATGGCTCTTTTTATATACAGTTTTTGGATCTTACGATCTGACATCCTTACATTATATAGAACATACCCCATCAAAATGTTGATAAAAGTCTTCTATGTACTTGATATATTGCCAATAGCCAAATATTTGTGATTAAGAATTTGAAACTACAATAGGGCTCTTATTGTTGCAATTAATAACAATAAGTGTACTATCAAAGTCATAATTCAAAATTAATATATTAAAAATAACAATATTTTATAGCAACGTATAGTTAGTATTTGAAATTTATAGTTATATATCATACTAGAAATTAGCTCCTTTTCTAATTTAGTTATACAAAAATTATGAATTAATGAATCAAAATTTAACATTATAGCAAAATCCCCATTGTAAGTTATGTTTACTAATGCTACATGAAAATTTAAATTTCTGAGGTAGTAAAAGTCTTAGGCAAGATTCATGATTTTACTTAACATGGAATATTTAAATTGAAGAAAATCTACATATTCCTTACCGGAGGAGGATTTTCCCATTTTTTCAAGAAGTCTTCTTTTGCTTTGGCTAGAAATTCTTTCACTGAAAATACATATAAAAACAAATTTGTAAGACTATTTACATTACATATATGAATATGTATATTACATATACATTTTCATATTACATATAAATATTTCTCTTAAAAAACACAGACTTATGTTAACTATTGTGACGAAGGATGTATTTACCACTGTGTTAAACTAGAGAGCTATTTAGTGCCTGTAAACAAGAAGCAGATACTTGCTGAGATTTGTAAGGATCTCTAATATTGTTCTGTATGGAAACCACTTGGATAATTTCAAATCTATTAACAAAAATACTGTTCCTGAGAACGGTATTTCCATTATGTCAGAAAGATAAGGTAAGGCAGTTAGAAATCAATCCAAGACCAAATAGTGATTGAAAAAAACCAGAAGTGACACTAACAGAGCCTTTAAACCAGGCGTCCTCAAACTGCGGCCCGTGGGCCACATGAAGCGGTGTGATTGTATTTGTTCCCGTTTTGTTTTTTACTTCAAAATAAGATATGTGCAGTGTGCATAGGAATTTGTTCATAGTTTTTTTTTTTTAACTATAGTCGGGCCCTCCAACGGTCTGAGGGACAGTGAATTGGCCCCCTGTTTAAAAAGTTTGAGGATGCTTGCTTTAAACACAAGAGACGAAAACATCTTGAGAACATGAACCTGTGAGTTGTGGAATTTCAGAAATAATTGGTTTTGAGAAAGAGCTCTTTCCTGACATAAGGATTTATGTTATGTGTGGATTAGATTTGTGTTCTTTCACCAAAGGCTAAGAGAAAAGGGGAAACCACTGACTAACACATACAGGATACCCACAAGGCCTTAAAATAAATAAATAAATGAATGAAACACAACAAAACAGCACCAACCAAAATCGAAGCAGCTTAAAATCTCATTCTAAATTTGGGGCAAAAACTAAATATCTGAATGCCTAATTTAAAATGCACACCAAAGTAAGACAATTCAAACCCAGATGTTCATACCTTAATAATAGCCACACTGTTTTCTGGAGCAGTGGTTTGAAGTTACAAATTTGTAAATTACATGATGAACCATTTAAAAGTTTTCCCCCTTTCATTGTCTTTTTACAAAGTTATTAAGAATGGTTTCTGTTTACAAAACAACTTCAGGCATTTATAAAGACAAATAATAGGGATAAAATTCCAAAGAGATAAAAATGACATTAACAAATGTATTCTGGTTCTTATCGTTAGGTATGAAAATAAAACCTGACCACACAGATGTATTTATTTTAGTGTTGTTTTTTTCTGTTCAGAAAGTTCCCAATATTTCTCTATTTGAATCTACAAAGAAGAAAACAACAATTAATAGAAGTTGAATAGCGTTGAAATAGCAAACAGCTGGAGTAGACAAAGTGAACTTGAAGTGGCACAGTGGTAATTATTCTAGAAACACTGAGGGTGAGGAGGATGATGATGAAAAGAGAATTAAAGGTGGATGTGAAGAACTCACAAATTCTTTAGGTCCTTTAATGATACCGTGGTATGTAAGTAAGGCATTTTAAGATATACATTATTATTTCCTGCTTTAGCCCAACATAGTCCCTTTGGCAAAACACAGCTACCAACCAAAAAGGCTGTTGGCATTTTAAATATTTTAATATTTCAAAATGATGATGGTAGGCTTTAAGAGCAGACATTACTTATTGGGTAACACTAGAGTATAAACTTCTGAAGACATTATTTTACTACTTTCTATAAGCTGTATTTTCATATAAAATATTGTTAACGCCTATTTTAGACAATTTGAGAAAAATACGTTTTAAAATTAGAATTTTCACATAGTAGGTAAATCTTATGCACCAAAAACAATGAATCAAATACTTTAACCTAATTGCCCAAATATGATCTTCTTTGGGGATGGATTAAGGGTGGCAAACTCTTTCATTTTCTTGGAGTTTAGTATGGTACAAGTCATCTTACTTCTAAAAGTTAATATACTAGTCACAACTGATGAAGAAGGGTTTTATATGTATTTTTTTTTTTTTTTGGCATGGAGCAGACATATCTGTACATGACATTGACTTGGAAATAATGTCTATAAAATAAATTAAAGCATAATTTATTGCAAAATGCAACTGTGGCTTTTAGGAAACAACTGTGATTCCCAAAATATACCCCTTATTTCTTTTGAAAAATATTTTTAGTTGTCTTTTATTTATAGAACTTGCACATCAAGTTGCAGTACAAACTCTCCAGATGCCTGTATGAGTATGAATAATTTAGAAATAAAAAAGAGAAGCAGGGAAAGAAAAAAAAATCCCTAACATCCTGTTTCAGCTTCTCCTGACACTTTCTGTTAAGTGGATCTAGAGTTTAAAAAAATATAACTGATCAAAGAAAGGCCTCTCAGTCTTTGCCAAACATAGTAAGTTGAGACAAATTCCTTTTTCCTGCCTGATGATGATCTAAAAGAAAAACTTCAGGTGTTAGTTAATTTTATTCACCAATAGAATCTTCAGGTAATAGTCTCTAAACTCATCAATATTCTGAGTTTACTGTCAATTAACACTGTAAATTTAAATAACCAGAGAAAAGCATTTAGAATGGTTAGTGTTAGGGTTAAATAACCTTTTACATAAAGGTTTTATGTAAAACTGATCAGAAATGGGTATTAGTCAAAGATACTCCATTTTGTAAATTATATTAACATATAAAGGGATTTCCTCTTAAGTAAGCATGAGAATTAATTATAATGTCATTAAATACTTTCATGAAGTAAACTGTGTCTGAAATAACTTCTTGTCGTATGATACACACACCAGAGCTCTAATTTACAGATGCATAATTAGATACAAAGATGCACACAGTCAGCTCTTTGTAAAAATAGGTTAGCCAAAATATATATAAATAACAAAATAAAATGACTAAAAATAAAGTATCTTGTAATATGTTGGATTACGAGTAACTCTAAAGCAATAAGTAATTCAGACCACACATATTTGCTTTGGATTTTATTTTTAGAATGTGGTAGATTAACTTCTAAATGCTTCTCTCTGGTAATTTAAAAAATTTCTATCCACTGACATAGGTGTTGGCAGATAATTAATAAAACCAGAGGTGGGAGAAGCAGCCAGATTCAAACATTGCACCATATTCAATCCAGAGTTCCCTATAAAGTATATACTTTGAAATTCTCAATTTTACAGTTTACTTGTATTCTAATACATAAGCCATATCTATATCTAACTTTGAAACCACGGTGATAGTTTTGGAGCTTGGAACATCTGAGTTAGAATAGTAGGTCTAATACTTCTCTGCTGTGTGGTCATAGATAAAATGCCTATCTTCAAAGTCTCAAACAGTCATTAGTAACTCTTCATTAAAAAAATATATTTTATTCTATATTGGTCAATAATGGAGCCAATTAGATACTACAAAAATAACAAAGGCATATCAAACATTAACTTAATTTATCCCCAGAAGTATAAACTTTCAATTATATTTAATTCTATATTCAATTTGTTTCATTTAAAGTCTATCATATATTGCATTCTAAAGGAAACAAGCATTCCAAAGGGATCTATAGGTTCACCCAAGGTTTACTTGCAGGAACAGTTACCCACATTCATGAGATGATAGAAAAAAAAAAAAAACAACAGATAATTTTCAAGCATTTCCAAAAATTCATAAAAATACAACTTAATTCTTATCCTCCCAAATATTTTTGAATGTTTTTACATATAGGACGTAGTTTAAAAATCAGATTTCAAGTGCATTTTAAACATTAGTAAAATTGACTAAAAATTCAAGCATGGCACAACTTTATCTCATATAATTCAGATAATTCTAAGTAGTAGGATAAGAATGTTTCACTAATAACATTTAAGTAAACTTATGTATTAGCTGTATTGGGGTTCTGTGTTAGATAAACTAGATCACTGCTTACCATACAGAGAACATGTTATTAGTTATAGTATGCCATTAACCAATTCTTAAAAGAGAATCATATTTGTAATAAGAGTTTATAAATTTATTTTAAGATTTATGAATAGGTTACAACTACTCTAAATGTTGAGTTCTCTAGTTTTTGTAATGAGATAACTCTTGCCTTCTTATTCTATACAACTCTACCTTTTATTCAATTTATATTAGAAAAATAGAAAGGAAACAAGCAGATAATACAACAAAATAGAATAAAAACTTCCTTGGTAAATATCTAGTTAAAATATTAGCTGTTCCATTCAAAATCTACAACAGTATATATTTTTTCAAAAGCCACTTATTAATCTGGGTAATCTAAGTGGGGTGTGTTAATTGTCTTTTGCACACCTTCCACTGTTTCATGATGCCATATTTATTGTGTATAAATTTTACGCAGGAAATTGTAATATAAATCATTTCCATAGATACAATAAACATAAAACTAAACAAACCATTTCCTTCATCAATAAAAATATTTTATTAACTCAACATACTTAATACGATATAACTTTTGTAAGGCGAATAAACACTTGCAAACAACCAAATAAAAGTTTTAAAGTAATATTTGTTGTATTAAAAAGTAGTTGGCCTACCAGATATTTCTGAAGAGGAGCAAGCTTGTGTCCAAAAAAAAAAAAAAAATTAATGAAACAATTATTAAATTACACTTTATAAAAATAACACATTAGCATAAAGTTACCTATATACATTTCCCCAGAATATTATATACAGAAAAAAAAAGTTAATGTAGAAACTTAATTACATGTATTTGACTGCATATTACTCAAATAGACATCTTAAAATTAAATGGTAAAGAAATAAAATCAATAACTACTGGTTAGTGTCAAAATCAATACCATTCTAATTTTTCTTAAAAAACAACTAACAAAAACCTTAACTCTTGTGACAATAAGGCTAATAATTTGAAGAAGGAAATGTAGAAACAAGTCCTGTAATTATTGCAATACCTTCTTTGGACTTCTGATACTCAGTTAAACTTCACTGCAGGGAAGACATAATGACTTATAACACCTTGTTTATTTCCTTCTGAGAGACTTTTAGGGATTCCACTTTCTTGTTTCTTAGCTTAAGGATTTTTTCAACAACATTTATTGAGCACCATTGAGTGGTGTCAGATTCTGAGAATACTAGGAAGAATAAACATATCTTCATTGTTAAGCGAATGAGAAGCTAAATGGGAGAAAGATGAATCATTATTTTGGAATATGATAAGGATTACAATGAGGGAAAATATAAGGTGCAATGAGAGCGTGTAAGAGAAAATTCTTGGATAGTGAGACAAAGCATAATAGGGGACACAGTATTTGTGCTGAATCTCAAAGAATACAGAATACCTCTGGCAGATAAAGTTGGGGAAGAAGACATTCTAGGTTGAGATGACCTTGTCTAAAAGGCATGGAGGAAGAGCATGGTTTATCCGGAAATGGAAATTGACTTGTAATAGCTGCAGCACAGGGTATGAGTGTAGGAGAGCCCAGGGAGGGCCCTGCGCTGACCAGCAGGTGCCCGATCATGGAGGGGCTTGTTTGCCATAGTGATGCTTGTCAATGAGTGGGAAGGAAGGGGAACCGGTGAATTAGGTCGCAGTTGTTGAACTGTATTTCTTCAGGGAAATAGAAGGCAGGGTGGCTTGTTAAGAGTAATGAGGTTTGACGAGGATTAGAGGCTGGAGTATTTTAAAACTAGATGGCTATCTATATAGGGATAAAGGAAAGGGCTATTCTAGAATTTTCTATTGGGAAAGAACAAGTATTAGGTACTATAAGAAATTACATGTTTTATAATGCTTTTTTTAGTAATAACAGTTCAAAAATTTGTAACTAAACAGATTGTAATTCATATGCCCCCTACGGTCTTTGTAATTATTTTCATCTCTCTCCTATACCTTAATAAAAGTATTATTATATTTCAGAATTATTTAGTGTATGTCAGAAAGTACAAAACAGTATGGAAACTGAGGCAAATTGCCTATGAAAATATCAACTTTTATCAACAAATAACAGAAGAGGACAATGTTTCAAAATCTCTGGGCAGCATAAATCTAGAGGAATGTATGATGTTAGTCTACCTTTGCCACCCTTACTTCAAACACCCACCTCTTTAGAGCTCTATATTGGGTAGTTCTAAGAACACCCTCCTGCTCCCCTCACACACACACTGTACTGCAAATATTTTCAGTCAACAGACTTCCTATAACAATTAAATATAAAATATTCTAAATGCCATAAAATACACAATCCAACGTATAATAATCAAAATAACACAATATTCTGGTAAAAATGGTTTCCTACCAGATTCATCTGATGATTTGCGTGCTTGATAAAAAAAATACATTAAACAGAGATTAAATTACATATAAAATAACATACCCACAAGAAGTTACCCATTCATAAATATTTGCTAGTATATTACACATAGAAATACAATGAAAAACATTCTTAAGCATACATATCAAAGAATGTCTTATATAAAGATTACAACAAATTCTTTGGATATATATATATATATATTTTTTTTTTTTTTAAGCAACCAAAACCCTACTTGGAAAACATGTTTATAAATTGTCCTATTCCATCCCTTCACTCTGAAGGATAGTTGTGGTCCTTTTGCTGAAGGGGCACTTTACTTGCCTTACCTAGTCAATCATGTTCATTCAATGTAAATTCACTGTGACCTTAAAAACAATAATGGGTACAAAAAACAATTTCAATACTGTAATCGTATTTGTCCAGTTTACTGGATTGGGCCATGCCTACCTTTGATTTCTAAGATACTAATTAGTCTTTCTATAAACACTACAGTCTCACATGAATGAGTGTCTGGAAATTTAACAGGCAGTAAAAGCTGCATTTGCTATGACAATATTTATTTTACTCTTCTTTCCTCTTTCTATGCTTTGTTTTTTGTTAATTCCTTATCAAGTCTTGGTTACAAGTGAACAGTACCTTGATTCACTAAACTGTGAAAAAATAAAAATTTCATTATAAACTTTATATAGATAAAAGCATACAAATGTTTAGGAGATGTATTTAAACAATACAATTCTAGAAAAAGATACGTTAGCTTATTTGACGTCTGCATGGATGGTTGGCTACAGTATGAACCCACAAAGTGTGTTCACGTTTTCTCTTCTAACAGCTATCTGGAGGTACCATCCATGCCGTGTCTGATTGGAGATGTTTCCTATAGGATTTTATAATGAAAACTTAAAACTAAATTTATAGTCATACAACGAATGACCCAGGCAATCTTTGAAATGTTCTTTGAAATACACTTTACTTCCTTCATTGTTCACTGAGGCTTTTTTCAGAGATATTTACCGCAATCATATGTTAACGAATTTCCAGACATTTCTAATTCACATAGAAATGTAAAATGTGTTGCTGCCAGACAGTATAGAGGTAGGAGTAAATCTCTAGAGGACAGAAATGTACGTTATCAACTTAGTAACAGATGACTCAATAAATGGACGTATCAACTTACAGCCCTCCCACCACATCTCCATATCATCAACAAAATACGTCAATGTCAGTCTTTGCAATTTTTGCTAATCTTAATGAATATGAAGTCACATCTTTTTGTTACAGAGTAGGTAAATATCTCTCAGAAGAATGTTATAATTTTTCCCTTAAAGATCTTATTACTCTTTAATTAGATTTTTTCCCTGGTTCTTTATTTCTCTGGTCGCTATTAAAAATCACCTTTTATTTTTGTTGCTGATGTATAGAACATAGTTGATATTTGTATATTGATTTTGTTATGTCTGGCAATCTTTCCAGAATCTCTTATCAATTCTGAAGTCATATCGATAGATTCTCTTTAGTTTTCTAAGTAGACCTCACGTATCAGCTGGGAATAAGGCAGTTTTGTTTCCTCCATCTTCTTGTCTTCTTGTGAGCTAGGCAATGGTGTGTAGAAACAGCGATAGTGGGCATTCTTTTCTCTTTCGGACAAAATGTTCCTAACTAATTCTCTTTCCTTATACTTTACTTGTAATACTATCCTAGACTCAACAAATGAATACATTTCCTCTTTTTCAATGCTCTGGAAGACACTGAGACTGAAATTTTTGTTCTCTGAATGTTTCCTGGAATTTGACTGTAGAACAGTCCTAATTTTTTGCTTTGAATAGAAATTTTAACTAATTCAGTTCATTAAATAGGGATAGTTCTAATCAGTTATTCTAAAAACAGTTTTTCATGAACAAACTTTTGCTTCTAACATATCTTTATTTCCTCTTTCACTGATTTTTGCCCATGCTTTTATCATTATGGTTTCTCTCTTCTTTTGATTTACCATGTCGTGCTTTTCCTAACTTTACTTCCATTGTGAATCTGTCTCCTTTCCTAATTTAAGCATTTAAAAATTTATCTCTATATGTTTCTGTGTATTCTCCAATTACTGAGTAAGAGTTCTCTCTATGTATCTATAAATTTATGTAGTTTTCCTTGTAAATGGGTCAATTTTGGTTTACGTGTTTTGAGGTTTTATTAGAGACATACACAATTTCTTGCTCTTCGGTATTTCTCGTTCACATCTTCATTTTAAGGAATAGCCTCTCGGTGACCATCCTACTGTGTCTACTGACATTCTGGGGAGGGTCAATCCTGTTGTGTCTCAATATCATTTGTAATAGATGCGTCGGTGTATATATGTGTGTGTCTATTTTGTTTCTGATTCTGAACTAAAAGTTCGAAGGGGCTTTCTTTGTGAGAAACCCACAGACTTGACCTGAGGATGTGTCCCCGGAGAGTTTTGTGTCAGCTTCTGCCTGGCACGCTGTATATACCACAGCCTGCAACTGTTCTGATAATATATTTTATTGGCAGTTCTTAGACCCCACAATTAATAAAACCTGAAATCCACCTGAGGGGAGGCAGCTGACAGAGTTCTTGGGAGAAGCATCCCTCTCATGCACACCTCTCCCCGCCTCCATTTAACAAGCTTCCTTATTTCTCCCTGTGTCAGTGAAGAGGTTTTCTTTTCTTTTCTTGTTTTATTTTTTGAGACAGAGTCTCATTTTGTCACCCTCGGTAGAGTGCCTTGGCATCACAGCTCACAGCAACCTCCAGCTCTTGGCTTAGATGATTCTCTTGCCTCAGCCTCCCAAGTAGCTTGGACTACAGGCGCCCGCCACAATGCTCACTTATTTTTTTGTTGCAGTTTGGACTGGGCCCGCCACCCTCAGTATATGGGGCCAGAGCCCTACTCACTGAGCCACAGGCACTGCCTGAAGAGGTTTTACTTTCTACTTTATGCTTTCACTGAGGTTACGATCCTTTGAGGATCTGGCTTTATACAGGGGGCCTAAGAAATCCCTGAATTTGTTCTCTGAATCAGAGAACTTGTCTTCCATCTCTGTGAAGCCATTTTAAACAAAAGCCCTTTGATCACCAAGGTAGGAAAAGCTCTTCAGGGTAGTCAAAGTATACTTCCCCTTGAAGCTCTGGTTTTCATTCGCCACTTCATTTTTTGCATTTTGGGAATTTATTTTAATCTTTATAAATTCAGGTATTCATTTAAAGACATGTTGGTTATAGTTTATTCAGCAGTTCAAGGTGCCCTAAAAATGTTTCCAAGTTATCTAGTGTCCAATTAGGTTGTTTCCTGTTAGGTTGTAAGATGCAAAGAGCCCTGGACGTTTGTGGAATTCATTTTTTATGCTTGAAGTTCCAAATTTTCACCAGGATACATTTAAGTGTTGGTATCTTTGTTAACATTGACAAAACATTGTCAGTGCCACCAGCCACATACACCGAGGTTGGAGGGTTCGAACCTGGCCTGGGCCGGCTAAACAACAATGATAACTGCAACAAAAAAATAGCCTGATGTTGTGGCGGGCACCTGCAGTCCTAGTTACTTGGGAGGCTGAGGCAAGAGAATTGCTTAAGCCCAAGAGTTGGAAGTTGCTGTGAGCTGTGACGCCACAGCACTCTACCGAGGGTGACATAGTGAGACTATCTCATAAAAAAAAAAAAAATGTCAAGACACAAAGAGCTGTTTCAATCTACAGGCTTTTCTTCAACTAAGTTGTTTTCATGAATCTAATTTTTTACGATTGCTTCTGCTATATGAATTGTATCTGTTCTGTGGGAATGCTATTCCTTCAATTTGTAGAATGTCTTATTTTTATTTATTTGTTTTTGTCCACTTTTATGTACCTTACTTTTCACATCATAATTTTTATCTTAGACTTTTCCCCTACATTCAGGTAGAGTTTGTATTCACTTCATCAATTTACTTTTCTGCAGTGACTGTTCTTTACTGCCTCTAACATGGCTTTATATTCTTCTGCAAATACCAGGTCTATTTTCTTATAGCCTTTCCTTATCACATCATTATGCTTCTTTTCCATACTTGCCTGAATCTCAGTCAGCTCTCTTTTTATGCTAGTTTGTTGTTTTATTTTCTTATCTTTCACTCACTGATTCCATGTCCATTTGAAATTTTTAAGAATTAACACAGATGATGCCTGTAATTTTTTATGTTTACGCTCTACTGCAGAAATATTTTCTAAATATAATTTCATTCTCTCCTTTTTGAAGTCTGTGATTTTATTCTTCTATGGTGCATACCCTCTTTTACAGGCACCATGTTACTACTTTTCTTGTAATTCATTCATGGACAATTAGAAGCTTTTCAAAACTTTACAAATGCCCCAAAGAAGGTAAATTGGACCTTCTTTGGACCCTCTCACTCCCTGTTTAGGTGCTGTTAGATTCAACTCCCCAGATCTTTTAGATCATATGTATTTACATTATCATTTAAATAATCCAGTAACCTTCAGAACTGGGACTGCAGCCCAGACTCTGTGTGCCTAGCAATGAAGGGAGAGCCTTTCCATATCTGCAAGAAAAAAGGCCACTTTTCAACCTTGACCAGCCTAATATACTCTTGGTTGTTTTGCTCTGTCTGTTTTAGATGGAAATTAAATAGCAGTGTTGGGCCTTCTACTCATTTCCCCCACAGTCTTTCTTATAAGCCTCATCCCTCCAAGTTAGTGAGAGTAAAACTATTGTTTGTTTCCACGAAGGTAAGCTACTCAAATTAGAACTGTTAGTTCGACTTTGGAGTCTGGTCATAAATCTGATCCTATACATTTTGGGGCAAATACTTGTCCTTAATTTCGGGATTAATGCACTGTTCTCTCAATTTTGTGTTCTTATAATATTTTCAGTCAGGATCTAGAAAGGGAAACCAATTAGGTGCCTGTGCTCAAGTCTGCAACTTCTGTAACTCAGAGCAGGTCAATGCCTCCTCCCACAGAGATTTGCTCTCAACCACGGCTGGGTCAATCAGTGCTTTGCTTAGGATTCTGATACAGTGAGGCTAGTTATGTCAATAAGCTCATGAATTAGGAGTACTCATGACTCTGAACCTGGTGGATGACTAAGCAGCTTCTTGTATAAGCAGCAGAGAAAACTATTGTGTATACATAATGAGGATAATAAAGCGGGTACAAGGAGAAAAAAAAAGTAAGAAGTCCTGTGATCTCAGAGAGAAAAACTGAGAGAAGGTACCGTCAGGATTGCAGTCAGCTTTCCAAATCTCAACCCTACTTTTTAACCTTTGAACTCCATGCCAAACTTTGCATCCTGATAGTATCTATTATTGTTCTCTGTTTAAGCCTATTTGAGTAGGTTGCTATTTTTTCTAATCAAAAGGGCCTTAAGACAGTTCAATACAGTTTTGGAGGCATTCCTTTAGTACATCTTCATAAAACCTGTTTGCAAAGCAAGAACTTCACAGAAAGAGTTGAAAGAAAAAAATTAGAAAGTGACAAGTAATTACACAATCATAATCAATATTTTTAAACACTAGAAAAGATAAAAGTTCTGACTGATACAACTTAATCTCTTAATCCTTTTATGATACTACAAAGATGATGCAGGAATAAGTAAATACTGTGATTATTGTATTTTCTGAAACAAAAAAAAATCAAAAGACACAACTGATATCCTTCTTTGGTAATAAAAGTGTTCAGATATGTAAAAAATGAATAATATCTAGTCATTCTTGTATCCTACAAACATGTATGGGTTCTTTGCTCTGCTTGGGGTGCTGGGGTGATTACTGGAAACACACTGAAAAGGTCCTATTCTTGACTCAAGGAGTTCAAAGTTTAGAGATTAGAAAGTGACACACAAATATATAATTTCAATATAATACATAACTGTTATAGTTTGTGTAAGATTGGTTTGGGAGTGCAAAGAAATCACCTAATTCTACAGAGTCAATGATAAAGGCACTGAAGAGTGCAGCTGGCTCTCAGGGCGCTGATGACGAAAGGACGCACACATGGAAAGGGAGTCAGAAATCTCACCTAGTGCAGTGCATATATGTCAAAACTGGCGAGGGGGTTGCAAAGAAAGCCAGAGCTGTGGGCCACTGATCTCGTATACCTTCCTAAGGAGTCATTTTAGAGGCAATAAGGAGTAATTGAAAGTTTTCAGACTGGATTATGAACTGAGTGCATTTGCATCTTAAAAATTTCAGTGTGGAAAAAGGGTCCAATGGGATGTAAATCTGGAATCTGGGGGACTGGTGAAGTGGATATTATGATAGGATTGAGACCAGATCTAGAGTACCTGATCTAAAAGCATTCCTGCTGTCAGTGAGCCTGGAGAAAATCTGGGGACTTCTGAGGTGGAACCAAAGGCCCTTAATGACTGAGTGTGTCCCTGAGGGGAGAAGCAAGGTGTTGGATCTTACTTCCTGCCTGGGCAGTGGGATCATTAACAAAACCCAGAATCTATGAAAAAGGAGCAGATTTGGGTATGGGAAGACAAAATCTTACTTCTGAACTGAACGCGCAGGTCATGACGGAAGATGTGGGTGTGGATGAGATTCCTGGGAGAGAATTAAGCATCTGAAGAAGGGCAAAGACAGATCCCCAGAGAAAACTAACATGTAATTGACCGGCAGAAGAAATGGAATGGCTTTGTAACCAGAAAAGCACAATGTACACAAAAATACCGAATGTGTCATTATAGACTTAGACCAAAAGGCCTAACATTTGCTTGTTTTTACAAATAATGCCACATTTCACTTGTAATTTTCCACATTTCGAAATGGCTAGGGCACAGCAAGATCACTTGAAATCGGACAATCTTGAAAAAGCCAGAATATGTAGCTGTGACTACTATGATCCCCGTGGTAGAAAAACATAGAAAAAAGAAGGCCAATCTGATCAAGTCTATCAAATACTATCCATAGTCTATAGTTTTCTTGAAAGAGAAATAAAGGAACAGAGAAGCAGCAACAATTTTCTTGAGCTAAATCCAGCACATCCTTTGTAAAAGCCTCCAGAACACACCACAGTGGCCACCTAAAGATTCTAGGTTCCATGCCAAATTTTCAAAGACAGAACAAACATGAGCCCAATTCAAAGAAATAAAAGTAAGATAACTAGCTATATTCAATTTTGAGATCCACAGAAATCCTAAGGAAAATGAACATGTCGATTTTGTAATCCTAGTCCAAACTGAAACCCCCAAATCAGAAAGATCTACTTCGATAACTGGAGAATAACAATCTAGTTAATTCCCAATATTCTGCATATAAAAATGTTCCTTTAAAGTCTAATATTCTATAATAAACAAATATATAGTAGTGCTTGAAGGGCTTATATTGTACTGCAGCAGGGTAAAGAATGTTGACAATAAGGAGGGTATGAGGGAAGCAAAGGTTCATTGATTTTAAATTCTATCATTATACAGCAAAAATCCAATTCTCTCAAGCTCAGAATTCTAATTTCAAATCTCTTAAGTGTAAATTACAGGTCTGTTATGTTATCAGAGAAACCATATAACATTTCCCCTAAAAATATCTGAATCAAAGGTTAACTTCTAAACATTCGCTTAATATGCTAATGAATTATGCTCTAACCAAGTATTTCTCACTCTAACAACAGGATATCTATTTTTAGCTGCAGGTTTGGCTTGAAGTGACAGCTTTTACCCCATGATAAACTGCAGTTTATACTGTAGTACAATTTCTCCAAAAGCACTTTTGGACATTTTTAGAAAAAAAGAAATTTTATCATACTAACAAAAAAGAGACTAGTTATCACCAGTGAATTCTAATAAGTTACTTCACCCCAAAATCTGTTTTTTAAAAATTTAACAAAGCCTCCAAAACAAAAATGCATATATTTATTTCGTCATTAAATCCTCATTTCTCAATGAATTTTAGGTAAAAGCAACAAACAAATCAACAACGTTTTGGCAGCATCTTATCTTTAAGATTTTTAAAAAATACAACAAAAAGGAATCTAACAAGAATTAGTATTTGAATGACAAAGACAATCAAGGGAAAGGGAAGGTAATTATCTTCAAGACAAGATATTTTTAAAAATTCCTCTCATCATGGTGGGTCTTCTAGTCACTAATTTATAACACAATTAATAACAGAGCATAACAAATACAATAAATCAGACCACAGGGAAAATTAGAAACTGATTACTGGTATTGACTATTAACAGTGGTGTTAATTGTTTGCAGTTCTTAATGGCTTTAAAAAGCAATTCACTATAATGCCTGATTTGCAAAAGCATCGATACAAAACATAATTCACAGTAGCTCTGGCTTTACATCCCTTTAAAAATATTTTTCCTTCTTATAGTTAAATATTTTTTAAAAAATATTCAGCTGCAGAGTCTCAGAGAGCATACTTACCACTCATGATGAAAACCAACCTTTCCAAAACATATTGCTCATAACAACAATCCAATGGCAAAGGGAATTATGCTAATCTCTAGAGGGAGAAGAACCGTTGGTGTAAACACATACCCGGGAACATGCAGCCACAGAAAAGGAAAAGAGCTTTCTTTTGTTTTAAAAAGAAAAGTCCCTAGAAGCAAAGCATAGCCGCCTAGCTTGAGATACCACTAGTAAACATCAGATTAATGCCAAAGATGTACATAAGTAGACCGAATTTCTTTCCAGCTAGTTATCCTAGCCTCCTTCATATACCACTAGAACAACTCAAAATGGCAGGGAGAAAATGTTCGAACCAGGATGTATAAGATGTTCTCAATTATATCAGCATGAGTTGTTACCACGGCAACATTAGACCAGCATTATCTGTTCACTTGTAACCAAGGAGTAGCTTTTCTAAAGCTTTAAGCAAGCAAGATAAATAAAATACCTTTTTATTTTAGAGGCACATGATTCTAAAATTACCAAGTTCCTTACATTTAAGCACTAATCTACCCTTTTTACATTTTTCAAAGATATAAAAAAAATGCTGTTTTCTTCAAATACTCACACAATCCCATGTTGAACCTGGCGAGGAACAAACAGCAGAATGATTGCACCTAAACGTCTTTCAACTACACCAGCTCTTACTGCTAACTGTGGACCTCGCTGATATTAAAATGCTGTGTGCTGTTGCTAGTGACTATTGGCGGTGAATCTTATTGCCCAGATCGCTGATAGCTTTCATTTTTCATGAGCCAGAAAGCTATACTGCAGCACAAAATGTTAACCATTTAAACATTCTGTATTACAGAAGAGACAAAATATATATATCTGCATTTATAGGGATAAATGCAGAATGACATTTATAAACTTCCACTAAATTTAGCATTACAAACCATATCAGATGCCATCCATGTGGTATTCAAAGGAAGATAATACACAAAAAGTTATTGGCAATTATTGTTGTAGTGTTAAATTCCTCATATCAAACAGGATTAAGATGACAGATTGTCAGATTAAGATGGCATGGTGAACAGACTGTTTTGATTCCCAGAGACCCTAAATTTGTAGCAAAATGGTACATGGGATCTACAGAATGGTGCCTTATTAAGAGGAACTTTAGCACGTGAACTTGCCATTTTAAAAGTTGCCAGGTGAGGCAGGACTTTTGTGATGGAGCAATCAGTAAGGAAATCTCCCCATGAAACAACTCTGGAATTGGACAGTCAAAAACAACGATTTCATGGTTCTGGAAATTGAGCAATCAAAGACAACAAATTGAGAAGTATTTATTCATGAAAAACTGCTGAACTTTGCATAAGAACAGTGGGCGTCTGTGATGTTTGTGAGTAGGGCTGCTTCTATTTCTTCACAGCTCAGTCAGGACAGGGCTGGTCATGAAACTACCCTGTTTCCCCGAAAATAAGACAGTGTCTTATATTAAGGTTTGCTCCCAAAGATGCGCTAGGTCTTATTTTCAGGGGACGTCTTATCTTTCCTGTAAGTAGGTCTTATTTTCAGAGGATGTCTTATTTTTGAGGAAACAGGGTAGCAGCATCATTGCTGGAACAGGCTGACTTGATTGGGAGTGAAGGCCAAAAACCTATCAGTGCTTTGTCAGCAATAATAACAAAAAAATCAAGTGGTAAGAGATTAACGGGGGAAGTGCTCAGCTCTACAAGTCTAAGTTTATAGACCTGATAGGGTTGGGCAGCAGACTGGTGGTCTAGGAATAAATTTAACAGGGAAAATGGAAATGAGTCAGATAGAAGTTAGATTAGCTCTCCACATATTCCTCGTTAGACAGGAGGCTATAATGTGCAAAAGGGCTCCGTGAAAAGTTAAAGCTGGTACAGACTTAAAACTATCTGAACATTGAATGTGTTTCACAGGTCCATCAGCACTAATTGGTCCAAGTGTTTGAGCACAACCTTTGACCAATTGTTAAATAACAAACAACTAAGCTATGGAGACACAGGGCAATTCCTAGGAAGCCACGTTAGATTTTTAGAATAGGAATAAAACCTCCCAAAATAAAACATAAACAAAACTAACTGTCAGGGAAGAAGGAATAATAAGAATACAGAACTACTACTGTATCATATTTTAAAAAGTCAATTTTTGATAAAAACTGTAATTAATAATAAAGGAAGTCAATAGAAAATGTCCCTGAATGGGCCCAAATATGGAATTTAGCAGACAAAGACTTCAAAACAGCTATTATGAACATGTAAAAAGAATCTTTCAGAAGTTGTATTTATGTTTAAAGAATAAAGGGAAACATGATGGCAATGACATAACAAATAGAAAATTTCAATACAGAAAAATACCTATTTAAAAATAGTTTCTTTTCAGGCTGATTGTGGTGGCTCATGCCTGTAATCCTAGTACTCTGGGAGGCCGAGGCAGGAAGATTCTCCTGAGCAAAGCAAGACCCCATCTCTATTAAAAATAAAAAAATTAGCGAAGCATAAAGGATCAGAGGAGATAAGAGGATCTGTTGAGCCCAAGAGTGTGAGGTTGCTGAGTAAGACTCTGTCTTAAAAAAAAAAAGTTTGTATTCAAAAGTACAATAACTAAAATTTTAAAACTCACAATAGACCAAGAGCAGATTTGTGAGAACGAAAGATAAAATCAGCGAACTTTAAGATAGAAAAATAGAAATCATCCAGTTGGAAGAACACAGAGGAAAAAGATAGAGGAAAAATCCACAGAGCCTCAGAAACCTGTGGAATATCCATGGTACAGCACATCTAGAGGGAATTAGAAGGAGAAAGGAGAGATGGTGGGTGAATTAAAATACGTTTGAAGAAATGATGGCTGAATCTGTCCCAACTGATGGAAAATATTAACCTACAGATCCAAGAAGCTCAATTAATGCCAACCAGGATAAAAACAATAAAGATCCACACTCACACACATCAGAGTCAAGCCGCTGAAAGATAAAGACAATCAGAAAATTGTGAAAGTAGCAAAAGAGAAATGACTAATCATGTATAGGAGAAAAACCAGTAAGATTAATAAAGACTTCTCTCTAGAAATGAGAGGGCAGAAATAAGTGGAATGACACATTAAAAGTGCTGAAAGAAAAAAGAAACAAACTTGTCCATCAACAATTTTATATCAAGGAAAACTAGGAGACTGAAAGTACTACTGTTAAAACTTTAGCTAGACTCTGTAAATATTAAAATAAAATTCATAAAAACAAAAGGGACAATATTAATTATAAAAATAAGGAATGAAAAAATATCACCAGTGATGTTAGAGGATTAAAAGGATTGTAAGGAAAGTTGACACAAACAACTTTATGTCAATCACATAAGGTAACTTAGGTGGAATGAACAAATTCTTAGAAAGATGTAAATTATCAGAACTATCTCAAGAAAAAGAAAAGCTGAATAAATAAACTTATAATGAATTAAAATATTGAATTTGTGATTAAAATGTTTCCCACACAGAAA
Source organism: Nycticebus coucang (assembly GCF_027406575.1). Taxonomy (NCBI): domain Eukaryota; kingdom Metazoa; phylum Chordata; class Mammalia; order Primates; family Lorisidae; genus Nycticebus; species Nycticebus coucang. The sequence goes on along the minus strand of NC_069784.1, from coordinate 15,914,996 downwards.
ATCTCAGGTGTACATGCCTTTATACCAATCCTATACAAACTTTCTCTGCATACAGAGAATGAGGGAACACTCTATAAGGCCTGATACCCAAGCTAGGCAAAGATCAAAAGAAAACTATTGACCAATATACATCACAAATATTGATGCAAAAATGTTTACATCAAACTTACTCTAGCAGTGTGTAAAAAGGATTAGACCACATGACCATATAGGATATTTAGTACAGGAAGGTAAGGTTGGTTCAGCATTGAAAATCAATTAATGGACTATACTATATTAATACAATAAAGGACTAAACCCAATATTATCTCAATATATACAGAAACAGCATTCCACAAAATGCAACAGCCATGATAAAACGCCTCAACAACTAGAACTAGAAGGGAACTTCCCCAAACTGATAAAAGGATGTGGGGACAGAGAAATCCTATAGCTTATGTCATATTTAATAGTTAAAGAAAGAATGCTTTTCCCATAAGACTGGGCACAAAGCATTAACTACTCCTACACAGCTTTGTCTTGGAGGTTCTAGCCAGTACAGGAGGCAAGAAAAATGATACTAAAGGCATATAGATTGATAAGGATGAAATAAAACTGCCCTTATTTGCCAAAGACAAGATTCTATATGTAAAGTATGCTAAAGAATCTGCAAAGAAACTACTAGAATTTAAAAAAATGAGTTTAACAACATCATACGATATAAGATTAATATGCAAAAATCAATAACATTGTATATATTAGCAATCAACAATCAGAAAGTGAAATTAAGAAATAGGTCCATTCGTAATAGTATCCACAGAAATAAAACACTTAGAAATCACTTTAACAGGACTTGGAGAGTAATTAAATGAAAGAACATCTAAATAAATGTAGAGACCTTTCGTGTGCACGGATGATAAGACTCCGTATTGTTAAGAAGATAATTCTTCACAAGTTAATCTATAGATTCAACATAATCTCTATGAAAGTCCCAGCAAGATTTTCTTTAGAAACTGACAAGTTGATTATAAAATTTACATGGAAATGCAAAGGAACCAGAATGGCCAAAATGATTTTGATGAAAGAATAAATTTGGAGGACTTACACTGCTTGATTTCAAAACTACTTTAAAGTTAAAGTAATTAAGACAGCATGACATCAGGCATAAGGACAGACAGACCATTCAGTGGGAGGGCACGCAGAATTCAGAAATGAATCCTTACACTGTCAATGGATTTTTGACAAAAGCGCCAAGACAATTCAATGGAGAAAGGAGAGTCTTTTTAACAAATAGGGAAATAAAAATTGGATATACATATTTAAAAAAACTCCAATCCATATCTCACCACATATATAAAATTTAACTCAAAATATGAAATTTTAGAATTAAGCACAGATTAAAAATCTTCATTACTCTGGGTTACACACAGATTCCTTAAGATATAATATCAGAAGTATAATCAATAAAGGAAAAAATGATGAATTGGACTTCACTAAAATTATAAACTTTTGATCTTCAAAAACAACATTTTAAAATATACCAACACAAACCACAAGCTGGGAGGAAATATGTGCAGGTTATATAACTCAACTGGAAAAGAATTTGTGTTCAGAATACATAAAAAATTCTTACGACTGGATAATAAGAAGACAAACAACTCAATTTTCAAAGAAAATACATTTCTCCAAAGTGGATACACAAATGGCTTGAAAGAACATAAAAATATGCTCAACATCATCATTCATTAGGGAAATACAAACTGAAACAATAATTGTCAAATGCCGATTTACACCCACAGAATGGCTATAATCAAAAAGACTGATGATACCGGGTACTGACGAGCATGTTAAGAGACCGCAGTGCTCTTAAATTATTGGTGAAAATGTAAAATGGTACAGTCACTTTGAAAAACAGTTGGCCAGTTTTTTAAAAAGGTAAACATAAATTTACCATATGACCTAGAAATTCTACTTCTAGATATCTACCCAAGAGAAATGAAAACATATGTCCACACAGACTTGTTTTCAAATATTTATAGCAACATCATCCAAATAGTCAAAGCTAGAAACAATTCTTATGTTACTCAATTGCAGAATGGATAAACAAAATGTGTTACATCCACACAAAATATGATAATTCAGCAATAAAAAGGAGCCAACTATTGATAAGATCTACGATATAGATGAACCTGAAAAATATTGTAGTGAAAGAAGCCAGAAACAATGGATTACATGTTATATAGTTCCATTTACATAAAATATCTAGAAAAGAAAATCTATGGAGATAGAAAGTACATCATTGTTTACCTGAGGTTGGGGTCAGAGAAGGTATAGATTGCAGATGGGTAACAAAAGAAATTTTGGAGAGTAACAGAAATGTTCTCAAACTAAATTGTGATGATGATTGCACCACACTCTAGGTTTACTAATTACCATTGAATTGTATACCTGTAATAAGTGAGCTTTATGATTATGTAAGTTATACCTCAATTAAAAAAAAATTGCCAAGTATTTCTTTACTTAGAGACAGTAGGCTTAAGTAGATCTTTGCTGTTGGAAGAATCACATTAGTGGACAACCTAATTATGTAAATGTAAGGCTGGTAGGCATCTATTATCTTGGGAAAATGACCTGATCAAATCCTTTGAGGCTTGGCAAAGGCTGTTCCTTCTCAATACTCTTTGGTAAAGAGAGATAAGTCAGAGAATGAAGATAAATATATCTGCATAAAAATAAAATAGGAATTCTAAAAAGAAGGGATCAAAACCTAGACCTTGTACTTTCTAAAAGGTTCAGAATTACCAGTACCTCTTTCATAAATTTTAGGGATAAATCTGTGACCCTTGCATAGGAAGGCATGCTAGTCAAAGAGGAAAAGAGTATGTCTCAGATGATTTGCTATTACTAATTGATCAGTTTTGTTTGTTTGTTTGTTTTTTGAGACAGAGTTTCAAGCTGTCGCCCTGGGTAGAGTGCTATCGCATCATAGCTCACAGCAACCTCAAACTCTTAGGGTTAAGCGATTCTCTTGCCTCAGCCTCCCAAGTAGCTGGGACTACAGACGCCCGCCACAGTGCCAGGCTATTTTTTGTTTGTAGTTGTCATTCATTATTGTTTGGCAGGCCAGGGCTGGATTTGAACCCACCAGCTCCAGTGTATGTGGCTGGCGCCCTGGTCGCTGAGCTACAGACGCTGAGCCTAATTGATCAATTTTTAAAAGTGGGAATAATTTTTGCTCAAGATAGCTTTGCTTATTTGGGGTCTTTTGCAGTTTGATATAAATTTTAGGAGTTTTTTTTTCTATTTCTATGAAAATGTCACCAGAATTTTTAAAGGGATTACATTGAATCTGTAGATTGCTTTAAATACTATGGACATTCTAACAATATTAATTCTTTTGGTCCATGAGCATGAGATGTCTTTCCATTTATCTGTGCTTTATTCAATTTGTTAAATCAACATTTATAGTGTTTAGTATACAAATCTCTCCTCTCTTTTGTTACATTTATTCCTAAGCATTTTTTAATGCTACTGCATGTAGGACTGTTTTCTTGATTTCTTTTTTGCATAGTTCATTGTTAGTATACAGAAACGCAACTGATTTTTGTATTTTGATTTTGGAACTGAGATCTTTATTGAATTTGTTATTAGTTTTAACAGTTTTCTGGTAGGGAATTTAGGGTTTTTTTACATATAAGGTCATATCATCTACAAATGGGGAAATTTTTACCTCTTCCTTTCCAATTTGGATGACTTTTGTTTTTTCTTGCCTAATTGCTCTGTCCAGTATTATATTGAATAAAAATGGCAAGACTGGGCATTCCTCCATTGTTTCTGGTATTACCGGCAAAGCTTTCATCTTTTTACCACTGGGTATGATGTTAGCTGTGGGTTTATCATATATGGCCTCCATTATGTTGAGGTACATCCATTCTATATCTAATTTGTTGAGAACTTTTAATCACAAATGAATATCAAATTTGTCACATGCTTTCTCTGCTTCTCTGTTGAGATGGTCATATGATTTTTATCCTTTATTCTGTTAATGCAATGTAACATGTTTAGTGATTTGCCTATATTGAATCATCCTTTTATCTATGGGATGAATCCCACTTGATCATGGTGTATATTCCTTTTAACATATTGATGAATGCAATTTCTCTTTTTTTTTTTAAGTAGAGAATTTTTGCATCTATTTGCATAAGGGATATTTGCCTATAATTTTCTTTTTTTGTATAATCCTCATCTGGCTTTGATATCAGGGCAATGTTAACCTTGTAACATGAATTAGGAAATATTCTTCAGTTTTTGGAAAGAGTTTGAGAAGGTCTGGCATTACTTCTTCCTTAAATATTAGGAAGTTGCCAGTAAAGCCACAAGGTCCTGGGATTTTCTTTAGTACTTTTTTTTTTTTTTTGAACTCCTTACTCATTATTGGTTTGTTCAGACTTTTAATTTCTTTGTGATTCAGTCTTAACAAGTTGTATATTTCTAGGTTATCCAATGTGCTGGTATATAAATTGTTCATCATAATCTCTCTGATGTTTTCATAGAAATAGAAAAAAATTCTAAAATTCAAATGTAACCACAAAAGACTCCAAATAACCAAAGCAATTGTAAGCAAAAAGAACACAGCTGAAAGTATCACAATACTTTCTTTAAAGATATACTATAGGCTAGATGTGGTGGCTCATGCCTGTAATAATAGCACTTTAGGAGGCCAAGGCAGGAAAAATGCTTGAGGCTAGGAGTTGGAGACCAGCCTGAGCAAGAACAAGGCTCCACATGTACAAAAATAGAAAAATTAGCCATATGTGGTGGTTGCACCTGTAGTTCCAGCTACTTGCGAGACCAAGGCAGAAGAATCACTTGAGTCCAGGAGTTTGGGACTGCACTGAGCTATGATCACACTACTAAACTCTAGCCCCAGTGAGAGCCTGTCTCAAAAAAAAAAGAATAAGAAAAAAGATATACCACAAAACTGTACTAGTCAAAACAGTATGGTAAAGACATAAAAATAGACTCTTAGACCAATGGAATAGAATAGAAAGCTCAGAATAAGTCCATGTGTTTATGGTCAATTAATCTTCAACAGAGATGTCAAGCACACACAATGAGAAAGGAAGTGTCTCTTCAATACAAGGAGTTGGGAACATGGACATTCACATGCAGAAGAATAAAATTGGACCCTTATGTCACACCATATACAAAAATCAACTCAAAATCGGTTAGAGATTTATACCACAAGATTTGAAACTGCAGAATTATCAGAAAATTAAATAGGAAAAAGTTTCTTGACACTGGTCTGGGCAATGAGTTGTTTTTTTTTTTTTTTTGAGACAGAGTCTCAAGCTGTTGCCCTGGGTAGAGTGCTATGAAATCACTGCTCACAGCAATCTCAAACTCTTGGGTTTAAGTGATCCTCTTGTCTCAGCCTCCCAAGTAGCACCCGTAGCACCCGCCACAATGTCCGGCTATTATTTGGTTATAGTTATCATTGTCGTTTGGCGGGCCTGTGTGGGATTGGAATGGCCAGCCTCGGTGTATGTGGCTGGTACCTTAGCCACTTGAGCTACAAGCGCCGAGCCTGGGCAAACAGTTTTTGATGACCCCCAAAACACAAGCAACAAAACCAGAAATAGACAAATTGGATTGCATCAAAATAAAAAGCTCCTCCCTGCAAAAATATACAAAAACAAAAACCAATCAACAAAGTAAAGAGACATCCTACAGAATGGGATAAAATATTTGCAAACCAGGTATCAGATAAGAGATTGATATCCAAAATACATGAGGAACTCAAAGATCTTAATGGCAGAAGGCAAACAATCTAATTAAAAATGGGCAAAGGACTCAAATAGACATATCTCAAGAGAAGACAGAGAATGGTCAGCAGGTGTAAGAAAAAATGTTCAACATTATTAATAACCATGGAAATGCAAATCAAGACCATAACGAGATATCCCCTCACATCCATGCAAATGGCTATTATCAAAAAGACAAAAGGTAACACATTTTGGCAGGGATGTGGAGAAAAGGGAATCCTTGTACACTGTTGGTGGGAATATAATTTAGTATACACATTTTGAAAAATAGTATGGAGGTTCCTAAAAAAATTAAAAATTAAAGTATCATATGATCCAGCAATCCCACTACTGGGTATCTAGTGAAGGGAAATGAAATCAGTATGTTGGAGTGACATCTGCACTCCCATGTCCTTTGCAGCTTCACTCAGAGTGGCCAAGTATAGAATCCACCTAAGTGTCCACTGACGGTAAATGGGTACAGATAATGCAGCATTTATCTATACAGCGAAATACTATTCAGTCTTGAGAAAGGAGGGAGTCCTTTCATGGGAAACGATATGGATGAACTTGGGGGACATTATACTATGTAAAACAAGACAGATACAGAAAGACAAATATTACATGATCTCATTTATATGCAGAATCTACAAAAGTCAAAATCACAGAAGTAGAGAGCAGAGTGATGAGTATCATTGCCGGGGAATGAAGGTGGGGGCAGTCACGGAAAGGGAAATGGGTAGATATTCGTTAAAGGGAACAAAGTTTCATTGAGACAGGATCTACTGTGGGGCATGGTGACTAGAGTTAACAGTGATGATTAATACAGGCACAGCTCGTTTTATTGTGCTTCCCTCTACTGCACTTGGAAGATGCTGCACATCCTAATGGTTTGTGGCAACCCTGCCTTAAGTAAATCTGTTGACACTATTTTTTCAACATCATATGCTCACTCAGCTTCTCTGTATCACATCTTGTTAATTCTCACAATATTTCAAACTTTTTTATTAGTAGTACATCTATTATGGTGATCTTTAATCAGTGATCTTTGATGATACTATTGTAATTGTTTGAGGTACCACAAATTACACAAGTCTAATCAATGTATGTGCGTGTTCTGACTGTTCCACACACTGGCCATTCATTCCCATTCCTCTCCCTCTTTTTGGGCCTCCCTACTCCCTGAGACATAACAATATTGGAATTAGGCCAATTAATAGCCCTATAATGGCCTTTTAGTGTTCAGTGAAAGGAAGAGCTAATGTCTCTCACTAAGATTAAAAGATAGAAATGATTAAGCTCAGTGGGAAGGCCAAAATGTAGGCCTTTTGCACCAGTTAGCCAATTTAAATTGACACAGCTACACAACCTTCACCAGTTAGCCAACTTGTGAATGCAAAGGAAAAGTTCTTGAAGGAAATTAAAAGGGCTGCTTCAGTGAACACATGAATAATAAGAAACATTCTCATCACTGATACGGAGTTAGTGGTCTGGAAAGGTCACACTGGGGGGTGGGGGAAGTTGCAGAAATAAAGTTTAAAGCGTACAGAGGTTAATTTATGAGGCTTAAGGAAAGAAGCCATTTGTATAAAACAAAAGTGCAAGGTGTAGCAGCAATCACTGATGGAAAGCTATGTCAAGTAACCCAGAAGATCTAAGATAGTTAATGAAGGCGCCTACAGCAAACAACAGATTTTCAATGTAAAAAATACAGCTTTGTATTGTAGAAGGTGCCAGATAGTACTTTGACAACTAAAGAGAAGTCAATGTCTAACTCTCTTATTAGGGGTTAACCCAGCTGGTACTTGAAGTTGAAGCCAATTTTATTATTTTGAAAAATTTAGGGTCCTCAAAAATTATGCTAAATTGACTCTGACTGTGATCCATAAATAGAACAACAAAGCCTAGATAACAGCACATCTGTTTACAGCATGGTTTACTGAACTTTTTATGCCCCTTGTAGACATTTACTACTGAGAAAAAAAGATTCTTTTCAAATTCTTACTCTGATTGACTGTGCTCCTACTTGCCCAGGACCACTTACAGAAATGAACAAGAAGGGCGGCACCTGTGGCTCAAGGAGTAGGGCGCCGGTCCCATATGCCGGAGGTGGCGGGTTCAAACCTAGCCCCGGCAAAAAAAAAAGAAGAAATGAACAAGAAGATGACTGTTGTTTTTCATGCCAACTAACACAACATCCATTCTGTAGCCCATGGATCCAGAAATAATTTTAACTTAAAGGTGTTATTATGTAAGAAACACATCTTATAAGGCTAAGACCATAGCTGTCATAGACAGTGAATTTTTAATGGATCTAGGCAAAGTAAATTGAAAATCTTCTGGAATGAATTCACCATTCCAGATGCCATTAAGAACCACTCATGATCAAGGAAGAAGGTCAAAATGGCAACATTAACAGCAGTCTGGAGGAAACTGACTCCAACCCTCATGGATAACTTGGATGGGTTCGAGACTTTGGTGAAGGAAGTCATTGAAGATGTGGTGGAAATAGCAAGAGAATTACAAGTGGAGCCTGAAGATGTGACTGAACTGATGCAATCTCATGATAAAACTCAAATGAATCAGGAGTTGCTCCTTATGGATCAGCAAAAAAAAAAAAAAAAATGGTTTCTTGAGATGTGGTCTACTCCTGCTGAAGGTACTGGGAACATTGTTGAAATGACAACAAAGGAGTTAGAATATTACGTAAATTTAGTTGCCAAAGCAGTGGCAGCATTTAAGAGGACTGACTCCAATTTTGAAAGAAGTTTTGCTATGGATAAAATGCTATCGAATAGCATTGCAGCTACAGGGAAATACTTCTTGAAATGAAGGGTAAAACTTCCTTTAATGTGGCAAATTTCACTGTTTTATTTTAAGAAATTGACACAGCCACAAACCTTCACCAATCACCAGCCTGGGTCAGTCAGCAGCCATCAACACTGAGGCAAGACCTTCCACCAGCAAAAAGATTATGACTCACTGAATGCTCAGATGGTTAGCAATAAAGTATTTTTAAACTAAGGTATGTGCATCATCTTTTTTTAGACATAAGCCTACTGCACATTTAATAGACTACAGAATAGTATAAACACACTTTATATAAGCATTTGCACTGGAAACCCCCCCAATTTGTGTGACTTGCTTTATTGCGATATTCATTCTATTGAGGTGGTCTGGAACTAACATCGTAGTATCTTTCAGGTTTGCCTGTACTTGAAAATTGCTAAGAAATTTGATCTTATTTGTTTTTACCTCAAAAAATGCTAAGTATGTGAGTTGATGGCTATGTTAATTTGGTTGATTTAATTACTCCACAGTGCATACATAGAGAACCATCATATTGTATACCACAGTACACACAATTTTATTTGTCAACTATACCTTAATTTTTTTTGGGGGGGAGATAAACTTTCCAATGTAAATGGCTTATAAAGGATGATGCTAAACAAATCAAATCTGTATTTTCTGCCACTGCACTTATGTTCCTACCATTCATTATATCATCAATTGTAATAAATGGTATAATAGTTCACTACATTTAAAAATTGTTTTTAATGTCATTATATTATTTTGGCAATACATTTCTCCTTTTTTGAAAAAGGGTCTTGCTCTGTCACCCGGGTTAAAGTTCAGTGGCAACACCACAGCTCACGGCAACCTTAAACCCCTAGGCTCAAGTAATCCTCCCTCCCCAGCCTCTGAACGTGCTGGGATTACAGGTGTCAACGGGGCAATATGGCAGGCCCCTAGAGTCCCAGCTACGGGGAAGGCTGAGGCACAAGATCATTTGAAACCAGGATTTTGACGTTGCTGTGAGCTATGATGATATTGTCACACTCTACTCAGGGCAACAGAGTGACACTTGGTCTCAAAATAAATAAATACACGAAATTAAAAATAACTAAAAATTAAAAACAAAACAGATGGCCAGTTGTTAATTAAATTATGGTACACCCAAATGATTGATTGAATACAAAATGATCTCGTAAAACAACTCTTCATAAGGAGAAAGTTATAAAACACTATGTACTGGAAGATCCAAATTTGGGGGCTGGTGGAAATTTGTGTATTGATATACAAAATAGACTATATATTCAAAAAATTTACTGGTGGTTATCTTCTGGCAGGATTGTGTATGAGTTTTTACTTTGTTTTCGTTATTTTCTACAGATTTCATATTTTATCCAGTGGAGAGATACTACTTGGAAATCAGATTAAAATACTATTATGGAAAAAGTGCTTTTCGAACTGTAATGAGTATATGAATCAGCTGGGAGAACCTTGTTAAAATGCAGAGTCTGACCAATAGGTCTAGGTGGGGCCTGAAACTCTCATCTTTTCTAATAAGCTTCCAGGTAATGCTAATGATGCTGGGTCCAGAGCACACTCTGGTAGCAGGGTCTCTTCTGATCTCCTTATTTGGCTATTTTTGCAAAGCCCAAGCAAGTAAAACCTCATTAAGTTAGTACGTGTGATATAGTACTCCTCATTGCTAAATATTTCATGGAAACATTTTATGATTTCAAATCATTTGATAGCTCCATTACTTTAGTCTTACTATAAAGTCTGCTGGTCCCTCAAATATTTATAAAAATCATGACAAAAACATATAGGTTCAGTGAAACTTGCAGTGTTTCTGGAATATGGCATTTACTGGGGTCAGGCCAGCATTTTTACTGCTATAGGTTAATGAGCATGGGCCTTTAAAATAAATTGTAAAGAATACAGTAGAAAAAATTAGACGAACCTTAGTGTAAGACTGCAGGGATGTTTATTGTCACTCTATAAACAATTCAACATTTACTGAGAACTATGCTAGCAATACTGAAGTAAATTGACAAGTTCCTTTGCCCTCAGGAGTTCAAAATCAAACAGGGAAGACAGATACAAAGGAATAATAGTAATATAATTTTAATAGTATCAAATAAATCTAATAAAAGTAAGTAAAACATGATAATGGGAACATTATAAAGTTCATAAATTCTAATCATGATGAAGGATAGAGGAATAAGATGCTTTAGGTGATTTTGTTACAGAAATTATATCAGAGAGTAGTCTTAAAGTATGAGCAAATTTCACCATTTATAAAAACAGAGAAAGGGAATAACAGAATTAATGTCTTGATCATACACTGTTACAAAGGGGAATCCATTATCTGACTGTGCACTGCTAAGGTCACCACAGTGTCAAAACGCTTTATTCTAATTAAGTGTCCCCCCAGAGACAAAATTTATAGTAGTTATACACATTTCCCCATAGATTAATTAACAAATTAGCTTATCCTAAATTATGATAATTAAAAATCTTTAGGTTCTTTTTTAAAAGTTAGCATTATATTCTTTTCTACTTTGAAAAACTGCATTGGCTCCCCACTATCTATTAGAATCCACTTCCAGAATTCTGGATATCTAATAGAAAACTTTTAAATATCAGATCCACAGACTATCTTTCTAGATAATACCTTACTAAATCTTTCAGTTATAAATGTTCATATTTTCACATATTTGCATATGTTTTCTTATAATAAAATAACATTTTCCTCCTTCTCTGGGCCTTAAAATTCTATTCATTCTTCAATAATCTTGAAGGCTCCTATTTTTAGCAATATTTCTTATTACAATTATCCAGCATAGCAAGTTACTTACAGATTTTTAAGCAGCCGTTTCATTATGCCTTGAATATTACATTATGTTTGGTCGTCCTACTCTTGATTTTGAGGATAAGGACTAGATCTTATTTTCCTAGAAACTTGTTTACTTAATACGATACAGTAAATACTCAAAAAAGGTTTACCAAATGAGTAGACGTTGACTACTACCAACAAGCTTATAAAATAGTTGCAAATGAAGTAAGTAGATAAAAAGATAATGTGGAAAATCTTCTAGCTTAGAAGTTAAATGATACAGATTCAGTGGAATAACAAATAGTAAGGACATTGTCTGAAAGACTATGTGAACCTTGGAAGGTAAAACTCCCTGGATAAAGTGGTCTGTTATAACTGCTTTAGTTATCTAATTCTGCCCGAGGAAATCAATAATCATAATTGCTCATTTGTTCAATATAGTATTTAAACCTAAGATTCGCTAATATGGATTTGTACCTACATGAGAAATAGCCTGTCAATTCATGGGAAAGAAGGCCAGTAAAGTATCCGATGGTGTTGACCTGTACAGTCCTTAAAATGTTGTCCTTAGACTTCATTAAATGTATTACGAAGGCAGACATTTAAAACACTCAAAACTTCAATCAAGTTCAGCATTATATAACTCAATATCTCATTAATGATCAAAGGAAGATTTAAAAGCTAAACATAATAGATATGTCAATACTCTCATTCACTCTGAATCAGAAGCTATCGCAGAATTTCTCCTTCCTTTTCTTTGAACTTCATTTACTTATGTGTACATGGAATTGGCTGTTACATATTTATGTCATCAAACAGGAATTCCTGTTACTTAATTTAGTAGTAAAAGATGAAACACCTGCCCTTTGTTCTGTATTTCTTCCTATACGAAATGTCATTGGAGTAGAAACTTGGATTAAAGCTTGCTACATTTCACATCTGCCTAAATGGGTAATTGGTCTTCATGCAATAGTTCATGAACTTAATTTTGAAAAAATTACATGTAATTTCTGTGCTTAGTTGATTCCTTAAAATAGCACTTGTGGAACAAACATTCAGAATGTTTACCACCAGGAGCTATTACGTTCCTTTTTCTTGTCAAACAAGTCATGCAAGTAAACTGCTTTAAGTAGCATTGAAGGATGTGGTTTGTGTGAAAACTTTGTAGAGTAAAAACTCCTTCCCTAACTCACTCTACAATTGAATAAAAATTTATGTTTTCACCACAAAAATAAACCTTGGAATTTTGAAGCAATAGGATTCCTCTGTTTTCTATATCAATGCATTCCACAAGAGGAAACTAGAGCCCAGTGCTTACCATACTCAGCCTTACATGCAAAATTATTGTGCCTATGGTGATATTTTTGGAATAGGAGATGTAGAGGAATAATTAATGAGCTTGCAGTTACTGTTTATGTATTTCCTACGTCATACCTGTTATTTGTAAGGCTACCAAGTTTGCTCCTAATACTATTTGTGTATAATGATCCTATTTGTTTTATTTTTTTACTTCACAATAAAGAAAAATGTTGGAGTAGTGCCTGTGGCTCAGTGGGTAGGGCACCGGCCCCATATACCGAGGGTGGCGGGTTCAAACCAGACCCTGGTTAAACTGCAACAAAAAAATAGCCGGGCATTGTGGTGGGCGCCTGTAGTCCCAGCCACTCGGGAGGCTGAGGCCAAAAGAATCGCCTAAGCCCAGAAGTTGGAGGTTGCTGTGAGCTGTGACGCCATGGCACTCTACCAAGGGCGATAGAGTGAGACTCTGTCTCTAAAAAAAGAAAAATGTTAATATTTTATAAGTCTTTTTTTTTTTAAAGAAATCATGGCTCATGATACAACTTTCCATTGCTAGATTTTAAAATGTGTTTCAGAGAGCATCCCAGGTTCCATGCATATAAAAAATGGTGACAGTCTAGTTTAAATATAACATTTCATTCTTAAAAACCTGTGACATTCATTCCTTTGAGATAAATCTACTAAACACTCACTATTGAAGAATAGGTAGTAGTAAAACAGAAATTAATTCAATTCCGTTCTCATTGCTCATTTAATTTTATAAGATCTTTGAAATACATAAAAATCATTTCCATAAGAGCTTAGGACACTGCAACTTAACTAAATAGGGCAAGGAGAATGAATAACCAGCTTTGGTTACATGGTAAATCTTATTAATGTACATAGTATCATTATTTCAACACTCAGTTCATTAACATACACACACACATATATCTATCAACCTGCTGTATGGGAAAGAGTATAGATAATCAAAACCTTTAGTGTTAAAAAAATTTTTCTACAACTGTATGCTCTTGCTCAATTTCTCCATAAAATAGCCTGCATATGATAAAAAAAAAAAAAACTCTTAAAAAAAACAGAGAAAGCAACTCGACTCAGTAAAAAAAAAAAAATAATAATAATAATTAGCTTCTACAGAACTATCAAAGTGATAAACCAAGAATTAAATTTTGTTAACCATTTTTTGTTTTGTTAAACTAAGTATTCTTTCCTAACTGCTATGAAATATTATAAACAGAAGGAGGCAAACCCTGGGACTATTTGATGATCAAACAAACACACCAAAAAGGGCAAGAGTTCCAAGGGTAATTCTTTTGTGTATCTAATCAGAGTGCCAAAAATACCTCGAGGAGGGTCCAAGGTGAGGTGTGGAATGGAGGTACTGGTACAGCTTATATATGAAATTGTCTTTTAAAGCACATGCCACCAAAAATTGTTCCATATCACCATTTTAGCAAATCAGTAAACCCAAACATTTTAACATACCTAGAAAGAATGTGATGCATGCATAAACAATCCTTTCTCCCATTTTTAGTCAGATGTATATATGGCATAAAATATAATTATGAAAGCTTTTGATATCTATAATGTTATAAATGTGACACTTTACATAGAATAATCACACTTTTATTTTAGAAGTTTCTGCATGTATAATACAACACATACACTTAAAAACAAAAGATGGCAAACATAATAGATACTTAATTATAAGTTCAAGACTCTTTTTGCCCCTTTCAATGTTTAAAGCTTGTAAATACAAGACATTTAAAAAAGTAAACACATCATTATTTCTAAAATTTAGGTGTTTCTTTTTTACACATAAGAACAATAACAAAAAATAGTAACGTACTCTACAAATGATATCAGAATTTTATAGAAATTGTTCTGATATTGAACTTAGTCAAATATAAAACAATGCCACGATAAAAGCTACGTGATTCAGCTCAACTTAATCAAGTTTTTGTGAAATTCTTTCAACTGAAATTCTTTCCATTGAAATTCTTTCAATTCTGTCATTTGAAAAATGTCCTATTCAAATCATAAAAATACAAACAAAACAGGGTTCTTTATGTTTGAATCTAAATACCAATTACTATTTTAGCTGCTAGTTATCATGTATCTGATTTTGTAAAAAAGCAAAAACATACCAAAAAAAAAAAAGAAACTTACTTGATCTGTCCCATACAGCAGTATGTTCAGAGAAATGAAGGCTGTCATTTTCCAGAGCTGCTTTCAGATCATGGGAAGCACTTTTAGAGTGTCTATGGAATAAGCGGCTGGCGAAGCCTTCTAGTTTCTGAAGAGCAGTAGTTGTACCCGTGTGTTGGTTACAAGGTAGTTCTCTGTACGCTGCCATTCATGGGCATTTACACTTTACTTAAAGTAACTGCAAATATTTCCAGAAGGAGCTCAACAACTTCTTAACCAGAGCGAAGAGCTATGCATGTGTCAAACTTCCTGTTTGCAGGGTATTCAAACCACTACTGCTGCTCTGCTTCCTGTTAATATAAAACGGCACATTACTGAGCTTTTCTTAGCAAAACTTTTCATCTCAACTAGAGACGGGTGTTTAAAAAACTTGCCATATCTGCCTAAAAAGCTTTATGTTTGAGTGTTTTAATATTAACATACAAGTTGAGGGCATTAAATATAAAGCTTTGCATATACAGGAGATTGAAGTGTTTTTTTTTTAAAGCAAAACTAGTTAAACATGTATTACCACCCTATGCAAACAACTGAAGGCCAAACCATGCTCCAAATATGTTAAAAAGAAAGATGATATTTCTTTCCAGGAAATTAGCTAATACATATTTGAATCATATGAGCAGTTAACTTTTCATCAAAAGCTGGTAGGAACTCTTGCAAAGTGAATTTAGAGCACATATAACTTAATAAATTTGAAGTAGTACCTTAAAAAACTGCCTATTGTTAACTCACTGATTTAGATCTAATATGTACAGAAACTCCAGAAGCTTTGCATGTCTGTCTTTTAATCTGCTTCAAGAGTCTAAGAGCAGTATATTTTAAAACATTCTAAACTACAAAGAAAAAAAAATACAAAGTTTAAAATTATATAAAATTAGCCATAGCAAAACAATTTCAATTGCAAGGGAAAAATTCCTTCTATTTGGCTGACATATGTTAATTTTAAAACCTTAATGCTGAGGACTACTTCATAACCTAAAGCCTGGGTTTAGTGGTCTCGCTTAGAAACATCTCTTAACTAAAAGTAAATAAAATTTGTCCTCATCAATTTGCAGGAGAAAAAGTAACCCGTGGCATATAACAAGAATGTGAGTACTCGCCTTTTGATGCTAAATAAAGGGAGAGAAAATTGTATGGTTTTCTTTGTGCTGTAAGTAAGGAAAAGAAGGAGGGAAAGAAAGTAAGGAGAAGGGGGACGGAGGGAAAGAAAGTAAGGAGAAGGGGGACGGAGGGAAAGAAAGAAGAAGAAGGGAAGGAAAGAAAGAAAAGGAAAGGAAAAACAATTTTAAACAACTAGCTAGAAAAATTCTACTCCAGATTTTCTACCAACTATCTGAATAATACAATAAATAGAAACAATAATGACAAATAGAATAAATGGGAACAATAATGTAATCAAATCAGGACCACAAAAACCCCTAAGGTCACTAAGGAAACATTGACTCACGAGGTTTGCCATGTAACAGCTCATTTGAGTACACTTTGTTTTGTGTAGTAAAATTAGTATCAATCTAAACAAATAGGCAACAGTATCTATTGGAAGAAACTTCTCAAATATATAGCCTTATGTGCAAATATTGTGTGTATAACAATAGATCCTTTGTTCATTAACATTTGGCAGTGCCTTACACAAAACAGACACTAAGTGTCTGTAGTCTTTAATAAACATTTGTGTAGCACAGTCTGATCCTGTACTGGAAAAAGTTCATGAAATTCCTGAATTCTTTTAACTTGCTCTCCTGAGTGAAATTTGATTCATCTTCAAGGCTCAGTACAAATGCCACCTCTTCTATGAAGTCTCCCACATACTTTCTAGAAAAATATACTGTGACCTCCTCTGTTTTCATGGATCTTAAAAAATTATATTAAAATTTGCTGACTATGACTTTATATGTCCCTAAGTTATGAGTTGCTTGAATTCATAAATGCAATGCACGCATTACATACTCAATGAACACCTGTCAAATGAAGAAAGCATCTGTTCATTTTTAACAACTTAAAGGTGTTTAAGTAGAATCATTGAATACTTGAAAATGTTTGACTTTTATTTGTAAATCTTTATAAATAATCCAACAGGCACTAAGTTGCTCATATACAAAATAAATAGAAATGTTATTCTGAATTCATTTTCTCTATATTCACTTACTAAATTTTATTTATTATTTGAATTCCACTTTCACTTGGTGAAAATGTGGATTTCTAAACTAACTTCCTGTGTTTTCCACTTGCAGTTACCCTCATTTATATCTCCAACTTATTAACAACCTCCCTCCCCAAATATTTTACACTCATGGTATTCCCTTGCCAAATACACAAACTAATGCTAACATTTCATCCTGACCGATTATTAAAACATCTAACCAGACTTATTTATATTAAACGTTGCTTACGTACAGAAATTCCATATTTCTAATTAGAACACTAAGATTAATTTATTTAAAACAATGCATGAAATTTAAAAGAAAACTACAACAGCAAAAAAAGGAGGCTTCACTAGATGAGTATCTCAAAAATACTTTTGAAATCTTTTTATTTTTTCCTTAAAATTGTTTCCATTTGTTATAAAGTCCTTATATAAGTAGAATATCCAGTTCGTAGGCCAATGTTTCTATATATGGTAACGTGACCAGGAAGCTGTTGCTATGGAAGTGTTTAGGCAAGTTGATTTTTATAAAGGAAAAAAAAAAAAAGAACTCTACTGGCATCTACTGCTGGAAGGAAACAACTACAATTTTAACTAAAATGATTCCTTATAAATCAAGTTAATATTAAGTAAATCCTTGCTGTCCTTCTTGATGTTATTGCCTTGTATGTCTAGCCTTGTCCCCTAAATTTGCCATTATAGAATATCTCATGGTTAAATAATGTGGATTTTAAAACTAGAGAGTAAATCGTTTTCATGAGGTTATAAAGTTTTTACTCAGTCTGCAATTAATTTTAGAAATCACAGCAATTTTCAGAGTTGAACCTGCTTTGACATATGATAGCACAAAAAACTGGTTTATTTCATACACACACGTGTATATTTTTGAGCCAAGGTTTCCTTCTGTCACTGAGCCCAGAGTGGAAAGGCATAACCACACTCATGCAACCTCAAACTCCTGATCGCACTCAGATGAAGTGATCTTCCTGTCTCAGCCTCCTGATGCATGCCACTGGCTAGTTTTTTTACTTTTTGTAGAGGTGGTGGGGGTCTCATTATATTGCCTGGGCTGGTCTCAACCTCTTGTCCTCAGGTGATCCTTCCACCTTGACCTTCCAATGGGCTGGGATTTCAGGTGTCAGCCATGGCACCTTGTCTATTTCTTATAAATAGACAATGATGATGATATGACAAGTAATGATAAATTTGCCATGTCTTTTACAATATAGAAACTGATTTGTGCTCTAAAAGCATTGTGAAATTATTGTAAGGCTCATGAGATTCTTTTTTTTTTTGGTCACCCACAGTAGGGTGCCATGGCAGCACAGCAACCTCAAACTCCTGGGCTTAAGCCATTCTCTTTCCTCAGCCTCCTAAGTAGCTGGGACTACAGGCACCCACCACAACGCCCGGCTGGTTTTTTTTTTTTTTTTTTAATTGTTGTTGTTGTCATTATTGTTTAGCAGGCCCAGGCAGGGCTTGAACCTGCTAGCCCCAGGGCATGTGGCCAGTGCCCTAACCACTGAGCTATGGGTGCCAAGCTGCTCATGAGATCTTAAAAATAAAGTAAGCAGGACAGGTCATCCACGTCTTCCAACTCCTAGGTCACAGTTTCCTGTGTTGCAGGAGACCGGTATCACAGGAGTCAACATTTTTTCAAATGCACTTTTTTCCAAACAAAGGTGAGGAACAGGAGGTGAGAGAACAGTGGTGGGTAAATTAGCTTCTTGGCTAGGCAGTCCAGAGTCTGGGACTCTGCTGTAAAAACATCTTCATTCAGATTGTCACCTACACCGTTCAATTCCATTGTGCACATATGGACGAAGTAGCACTTTGCACTTTAGAGTGTGAAGATTAAAGAAAAGAAACACATGAAGGCATCTAATATGTAAATGATGTGTTTGCTCCACGTGGAAGACAAATGACATGACTGTGACCCCTGCTATTCAAATAAAGGTATTAGAACAATAGTTTTGCCTTTCCAGAATGTTATATTAATGGATTCCTTCACTACAAAACCTCTCAAGACTGGCACCTTTCATTTATTATAGTATAGCCATTGAGATTTATCTATGTGTGTTTTAGTAGTTCATTCATTTTTATTACCGAAAAGTATTCCATCGCAGAGATTTACCACATTTTATTTATTTATTTATTCATTCATTCATTTAATTATTTATTTAGAGACAGAGTCTCAAGCTATCACCCTGTGTAGAGTGTTCTGCCATCATAGCTCACAATAACCTCCAATTCTTGGCCTTAAGTGATCCTCTTGCCTCACGTTTTCTATGTTTAGTAGAGACGGGGGTCTTGCTTTTTGCTCAGGCTGGTCTTGAACCTGTGAGCTCAAGCTATCTACCTGCCTCAGCCTCCCAGAGTGCTAGGATTATAGGTGTGAGCCACCATGGCCGGCCCAATCACATTTTATATATCCATTCACAATTGGATTACTTTTGCAACTGTCAAAAAATCCAATTGACTGGCTGGGTGCAGTCGCTCCCACCTGTAGTTCTAGCTAGCTACTTGGGAGGCTCAGGCAGGAGAATCACTTGAGTCCAAGGGTACAAGGCTACAGAGAGCTATCATTATGCCACTACATTCCAGCCTGAGCAAAAATCGGTCTCTAAAAAGAAATGATGATGGGGGCGCCTGTTGCTCAATGATTAGGGCGCTGGCCACATGCTTAGGGGCTGGTGGGTTCAAACCCAGCTAGGGTTCGACAAACAAACAAACAACAAAAAATACCCAGGCATTGTGGTGGGCTCCTGTAGTCCCACCTACTAGGGAGGCTGAGGCAAGAGAATCACTTGAGCCCACAAGTTTGAGGTTGCTGTGAGCTGTGACGCCAGAGCACTCTACTAAGGGCAACAAAGTGAAACTGTCTTGATTAAAAAAAAAAAGAAAGAAAGAAAAGATGATAGTTGCGTGGGTCTATTTCTGGACTTTCTATATTCCTCCCTGGTGTAGATGTCAGGTCGGTCACTAACACCACACTGTCTTGGTTAGTGCAGCCATCTAGTAAGTCTAAATCTGATAGTGTAACTATTCCATTTTTTTAAAAGTATTTTTTAAAATAAATATTATTTTATTTTTTTGTTTATTTTTTTAATTAAATCATAGCTGTGTACATTAATGCAATCATGGGGCACCATACACTGGTTTTATAGACCATTTGACATATTTTCATCACATTGATTAACATAGCCTTCCTGGCATTTTCTTAGTTATTGTGTTAACACATTTATATTCTACATTTACTACATTTCACATGTACCCTTGTAAGAAGCACCGTAGGTGTAATCCCACCAATCACCCTCTCTCTGCCCATCATCCCCCCTCCCTCCCTTCCTTTTCCCCCTTCCCCATATTCTTAGGTTGTAACTGGGTTATAGCTTTCATGTGAAAGCCATAAATTAGTTTCATAGTAGGGCTGAGTACATTGGATACTTTTTCTTCCATTCTTGAGATACTTTACTAAGAAGAATATGTTCCAGCTCCATCCATGTAAACATGAAAGAGGTAAAGTCTCCATCTTTCTTTAAGGCTACATAATAATCCATGGTGTACATATACCACAATTTATTAATCCATTTGTGGATCGATGGGCACTTGGGCTTCTTCCATGACTTAGCAATTAAGAATTGGGCTGCAATAAACATTCTGGTACAAATATCTTTGTTATAATGTGATTTTTGGTCTTCTGGGTATATACCTAGTAGAGGAATTATAGGATTGAATGGCAGATCTATTTTTAGATCTCTAAGTGTTCTCCAAACATCTTTCCAAAAGGAATGCATTAATTTGCATTCCCACCAGTAGTGTAGAAGTGTTCCCTTTTCTCCACATCCACGCCAACATCTCTGGTCTTGGGATTTTATGATATGGGCTAATCTTACTGGATTTAGATGATATCTCAAAGTACTTTTGATTTGCATTTCTCTGATGATTAAGGATGATGAGCATTTTTTCCTATATCTGTAGGCCGTAAACCTGTCTTCTTCAGAGAAGTTTCTCTCCAAGTCCCTTGCCCAGCCTGCGATGGGATCACTTGTTCTTTTCTTGCTTATGCGTTTTAGTTCTCTATGGATTCTGGTTACTAAACCTTTGTCAGAGACATAACCTGCAAATATCTTCTCCTATTCTGAGGGCTGTCTGCTTGCTTTACTTACTGTGTTCTTGGCTGTGTAGAAGCTTTTTAGTTTGATCAGGTCCCAATAGTATATTTTTGAAGCTGCTTCAATTGCCTGGGGGGTCCTCCTCATAAAATATTGGCCCAGACCGATTTCTTCAAGAGTTTTCCCTGCACTTTCTTCTAGTATTTTTATAGTTTCATGTCTTAAGTTTAAATCTTTTATCCAGTGAGAGTCTATCTTAGTTAATGGTGAAAGGTGTGGGTTCAGTTTCAGTCTTCTACAGGTCGCCAGCCAGTTCACCCAGCACCATTTATTAAATAGGGAATCTTTTCCCCGCTGAATGTTTTTAATTGGCTTGTCAAAGATCAAATAATGGTAAGTAGCTGGGTTCATCTCTTGGTTCTCTATTCTGTTCCATACATCTACCTCTCTGTTTTTGTGCTAGTACCATGCTGTTTTGATCACTATCGATTTATAGTATAGTCTGAGGTCTGGTATGAAACAGTGTTGAACTTTTCACCTTTCTAGGAATTATAAAATCAATTTGTTTATATCTTCCGAAATAATCTTGCTGGAATTTTATTTTGATTGTCTTTATTGGGAGAAGTGAAATCTTAACCACATTGAGTCTTTTGATCCATAGTGAATGTGGCTCACCATCTACTTAGGTCTTGTGAGTTCTTTCATCAGTGTTTTGCAGTTTTAGCTGACATATGTCACACATATTTTGTTAGATTTATACCTAATTATTTTTAAATTTTCGCTATTATAAATGATACTTTAAAGAATGGTTTTACAACTGTTCATTGTTACTATAAGGATATACAAATTATTTTTATATACTAATGATATATACTACAACCTTGCAAACTCACTTACTTTTAGCAGCTTATTTATGTGTGTGTGTGTTTTGTAGATTTCTTGGGATTTCCTATGTAGGTAATCATGTCATCTTTGAACAGAAACTGTTTTATTCCTGTCTTTCTAAGCCTCTTATTTATTTGTCTTGTCATATTGCATTGGTTAAGACTTCCATACAAAGTGAGCCAAGAGTGAGTGAGGGTGAACATTCTTGCCTTCTTCCAAGTCTTAGGAAAAAAGTATTTTTATTATTATTATTAATTATATTAGCTGTAGATTTTTTTTTGCAGATGTCCCATATTGAGATAAGAAAGTTTTCATTTATTCCTAGGTAGCTATGAGATTTTATCTTGGAAGAATGTTGAACTCCACTTGAAATCACCCAGGTTCCCAAATAAATGATTTGGTGCCAACCTTTGCAGTAACAATTAGATGACACTTAACTCTTAAGTACTATAAGTTACTGAGTCAGCCAGAAGGTGGCCGAAGGGGCCATTGAGGCTTCACATACAAATCCAGAAAAATCCTTTATTGTAATTACCTTAAATTTTGGTAGTATAAGATAAACACATGCATAAGAACATTTTTTTGGTGTATATAAATCAAACTATAAAATGCCCCATATGCTACCAAGTCAGAAACTAATACCCATTCTCCATCTCTCACAAATCAATTTACACAAACTTATGAAAAAAATGAAGTCTCCAAAGTTCCTCATATCACTCCAATATTGCATTGAATTCACCACAAATTTAATGGAAAATTACTAATAAATATTACATCATGTTTTTAAGTTAAAGTCATAGTACCTATACAGTAGCAAGGTAAAATCTCTCATAAAAATCTCATGTATTTTCTTTTTTTGTGGTTTCACATGAGAATTCTACCAGAGTCTCATGTAATTTTTAAGAAAACAGTTGTTTTTATATTGGGTTTGGAATTTAGACCCTGTGATTTAATGTACTGCAGATTAGTCGTATACATGTGAATGCTTGTAATGGACCTGTTTATCTCTGCACTCCCAGTACCAATCACAGGATCTAGAACAGATAAACTCAAAAACATTTGTTCAACTGAGTGCAGGACTTCAGGGAGAAAAGTGAAAGCTGAAAGCAATTAAGCAGATGGCTTAATTTGGTGTGTTTGGTTTCATACAGGACCCAAACTTGTATTAAAATGATTGTCTTTATTTTTCCGCCAGGTCACTAGCCCCTTGAACTAAAAAAATGAAACAATAGGTGCTAACTGCCCTCAGGTAGGGACAAGACCACGTACAGAGACAAGCCAAGGGATTATATAAAAACAGATCTGCCAACATTAGCTAATTTACATCAGAGGGAGAGGTTGAGAGTCCTGGAGAGAACTGTCCTGGAACCAGCTGTGAGGTGTGCACGTGATATAGGGAGCAGAGTTTCAGGCTCACCTGTGGTCAAGTGAAAGGCGTCAAGGGAAACACACAGCGACTGGACATTCTTCTATCTTCCATTGGAGTTAGGGGGTATTTGGGGGGATTCACCAAATGTACAAATGGCAGAGTAAAGAGTTGAGAAGAAACTCTACTTGCAACAGCAGGAAAAATGCATTTATGTGCTATGGACCACAGGAAAGGGAGTGTGCGCGTGGATGTCCTAAGTGGCCTGAGGAGAGGCATTCCCTTCTAAATGGACCTGAAATCAGAGGTGCACAGCAGAGCTACTGAGACGCTAAAGAGGCTTAAATTTCAGGACCCCTCAGTGCAGGGGACCCTTCTAATAAACTGAGAGAGATTCTAGCATTACAATCCTAAAGACATATGCTCTTGCAAGATTTGTAAAAGTAAGATATTTTAATGGCAATTGGTTAAAATGTCTATCTCTTTCTTTCCGACTTCTTCACACTTTCCTCTATATCAGGCACTAATGAAGTGGCTACAGGCATTTTAGAGATCTTGGTAAGGGAAGGTGAGAGGAGAATGTGCCCTTTTAGCTGCAAATGAGAGAAAGTTTTAGAATTTTTCTGAAAAATTAAAGACCTTTTGATTTGAATATGTGTGCGCAGAAGGGGTACCTCACTTATCACCTTTAAATTTATGTATTAAAAAGCCAGATAAAATGTAGAGAAAAATACATATAATGGAACATGAAAGATAAACCATAAAATTAATAAAAATATCCTTATTAGAAAAGTGGATCACAAAAACCATTTTGTAGAACATACAAAAGCACTAAATTATTTAAAAGGGAAAACATTCCAAATAGAAATAATGTATAGGTACTTTGTTTCATAATCTAATTAATGAAGAAAATATGAACATGTTATAAAAACATTTTGAAAGCCCCTGGTATTGACACAAAATACTAACTATAACAAATACATCTAATGATAATAGCTAGTATGAGGACATTACAAACAAATGTTTAGTGAATATTCTTAATTCAATAATTATTTACTGCCAAGAAAACTTGAAATGCCCTTGAATCTTATACTTCATATATAAAAGAATCTTGTCACAGACCAGTAGATAGTGTTGTTTCTTCAACCATAAAAAACATGCATTTGGGAACCAGAGGGGGAGGTGGGAGTGGCAGACCTCACTACTCTGTTTCCTTGGATCTAAGAATATCAACTGCAAAAATCATCATTTTTTCATGTACTCCAAAGAAAGAAAAAGGAAATGTATAGCAGTTAAACGGTAAGTACTTTTTGGTTATAATTTTTATCTTCAGTTAAGAGAACTATTTTAGACTTAGACATAACTTTTTATATCACTCTGTACACATATAAAACAAAAAAAACTATTTTAAAAGTTGGTTGAGAAATTCTTAAACTACTCCAAATTCAGAGCCTGACTCTTCCAAGTCATTTTTGACTGATACCTAATATTGTGTTTAACATAATTATTGTCTTTTATGACAATCAAAATAATACCGTATTTCTCCAAGTGCCCTATTACCACCTCCTGTACTTTCTTCCGAGCTGCTGATTGCCATGTTCGAGTTTGTGCGTGGCTGGACACTGATAGTATGTCGTCAGGACTGCCTGACCGCCAGGAGCTGGAAAGCGTCTCCACTCGAGGAAATGATGAATCCCTTGTGCTCAAAGTTGGTGCCACTTGGGTATTTGGGTCTCAGTTCATGCAAATAACAGGTGAAAAAGGGGGCAGGGATAACAGTCCCCCAAAGAAACATCCCATCCCATCGATTGTAGAACAGATAAATTATGATGTACTCGCACAAAAGAATATTATACAACAAGGAAAATGAACAGTTTCCAACTATGCCCAGCAAAAGGAATGAATCCTCAATCCATCAGCAAAAGTAGACAGGTAAGTAAGTCGGCACACACACGACTGCATCTGTAAAAGGGCAACGTCGTCAACGCTATTGGAAGGAGGCAGAATGGCTACCCCTGAAGGAGGGTGATAAAAATTAGTTCCAGGGGCGGCACCTGTGGCTCAAGGAGTAGGGCGCCGGCCCCATATACCGGGGGAGGAAGGTTAAAGCCCGGCCCCGGCCAAAACAGCAACACCCCCCCCCCAAAACAAACAAACAAACTATACTCTATTACATTAATACATTTAACAAACAGAATGTAAAAAAAAAAAAATCTTAAAAAAAATCTATCTGACTACACAGAAAAATTCACAACTTAAAAGTGAAAAACCAAGTTATGTCAGTGTGTGTATGATAATAAGGATAGCAGGTTGGGATAACGTTACCAGTGCAGGCTTTGAAATTAAGACAACCCAGATTTGAATCTCAGTTTTGTGAACTTGGGCAAATGACTAACTGCTATGTGCCTTTGTTTCTTCATCTGCAAGTGACATTAATAAAAGTGCACACCTTCTAGGGTTTTGAGGTGGCTTGCATAAGCAAATTAATCATTTATAGTAGTACATGGTATATAAGTACCAAGTATATAAGTATACTTGTATACTTATGGTATATAAGTAAATCATTATAATCCCAATTTGTTAAAACTCACCCATATTTTCAAAAAAGGATATATTGCAATCCCATGAGATCCATGGTGGAGGGGGGGTTGGTTCTATGATCTCCATGGATACCAAAATCCACAGAAATTCAAATCTCTTATATAAAATAGTGCAGTATTTGCATATAAGCTACGCATACCTTTCTACATACTTTAATCATCCTAAATTACTTATAACACTTAGCTAGCTAACCAGTTGTTATAATGCATTACTTTTATCATTGTATTGTTATTTTATTGTTTTGTTGGTTTTTTAAAAAATATTTTCCTTCTGCTGTTGGTGGAATCCCTGGTTGGTTGAACCCATAGATAGAGAGGGCTAGCTGTATTCAAAAAAGGGAACTGGCTCTCTGTGAATGCTGAGATTCTGGTTGAGACTTTTCTACTTTTTTCTTATATGTAAGTAATGATGAGTGGAAATTTTCACCTTCTCAACTTTTTTTTCTGAAAATTATTTTGTTGAGGAAGAATAAGCTTACTCTAGGTTAAAAGCAAATCTCAGTGCCTTCACATCAGATTGAGTTTTCTATAAAACAGGAGAGTTTCTTTGCATAATAAGGGGATAAGAATGAATTGAGGGTTCTAAAAGAAAACATGTAAATGGGAGAAGTGACCAGAGTGGAATTCTTTACTAGAGAATGGTTAAGAAAGAAGACCTCTAGTTGACAGTGCAGTGAGAGGGACATTTCAAAAGCACTTGAATGTCTGATGAGGACTAAGCTGTTTATTTACCTTTTAGTGTATTGTATAAACTATCTTGTATTTCATTTAAGAAATTTTCAAAAAATATATCAGTGAGTCGTACATTGCTAACTAAATACTTTTAGAAGAGAAATTTCTTTTAAAGAACACTCAAAGGAGAGGATCCCACTTGATATTTTTAAACTGAAGAATGAGACCCAGCTGTATCTCAGATTATATCATTACTCTAGAATTAAGTCAAGGTATGCTCACACAGCTTCCCAACTATTAGACCCAAGGTGCTGTGGAATGAACCTGTATACCATGGAAAATCTGTCAGTGTAAATCAGTTTACAATGGAAAGGGATTCCAGAGGGTCTTCGGGAAAAGAACGGAATGGAGGCAATTTACATGTGATTAAAACCTTTGGTACTACATCCAAATGGCTAAAAAGTATAAGGAAAAATACTCAGCATCAGTAACCACCATGGAAATGCAAATCAAAACCAGGATGAAATACCATTTCATCTCAGTTACACTGGCTATTAACAAAAAAGTAAAAAATAACAAACACTGGCAAGGATGCAGACAAAAGGGAACACTTATCCACTGTTGGTGGGAACATAAATCGCACATCCATTATGGAACTAGTATGAAGTTTCCTTAAAAAATGTAGGTGGAAAGAATAAGATCCACTGTTTGGTAGTACAATAGGACAACTGCAGTTGACAATAATTTATAGTGTATTTCAAAATAACAAAAAGAGTGAAATCGGGACGTTCCTAAGACAAGGAAATGATACACACTTGAAGTGATGCCTATTCCAATCACTCTGAAGTGATCATGGCACGTTGTGCGCTTGTATCAAAATAACACGTGCACCCCATAAATATACAAATATCATGTGTCTGTAACAATGAAAAATTTAAAAACTAAAAATAGAACTACTATATGATCCAGCAATCCTGCTACTGGGTATTTATCCAAGGAGAGAAAGTATATTGAAGACGTGTATGTACCTCCATGTTTACTGTTCACTGGCACTATTCATAATAACCCAGTTACAGAATCAAACTAAATGTCCATCAAGAGATAATGGAAATAGAAAGTGTGGTAGATGCACACTCTATGAAAACAATGAAATCATGTCATTCACAGCAACATGGATAGGCCTGGAGGACATTTTGTTAAATAATTCAGTTACAGAAAGATAAATGCTATATATTCTCACTCTCACGTGGGAGCTAAAAAAGGTGGAGTTCATGTAAGTAAAGGGTAGAACTGTGGTTATTAGAAGTTGGGAAAGGTGCAGGGTTGTAGGAGGAGGATAGGAAGAAATTGGTTACAAAAATTACAGCTAGATAGAAAAGTGTCTAACATTGTATGTACCTTAGTGTATATAATCTATATACCGATAGTGTATATAGTCTATAATCACCAATAATTTGTTGCAAATTTTCAAACAACTATGAGAGGTTTTTGAATATCCCTAACACAAAGAAATAATAAATATTTGGGGTGACTAACAAGCAAATTGCCCTGATTTACAATGTGTACATGTGTCAAAATATCACTGTGTAGCCTATAAATATGTATAATTATTACCTGTCAACTATAAAGGGGAAAACAAGCATTGGTTCTTACGTGCTCTGTGAAGTTGGGTAGTTGACAGAATTTTTCTGTATTTCAGCTCCCTCACTTGTGTTTTAGTTATCTACTGCCATGTAACAAAAATCTCAACTTAGTGTTAAGACAACCACTTTATTTTGCTCACAATTTTCTTGGTCAAGAATTTGAAAGGCACAATAGGAACTGTCCTCCATGTCACAGTTTCTGGGGTCTAGGCTGAGGGGCTCAGCAGCTTGGGCATGGCTGGAGCAGCTCACCTGGGGTCTCACTGCTCACTGTTCACTGACTGCGTCACTCTCTTGTCTGGCTTCACTGGAAGTCTGGGTTCAACTGAAAGGCCCCAGAAATACTCATATGTCTTGTACCTAGGTCTAGACAAGTGACTGATTTATCTTTCTTTCTTTCTTTCTCTCTCTCTCTCTCATTGGCAAGTTGGGCTTCAACAGAATGCTGATCTCACAACAGACAGACAGTACATAGCAGTTGGCTTCCAAGGGTGCAGGGTTGTTGATTCTCTCAAAGGCACAAGCCTGTAGCTGACCCAGCATCACCTCCACCATATTTTATTCATTAAAGCCCAGATTCAAAGTAATGAAGACTATGCCTCTGGATGGAAAGGGTGGTTAAGAATTTATAGCCATCTTGACTCTGTCACAGCCTGCTCTCTGGCTACATAACACTTATTTCCTCCCTTTTCAAAATTCACTTAACCCCTTAAGGTACCCCCAAAGCTCATCCCATTTCAGTATCAGCCCACTGTCCGGGATATAATCTAAATCAAGTGCAGTTGTGGAGGAGGCTCCTCAGTTTCAGTTTTTTGAGTGCAGCTCCTCATATGTAGTTCCTCTTAATCTGAAGACCTGTGAACTAAAGAAAAAAGTTATTTCCCAACAGACCCCCAATATACACCAATGAGATAGGAATAGGAAAATTGCAATGAACACACTTCTATTCAAAAAGAGGGAAAACAAGAGGTGCATAACTCTCCCTCATCAGTAGCATTCCTGGATTAGCCCTGTGGGGGATTCTCCAGGCTTCTCAGCTGTGCTCTCCAGCTTCTTGGCTGCATTCTCTGAGTTGTGCTTCACTGTTCCTTAGAAAGGGCCTAAGTTTAGAGTTGAGGAGCTTTTCAGCCTGCTTCCTTTACCAAGGAGGTTGAAAGCCCAGACACTTCTTTTCATTATGACCTTTCTCTGTCCATTTTCAACTTAAGCTAATACTATTCCTTTTAAAACTCTGTAGATTTCTTATATATCAAATTCTAATCAATTGCAAAGACAAAAGCTATATCCACATTTCCTTTGGAGACATCTTCTCAAACTTGGGTCTCACTTAAGACTGTTATGGAGAAAGGTTTTAAGATTTCTAAAAACCCCAACTAATTGAGAGGGTCTGTGAGCCGCACACTGAAGATTCTTATAAGACTTTTCGTCTAAAGTGATGGGGTATCACTTTAAATCTTCTGGGATCCTAGCAAAGGATCTTACAGCATTTTTTTATAAAAGGTACAGTTATTTTACTGATTAAAAGAAGATAAAGAAAGTCACAAGATAAATAAAATTTACCATAAAAATGTTAACTGTAGGCAACTTGAGGCCCTCTTTCCTGCACCTAGAAATCCAGAGAGAATGCCCTAAATCTTTACTAAATAATAATCAACTCATTAATTATGTAAGTTGCTGTTCCTTGTATTTAGATAGAGTAAATTCCTGCTGGAATTCAGTGCTAGGAAAGTGGTTCTGAACTATATAACTCCCTTGCCACGTAAAGAATGCTAAATTTTATATTCAAATACAGTAAGCAGCCATAGGATAGTTTACTGGCTCAACGATTTCCCTACCTTTTATCTTGAAGCTTTTGTTTATTTTTAAAATTCTGCTTTAAAAGTAAGGTGATTAGTGTATGTACTTTCTATTGCAAAACACCTGAAATATTTTTTGGTTGTGGTAATGAGGGGGTGAGGAAGCAACAAGCCTGAGAAATAAATAAATGAAAGTTGAAAAGGAAACAGAAAGTTCCATCCCTGGCTTAGGAAAATGAAGCCCGCTCTATGGGTTTAAAAAAACAAGCGGCCTCTGATGGTCAGCTTTCTCTAGTTATTCAAACAGTGCTGCTGTGAAGGTATTTTGTAGATATGATTAAAGTCTATAATCCATTTTGTTCAAGTAAAGATTATCCTAGATAATCTGGGCGGGTCTAAGTCAACAGCAGAAAGGCTTTAAAAGCACAACTGAAGCATCCCTGAAGAATTTCAGCCCGGGCCAGGGGTCCAGCTTGTCCTTCCTTGATTGTGCTACAGATTTTGGACTTGTTTGGCCATTCTCCACAATCTGTAAGTCAATATTTCTTCAGTATATTTCTTAATATATACCCTACAGGTTCTGTCTCTCAGGATGAAGACTGACTGACACATTGCCTTCTAGACTAATGAGTTTTCTATTATTGGAAAAATTATAATGAAAGGGAAAACTAAATGAAGTAAAAAGTTTACAGATTTGTAGAAAGGTAGGCAAAGATGACATGGTGATTAAAAACCCTCTAGACTTGCAGGGGTCCTCACACTTTTTAAACAGGGGGCCAGTTCACTGTCCCTCAGACCCTTGGAGGGCCGGACTATAGTTTAAAAGAAAAAACTATGAACAAATTCCTACGCACACTGCACATATCTTATTTTGAAGTAAAAAAACAAAACGGGAACAAATACAATCACACCGCCTCATGTGGCCCACGGGCTACAGTTTGAGGACCCCTGTCAGACTGCTCAGGTTCTAATTTTGACCCCTCATTAACTGTGTGGCTTTGGACAAATTACTTACTCTCTTGGTGTCTCAATTTTCTCTTGTAAAAATAAGAACAATCATAGTTCCTACTTCGAAGTACTGTGAAAATTAAATGAATTATTATACACAAGGCACTGACCATAGTGACGGCTACACAGGAAAAGCCAAGGAAGATTCTAACAAGGTCATAGGTAGATACACAGATCTTCTTAGGTCCATCAGATTCAATGATTGTTTCATGTGCATAATTGTTAAAAGATAATTGTCATCACCATCATCAGGGAAGGGTGTAACTCAGTGATTATGAGAAGAAGGTCCTGAATCAGACTGACAATGTTTACATCACACACAACTCGGCCACTTAACTGGCGTGTGATTTTCTTTATTTTTCTCTCAGACTTAGTTTTGTTGCTAGAAAACACAATAGTGTTTACTATATAGGGTTACTGGAAGAAACAAATGATATAAGTCACTTTACGTAATTATTAAGATTTTGATTAATAATTTCCCCAAATCTCCCCCTTTGTCTTTTTAGTCTCGATGATCCTGAGTTTATAAACATAAATCAGTTCCCTACAATCTAATATAACATTACCCCAGTAGATTAATTTGCTGAATGAAAATACACATTAAAAGTGAAGTATTATAACTTTATGGGACCACCATTCTTTTTTTTTTTTTAATGATGGTGTGAAAAAGATTATTTAATCATCTTGAAAAATATCCATCCTAAGGCAAACAAAAAAAATTAGGTCACGAACCAATATATTCAATATGACCCTACTTTTGTAATATACATATAGTAATGACATATGTAGTACATATATAATTTTATCCATACATAATTTCATTGCATATATAGTCCTCTAACATAAGATTACAAAGATTACATACCACTAAATGAAAGAACACTGCTAAATTATGACACTGTCAATTTAAGATAGACCCAAATTTCAGAAAAATTCAGAAGTAAAAAATGCATGCTAGAATTAATGAAATATACATGTATATATAGACTAATAGGGTGGTGCCTGTGGCTCAAAGGAGTAGGGCACTGGCCCCAAATGCCGGTGGTGGCGGGCTCAAACCCAGCCCTGGACAAAAACTGCAAAAAAAAAAAAAAGAAAAAAAGTAAAATATATTATACTAAAACAGAAACAGATTATCTCTAGGACAGTGGTTCTCAACCTTCCTAATGCCATGGCCCTTTAATACAGTTCCTGTCGGTCGCAACCCACAGGTTGAGAACCACTTCTCTAGGTGATATAATTATGCGTATTTTGTTCTTTGTGATTTTCTGTGCATTCTAAATTTTGCATATTGAAAAGGTGATATATTTAGACATTTATTGATAGAAAAATAATATATTGCCCATCCCACACCCAAATCTTCTAACCCTTCTCTTTTTGAGACAGAGTCTTTACCTCTTTCATGTTTACATGGATGGAGTTGGAACATATTCTTCTTAGCAAAGTATCTCAGGAATGAAAGAAAAAGTATCCAATGTACTCAGCCCTACTGTGAAGCTAATTTATAGCTTTCACATGAAGGCTATAACCCAACTATAGCACAAGACTATGGGGAAAGGGCCAAGGAAGGGGAAGGGAGGGGGGAAGTTAGGGTGGAGGGAGGGTAATGGGTGGGGCCACACCTAGGGTACATCTTAGAATGGGTACAGGCAAAACTTACTAAAGGCAGAATACAAATGTCTACATACAATAACTAAGAAAATGCCATGAAGGCTGCGGTGAACAGTTTGATGAGAATATTTCAGATTGTATATGAAACCAGCACATCGTACCCCTTGATTGCACTAATGTACACAGCTATGATTTAACAAAAAAAAAAAAGAGAGAGAGAGATAGAATAGAGAGGAGAATAAGAGAAAAGGAGAAAGGGCTGGGCCTGTAGTTCCAGCTATTTGGAAGGCTGAGGCAGGAGGATTACTTGAACCCAGGAGTGTGAGGTTGCGTGAGCTAGGCTGATGCCACAGCACTCTAGCCTGGGCAACAGAGTCAGACTCTGTCTCTAAATAAATAAATAAATAAATAAAATATATAAATAATATAGTTGCACACTGATACCAACATAGGCAGACCAATGGAACAGAACAGAAGTAAACCATGCATATTCAGTAATCTGATAATAAAGATATCATTACAGTACTATGGAGAAGGCATAATTTCTTTTTCCATTAAATGGAGATGTGTCAAATGAATACTGATAATAAAAAAAAAAGACTCTTGCCTCACAACACACACACACACACACACACACACACACGATTCCAGAGAGACTGTAGTTTTGAATGTATAAAGCAAACAAAGCTTTAGAACCTAAAATACTGGAATATCTCTATGACCCTGGGGTAGGATGAACTTCTTAAAGAAGACCAAACAGGGCGGCGCCTGTGGCTCAGTGAGTAGGGCGCCGGCCCCATATGCCGAGGGTGGCGGGTTCAAACCCAGCCCCGGCCAAACTGCAACAAAAAAATAGCCGGGCGTTGTGGCGGGCGCCTGTAGTCCCAGCTGCTCGGGAGGCTAAGGCAAGAGATGGCGTAAGCCCAAGAGTTAGAGGTTGCTGTGAGCCGTGTGACGCCACGGCTCTCTACCGGAGGGCGGTACAGTGAGACTCTGTCTCTACAAAAAAAAAAAAAAAAAAAAAAGACCAAAAAAAGCATAAGGGAAATGATTTATACATTGGACTTCATGAAAATTATTAAATGGTATCAATAGAAGAAAGAAAAAAGGCAAGCTATGACATGAAAAAAGATATTTGTAATATGTATGTCTGGGGGAAAAAGTATATTTATAATCAAAAACTGTACAAATCAAAAAATTTTTAAAAAGATAACATAATACCAAAAAGAAAAGGATACTTACATGAACATTTTAAAAAGGATATCCAAATGACCAATACAGATATGAAAAAAATAATCAACAGTATCACAGGCATCAGGTATGTGTAAATTAAAACCAGGACATGCTCCCCAGAATGGTGTACACTTAGAAATATGAAAAACATGAAGTTTGGGAAGGATGCAAAGCAATTAAAATACTCAGGCACTGCTGGATGCAAATTGGTTCAATCACTCTGGAAATCTCTTTCACAGTATCTACCAGAACCACACACTCTATGCCTCAGAAAGGTAGCAATGAATTCAATCGTATTCTCTTTCTCTCTCACACAAAGGCACATATATAGTGTGTATATACGCACACATGCATCTAATAAATAGTCTTCAAAACAGAATATATATACATATATATTTTCACCAAAAATCATGTACAAGTTTGTTCACAGCATTATTTGTGAAAGCCCCAAACTAGAAACAACTCAAATTTACATCAACACTTAGGTAAATACATTTTGCTATACTTATACGATGGCAGATGATATATCTGTGAAAATTAACAAACCACTGCTAACACAGAAACATGGATAAATGTCACAAATATGTGAGTGAAAGAAGCCAGATACAAGAAATATGTGATGTAGTATTCGACCTTCTGAGTCTAGTAATGAATGGGTAGAGGCAGGCAGGAAGCTTCTAGGGTATCAGTAACACTCCATTTCTTGGTATGGGAGTTATAAATGTACACTCACTCTGTCAAATCCATCAACTTATACATTAGAATGTGAAGACTTTCTAAGTGTACCTCTTTTTTCAATTAAAAATTTACTTAAAAATGCTACCACTATAACAAAGTCCCACAATTCTGTTTCACAAAATATTACAAAATAGATCCAACAACACTACCCTCATTCTACCTTCAACATGGTCCCCACAGTTATTGTCATAGAAATCACTGGGGCAAAATGTTTGGAGATTTTTGGGTCAGGGATTCCTTTGAGTATAATAAAAATTAAAAGATAAAAAGTCATTAAAATGTTTGCTAACTTGTATGAGTAATAAAAGAAGGCTAAATCTAACTATAAGAAACCAAGAGATTGTTATATCAAAGAAGATAAAGGTATTTAGAAGTAGAAGTTCCTGTTTGTTAAATTGGATTATGTGTGTAACCCAATTTGACATTTTTCATGTTGTTACGTAATTCATGTAACTTCATGTTGATACTTAGATATTAATAGGCAAACTACAACTTCCAAACAGTTGTATTCTAAAACTTGAGCTGCTTTAAGTTATCTCCATCTTGGTTGTAAGTAGCTAAGATACCCGAGGAAATAAAAAAGAACACTTTTCTCCTTTTTCTTCCTGGTGTCAGGTTTTAACCAAGACACATTAACACTACCTGCCTGGTCACTAACTGAACTGGTCACATCAGTTAAGTCAGAGATGAAAGAGGCAAAGAAGGGAAAATAGGGTAAAATAGCAAAACTGAAAATTACATAAAAAGGAATGCATATTTTTAAAATAAATGAGAAGATGGGTTGGAGATGAAAATATGAATATACAATAACATTAGACTCCTGCAGCAGGAGGGGACGGGATAAAATATCAGAGGAATTGGTCTTGCTGACAAAGACGTATGATGAGGTGGGGTTTTTTTGGGCCAGGGCTGGGTTTTGAACCCACCACCTCCGGCATATGGGGCCAGCGCCTTACTCCTCTGATGAGGTGGTTTTTAAAACATGTCCAAATATTTTTTGACCACTTCCATCAAAGGGAGAAGTGTAATTCACTTTCCTTTGCTATGGACTCTATACGACTCACTTCTCATGAAC
The DNA here is from genome assembly GCF_027406575.1 of Nycticebus coucang. Lineage (NCBI taxonomy): Eukaryota > Metazoa > Chordata > Mammalia > Primates > Lorisidae > Nycticebus > Nycticebus coucang. The sequence continues at coordinate 15,879,198 of NC_069784.1, read as the reverse complement.
AGAATGCAGCAGCAGAGACACAGATCACAGATGATGACAGTTTCCATCTGGCTCTCTCCCTCCTTCTTGGGACTCAGCCACCATGTTATAAAGAGGCCCAAGCCTGCAGAGATCATTCTCAGGTGCTACAGCTGATAGTGTCAGCAAAGGTTCAAACTACCCACATCTGGCATCAACGAGGAGCAATAAGAATAAACAGTTTTTAGGCGATTCCAATTCACAGCCCTTTAGCTGAGCTAGCTGATATCAAATACAGCCGTAACAAGTCCTCACTGAGCTCTTCTCCAGAAGCATTTCTATAAGCAAAATTTTGAAAGTCATTGTTTTAAGCTGCTACATGTAGGAGTAGTGTATGATGTAACAACACATAAATAGAAGAGACAACCCCTCTATTACAACAGAATCAGAAGACAAAGCTAAAACACTGCAGATGCGAATATTTAATGGAAGTTAAAGGAGTCCCTGTCTGATATCTGATATTTTCCCTGTGAAATATGAAGCAAGATCATTGCTTAGAATGAGAGAGATAATGTGGAAGTCAGAGATACAAAGAGAGGAATGAGGCAGAGATTGTGAAGGACAGGAGGCAAAGCTGATCAGAGAAATGTGGTAGAACTAAGTCATGCTGACAGCCTATTTGAGGTTGCAGTGAATTTACAGTGCTCTTCAGTGTGCCTTTCTCCACCAGGGCTTGGCGCTTGACTGAAAGCACCGAGAAAGCAGATAGCTGAGTTTATTGGAGTTAGATTTTTTGTCAGAAAGACTGATAAAGAGGTAGGAGTGGAAAGGCTTTTGGTGATCAGGTGATCTAAACTGGTTAAGAAGAAAAATGAAGACCTGCGGAGGGCTGAGAGGTGAAAGGGTGGGAGGTTCTGATGAGGAATGATGATGATGGGAATATCTGAAAAGCAAGTAAAAAGGAGAGGGCATTTTGATCAAAGAATGACACACTTGTATTGGTGATTCTTGAGTAATTAGTATGTTCAGGTTCTTGATGACAGCAGGTTTCTTAAATGAAGATAACATGTTCAAAGAACTGAGATGCAGCGATGAAGGACGGCTCATTCACATGCCTTCCGAAACCACCCATGATGAATGCAGATCTTACAGAGAAAGATTGTGAGCCAGATGCAAGTTTTTGATGAATGAGAAGTAAGCAAGAGATCGGTAAATAGTACAAGGATGGGAAACACTGGCATACTTGAATGATAGAAGCCCCAAACGATGGATTTTTCCAAAAGTTGGGAGCAAAATACTGTATGTCTTCCTACTTGCCTGAGACCAATCTCTCCCTACCATTTAAAAGTGATGTCATTTTGACATATAAATGTTAAAAAATGAGAGGTATCACTTTTCCCAAATAGTGAAGGCATTACCGAGAGAGTTTCTGTCAACTGGGGAGGGGGTTGTACACTTCTAAAAGAGGCTTAAAATTTTGACCCACTTAACTACCCACGATTTTAGCTTACAACATGACATAAGCCAAAAACTATGCCATATTCTAGAGATTAAAACAATAAACAAAATAGATACCATCTTTGCCCTCACAGGACTATTGCAAAGAATCTCAGGCCAAGGATGTCACCAAAGAGTGACATTATTTGTTCAAGAAATAAATAAATAAAACTTTGGCTCATGTTCTTAAAAAAAAAAAAAGTGGGAGACAGACCTTAGGAATTTATAAGGTGTACGATGATACACAGGGGCCTGAGAGTTATACTAGTGAGAACAAGCAACAGGTAGAAGTTTACAGAGGAATAAGTTTAGAATTTCTGAGATCATCTTGGGAAACAGACTGAAACTGACTGAAATAGAAACTTGCTTTGAGTCCATTTTGGAGATGTTTACGTCTGTAATTGTAGCACTTACCCTGCATTGCTTTTCTCAGCTGTTTTCCTCATTGCAGTGGGATCTAGGAGGGCAAAGATGGTATCTATTTTGTTTAATGTTTTAATTTCTAGAATGCGGCAGTTTTTGGCTTATGTCATGTCGGAAGCTAAAAATCACTTTTGCTCAGACTGGTCCCTATTTCTGCATATTGGTGATTGTTTTGGAAGATGTATGGGGCTGGAAGAGTTATAAAAAACCTAAAAAGAGTAAAAAAACAAACAAAAAAAAAACCAAGCCACAGGGGCTTGTGCCTGTAGTCTCAGCTATACAAGGAGGATCCCTTGAGCCCAGGAGTTTGAGTCCAGCCTAGGCAAAATAGTGAGAATCTGTCTCAAAAAAACAACAAAACAAAACAAAACAAATTAAATATTATAATTTTGTAGATTTTTAAATTGCTAAAAATACTACCTTAATTTGCAAGCACAAATGTTTTTCACTTTTAAGCATAAATGATGATATACATTTGTTTTTTAAGCCTCATTTATATCAAGTTTTACTATACTTTCTTTTATTTGCTCTATAAGTAGGTTTTATAAATTTTGAGGATTCTAGTGTCCATGGATTCTAGTGTTTCATGTTTAGGTGAGCAATACCATATTTTCTCTATCTAGACAATGTGATTTTATACACTTTAATTGCGTAGCCATACATTTTCTAGATTAGAGTGTTTTTGTTGGTTGGTTGGTTTTAGTTTATCCTTTCATAACAAACCTCCTTAGCTGCCCCTGTCTAAATGTTCTACGGTTCTGCTATATACAAAACACTGCAACTATACATAGGATGCTAACGGTTTTATATAAGAGTAGAATGTTTTGGGTGGTGCCTGTGGCTCAAAGGAGTAGGGCGCCGGCCCCACATGCTGGAGGTGGCGGGTTCAAGCCCAGCCCCGGCCAAAAACTACAAAAAAAAAAAAAAAGTAGAATGTTTGTTTTATTTCCAAGACTCTTCCCCAGTGGTAAACATTTAGATGGTCCCTTATGTAGCAGAACATGAAAATAAAGTCTTCAAAGATCAGTACCACAATTCATAAATTTGTTTCTTTATAATTCAGAGGCTATCATTCTTTAAATACAGATCATAATTTTAAATACAGGTCATAATTTTAAATACAGGTCATAATTCAGAGGCTATCATTCTTTAAATACAGATCAAAAATTTTCCCTTAATAAATTATTTTATATTTATTTCCTCACATTGTGGTCATTTGCCACTTCTCTGCCCACACAATTTCTGAGAGCTTTCTATGATTTCTTCCCAAATCTTGCTACTTAAATGTACATTTTTCCTTTTCATAAACATAACAGAATCATTGAACTATAAATACTGGAAAAAGAGATCATAGAGTCATCTTCTAGTCCATCCCTCTCAATTTTATACCATAATTTGGAGACATTAAAACAATTGTCCATAGTGAATTATTAGAATCCGTTAGAAAACAGAATTTAGATATTTTTTATTCTAAGTTCATGTTCTTATTATAAAACTACATCTGGACTTTTAATATCTATTTCAAAGGACTGTAGGGGAAGGAAACTGATATTTACTCAGTACATAACATGTGGTGGTATTATTTTTACCTTGTCTTTACACTAGTCCATATAATTCTACAAAGTTCAGTAACTTACAGGATGCACGCTTAAAATGTGAAAGTAATATTTTATGCCATTAAATTACTTTGTTTCCTCAAAAGTTACATTGTTCTCATCATTGCTTTGGCTTTTATTCTTTTTAAAACAGAAAGACCAAATTTTTATTAGTGAGAGTTCTTAATTTATAGAAGTTATGTCAGATGTCATAGTTTCTAAACAGCTGGCTTTGAAAAGTGGAGTAAAATGGGGATGAAACATAGAAAAGACCCCTTGACCGTACAAGGTCATTTTCTCCCCATGGCTGGGAGACCAAAAAGCAAGTCACATATAAAACAACCATTTATATATTATTTCTCAGAAATGCCAGGGCATCCTAATTTCAAAATTGCCCCCAAAATTTGCTTTGCCCTATGTTCATTTCCTGGCTCCCTTACTTGCATTATAATCCATCCACCAAGGCACTGATGCTAAAAACCTAGAAGTCATCCCCAATTCCTACTTTTTCTCACACTCCACATCTAATCAGTGAAAGCACATTCTGCATTCTGCCCATTTTCCTTTTTTTTTTTTTTTAAATTGTTGGGGATTCATTAGGGGTCCAAAGAACCAGGTTAACTGATTGTATTTGTTACATAAAGTCCCTCTTATAATTGTGTCCTGCCTCATTTTATTTTTCAAATTTCTCCCATTTCAGATCCTTTTCTCCACCCCTACCTATTGCTTCAAACCTTCCAAATCTCTCACCCAAATTACCATAGGAGTCCTTTAAGTGATGTTCTTATCTATACTCCACTTGCTCCAATGATTTATCTTCACAGTGCCACCAAAGTTATCTCTTTAAAATCCATATTTTATGTCTCTCCCTTATTTCAAAGCCTATAAAACTTCCTGATGTCTACAAAGTAAAATTCAAACTCTTTCCATTTTGTGGTGCTCTCTCTGTCCATGTCTTCAGTCTTGTCTTTCATTTTACAGCCTCCCCTCTTCCTACCACAGACTCTTACCATTTAATCGTGGTGGATACTTGCTTCCTTATCCGACTCCTCTGCAGGTTTGCTTACCCAGGGCCCTTCCTCTGATCATCTCTCTCATAAACATCTGCCACTTCAGTGATCACCTGAGGGGGCACCCCCCTTCCTTGAAGTCCTTTTTAAATTTCATCCTCCCCATCGCCCCATCCCAGTGGAAATGACTTTTCTTTTCTTTTTATTTATTATTAAATCATAGCTATGTACATTAATGCAATCATGGGGCACCATACACTGGTCTTATATACCATTTGACATATTTTCATCATACGACTTCTCTTTCCTTAGTTCCCCACTGAACTATTATGAAAAGATTTGTAATAGTTTTTGTTGTTGTTGATGTTATTTGTTGACTTATCTCCCCTTGCTGGAACACACCTGGCCAGGAGCAGGTACTGTGTCCTATTTAATCTGTATTCTCATAGTCTTGCAAAAGGCATGTTGCACATATTAAGAGCTCAATTATGTATATAAATAAGAAATTTATTTACATGTAAATAAATAAAGCAGTGAACAAAGAAAATAACTATATAGAATATTCTTGAAGGAATATTCTTAAAAGATTAAAATGTTCAAAATGATATGGTACTGGCCTAAGTATATTTACCTCCCACAAATTCTATATTTTTCTATTTAAGCCTTTTTTTTCCATTTAAAATTTAAGATCTATTCATTTGAGGAAATTTGGTCACAGATGTGTACTAACATTAATTATTACCTACATACACAATCTCATACATTATACTAATAAGGTTTTTAAATTAATTTAATGGTATATAAAAATGAATTATGGTCAACTCATTATGTGACAGGATCTTAATAGCTATTCTGGCTTACTAGAATCTTCTTAACCTGCTGCTTCTGCCACTCAGCCATGGCTTACTTTTCTAAGCTGGCTTTCATGCCTCTAATTATCCTGCTGCCAGCAATGAAAAACAACAATCTGTCTATATCCTAAGTTAAGGACACTCATCAAGGAAATAGGAAAAACGATTCTTGATCATAAGATACAGTAGATGATCTGTATGATTAGAGTCACAGAATCATGGATCTGGATAAGATTCTATGTATTCATTATCATTAAAACTGCATAACTGACAGTTTTGAATTTTCTTCTCTCTTTTTTCCCCCCTTAAACTCAAGGAAGACTATTCCTAAGTACCGCTGCATTCTCTAGATTGGGACAAGTATCTGCTGTTGATTTTCCTTAAAGAAGAAGTCTGCTAATCAAAATGTTCAAAGACATAAGAGGTTACTAAATTTGTTTCTCACATTTAAATCTACAAAAAATCTTCAATAGAAGTATATTCCCTGAGAGTATAAAAACGACATTAAAAATGTCTAGCACTGGGTGGCGCCTGTGGCTCAAAGGGGTAGGGCACCAGCCCCATATGCTGGAGGTGGTGGGGTGAAACCCAGCCCTGGCCAAAAACTGGAAAAAAAAAAAAAAAATGTCTAGCATTAAAAATGACAAAATTTTGATTATAGTACAGCCCCTAAAAGAATTTAACTTTGTAGTTAACTTTATAGATTATCCTCAAATTACTGATCTATAAAAATTTGATAACTAAATTTGTAAATGCTTATTCAGAAGAAATAAGTTAATTCCTAGTATAAGAAAAGTAAATCCAGCATTTTGTTCATTCCCACATCCTTGTGAGGGTCCACAAATAACCAAGATAACAGAAAGATGGGTTGGCACATATACTGCATACAAAGATAGCTATGTTCTATACCTGTTTTGTCCATTATACCAGCACTAGTTAGCCACGTGTAAGTTAAAGAATCAGTTCTTCTGTGGTTCTAGCCACATTTCAAGTGCTCAATAGACTCATGTGGCTATCGGCTACCACATTAGACAGCACACGTGGAGAATATTTCTGTCATCGCAGAAGACAATTACACACAGTTCATCTTAGATTGGTACAGGCGAAACTTACTAAATGCAGAATACAAATGCCTGCATACAGTAACTAAGAAAATGCCATGAAGGCACGTTGAACAGTTTGATGAGAATATTTCAGATTGTATATGAAACCCGCACATTGTACCCCTTGATTGCACTAGTGTACACAAATATGATTTAACAATAAAAATAAATAAATTTTAAAAAAAAGAAAGTTTCAAATACTTTTAGAATGGTAATACACACATATTTGCCCTTAAAAAATGTTACCTATTAAGAAACTTGAATTTTTGTTGAACATAGTCTACTTCTGACTTTAACTTCCATTCACCTTTAAGTTCATCAGACAGAGAGATACTCTGAAAAACACTGAAAGATAATTATGTAAACTTTAGGCTACATAGTGGCTTTACCACTTGCAGTCATGGTAAAATCTGCGTCTAAATCTCTACCAACACTTTCAACCATAGGCCTCAACATCTTTGCCATGAATGTATCATACAAAGTCCCACAGGCAACCTGTTAGGGAGAATAGTATTTTCTAAAATAAAATAAGTTAAAACCCTTTCCAGGTTAAGAGAAAGTGCATGTGGTTTTGTGACTGTGGGTAGAGTAAAAAGAAGGATACTGGATAAGCAAAACAATCTTGAATTACAACAGCTTCAAACTCCTCAGAGAATTTTATTATCACTTATTATTTCTAAAAGTTTATGCTTCTGTTTTCTAGCTGATGTTTAAATAACTACACTTCAATTTTGAAAAGCATCTATCTTCAAGAGTAATTTTAACATATACTTAACAGGTATATAACATTAAGAATTGCTCTTTCAGGCGCCAGCACCATATGCCGGAGGTGGCGGGTTCAAACCCAGCCCCAGCCAAAAACTACAGAAAAAAAAAAAAAAAAAAAAAAGAATTGTTCTTTCATTAAGTTTTGGGACACATCAACACAATCTTCAAATCCACTGCAGTAGAACAGGTATCAAAATTAATGTTGTCCACAGAAACCATGGAGATGAGAATGAATAAACTCTCCCTAGATTTCAGATCTTACAACAGAAAATGTTTATTCTAAGAACAGAGGGACAGGTTTCAGTGGTGTAAAACATTGGCGCCAGAGTCAACACTAACTAACACCCTTCTCAATTATCTTTATGTCCAACCTTCATTCTTCTGGAATATTTTTAGAACTAAGCTCTAGAATAACCTGCCTGTGTGAGGCTGGGTCCTAACCAAACCTCAAATCTCAATTGACTTGATATTTTCTTAAGCTAGCTTTCCAAAATCAAATGTTTTCTCTATTGGCAATTTTCAAAGTTCACTCTCTATAATGTCAGCACTTGTATCTTGCCTTTCAGTTGACTTTATAAACACATGTTCTTTTTTGCAGTAGACAGAAAATTTTTGTATAGCGTCTACAACTTAAACTAAAATGTTTTGTAAGTATTTTGAAAATGAATACACTGATTGATTATTTAGTAATGCTGAATAGAGAAGGCATCAGATTCTAGTCCTTGCTCTGTTATTACTAATGGTATAATCTCAACTCCAGGTTCTTCCGAGGTCAGGCTCTTTGAAATGGAATGATTGTATAGTCCGATCTCTAAGATCATTTATATTTCTAAAAGTTTATGCTTCAATGTATCAACTGAAGTTAAAACAATTAAATTCAAATATTGAAAGACATATTTTCAAGAGTAATTCTTTCAAAAAATACACAGAACAGTTAGGTATATAATGGTAAAAGTTGTTCTTTCATTGTTTTGAAATGTATCATTACAATTTCTTTTCTCACTACAGTACAACAGCAGCATGCATCTGATAACATTGCTTCAAATGAAATTACAAACATTGGCCAACACATGACATTGCAAATAATTTTCCCCATAACACATCATTTGCTATTCTTTTGTCATTTCACAATAGTTTTTCAAACTATTATAACTACTTTCATTTGCCATAAATAAACTTACATTAAAAGCTGGCTAACATATTTAAGAACTATGCTGTCATTAACACTTAAAACTTAGGAAAGCATTTATGTTAGAATAATTTAAATACATTTAGATAAACATTTAAAGTTTCCATTCCGTTTTCTGTAAATATCCCAAGATTATCTCACAGCTATCAGTTTAAAATTAATACTGCCTAGGGAAGACTTGGTTTGGTAAGTTCCTAACAGAAATATATAGGTTACAGAAGAGTCTATTATGATTTTTAAAAATATAATCTCTATACAGGCCAGCACTAGCTAATGAAAATCACTTATGTGATCAATAGCCCAACACACTCTTGTAATACAATTAGCACATGTTTTACCTTTAAATTAACAGAGCTTTAAGTTAACAGGGAAAATGACAACTTGTCAGGTACAAATAATTCTTTACATTTTTTGAATTCTTTATAGTTTCTGTACAGTTGGTTACTACATTGGTGCAATAAAAAAAGATAACATAAATTCTACCTCTACATTGACTTCTTTAAATCTCCACACTAAAGAATGTTTTTTAATAGTTTGTATGATCGCTCATCAAACTTGTCTGGAGCTCTGGAAAATGAATACCAAAACCTTATTGATAAAACACAAACTGTAAGATCTCACTTTTATATATTCAACAAAATGAATGATTAATCCTTCTAGATGAATTCTTTATTGATACAGAAAAAAAGCTATTTTCTTCATGCTAAATCATTAAACTCGCCCCAATTATTAAGTTACAAACACAGAAACATTAAAAATATGCTATTTATACAAACACAAATCAATCACCAGGCTCGTTTAGAGTGCTGAGATGTCATACACTACTGGTGATATTACAAAATCATCTGTTGTGTGGTCATTCTGAATTATAAAAGCCTAATATGGACTTTACAAGGAAAATCAATTTTCCTTTCACAACTATTCTGACATACACATATATACACATAGATGTGTGCACACATATACACACTCATACCACACACAACATGCAGCCATACAGAAATTCGATTTTCACCATCTCTTTTAGTGTAAAGTGTGGAGTGCCCACACTTTCAGCTCTCAGAAGAAATGAACAGTGTTGTGGAAGCGCTCGGATTCCGAATGACCTTTAAGTTTTACAGGCATTGTAGCAGATTCTGGAGTGTCTAGAGACAAGGCAAACCTGCCTGGCTTTTCCCCCTAACGGGGTTAGTAAAGTTGCTGTGTGGTCTCTGTACCCTCTGCACTGCAAGTCAGGAGAGACCGGAGGGGGTGTAAGCAGATGGGTCCGCTCGGGACTCACCGCCCAGCGGAGAGCAAGCCCCGCAGCCCCCTGCCTGGTGACAGTGTCGGGCCGGCCCCGAGTGACTGCGGGAACAGAGCCAAGTCAACCCACAGCGCTACCTGTAGCTCCCTGGGGGGTCGGGGTGGGGGGGATCGTGGGCCGGTAGGGCACTGGGACTTCTTTCCTCAAACCATATTTGGGGAAGTGATCCCGGACGTGTGCGGAGCTGCGGGCTCTAGTGGGAACCGGGATCGGCGGGGGATGGGGCGGGAGGTGGGGACCGCTCTTCCCAGGCTCTGTCCATCCCGCCCCGCGCGCTCAGCCCGCCACCCGGAGCTGGGGAGGAGGCGGAGGAGGAAGGCGGCTGGCCCCCGAGGTCCCTGGAACGGCTCCGGGCTGCTGCTGCCGCTGCTAGGCCCGGACCGTGCCCGCGGGCCTCGGGGCTCCGACCCGGAGGGGCGCTCCGTGCCCCGCGCCGGCCCGCGCGGCGGGTCCCCAGACCCGGCCTTCGACTCACCGCTCTCCACCTCGCTGCCTTTCTTGGCGGTCGCCGCGTTCCCCATGACTGGGGCGATGGCAAGAAGGGGTCAGGGAGAGGGGGACTGGGGTCGTCCCCGCTGCTCCGCAGTCTGAGGTGACTCCCGCTTCTCACCCGTCAGATTGGCGAGTGAGCCCGGAGTCCCGGCGGCAGGACCGACGCGGGTCTGGGGAAAGGGCTTCAGGGAACTCCTCAGCCCCAGTCGGCAACAGCTGCGCCGGCGGAGACCACGGCGGACACGCCCCCTTCCCGGGCCCGCCCACCCGGCGCGCCCCCGGGCAGCCGCGCGCCCGGCCAGGCCCGGGCCCCCGAGAGTCTCCGCGGGCGGGCGCGCTCCGGAAGTGACGTCGGCCCGGGACCCCGGGGGCGCGCGGTGGGCCCGGCGGGCAGAGCCGCTGGGCGGGGCGGCGCGCGCGGCTGGCGTCCTGCTGCGGGTCTTTGAGACGGCGGGAGGCGGCGTGGGAACCGTTACCTCTGAAGAACGCAGAGTCCCTGCTCAGCCTGGTGTTCCCCGTGCCGCAGAGCGGGGTCGCGGGAGACCGTGCGGATGGCGCGGTGGCTCGGGTGGCTTTTCTTGTCCCCCGTGATGCCGCCGCTCCTCACTCAGCTGTCTCTCAGCCGGAGAGGCGCCGCACCGTGGGCGTGGGGCTGGCTCGGACGGGAGCCCCCGGTCTAGCCTCTGGCCGCGCGCGCAGCCCTATCGCGGTCGTGGTTTGAGCCTCTGTCGCCCTTGCAGAGTCAGGTGTTCGCCGAGCCAGCACGTTGTGCTCCGGTTGGAGGGCTCCGGCACAAGCCCTGTGATGATTCCAGTGAGGGCTTTACTCGCCGTGGATTGACTGGCTCGCTCTCACAGCTTTTGCCAGACTTCCCAGGCAGAGTAAAGGAAAACGTGACTTTTGTTTGCAGAACTTATGTTGATGTGCGTGCGTCATTGTATTTAGCAACTTTCTGTGTCGATCTCAAAATAAATGCATTATTTAGTTGTCTGTATTAATGCACTTCTTAGAGCACTGAATTTACTGTTAGCTTCACTTATCGGATAATCACGTGGCACTGTAGTGTTTTTCTGTTGAGTATTCCTTTGACCTTTGCTCTGTGACCGTTTATTCCAAATGTAGAGTGGAAAGATTGTAATATCCCAAGCTATTAATGTATTATATGTTACCAAGGCATCAGGCATAGTAAATGTGTAGTGAATTTCTCAAATTTTTTTCAATATTTCATTACTGACCAAAAAAAATGGAACGATAATGAAATTTCTTAGTAAGCTTCCCTCTATCATTAACAATTCGTCTATTTAACATTTATATCATGTATACTGTATTCCAAGTTCTATACAAATGTTAACTAATTTAATATCGTAAAAACTTGAGGTGTGTGGTTTTACTAGCATCATTTTACTTAGGGGCAAATTAAGGCACAGGAAGTTGAATAATTTACTCAAATTTATACAGGTATTATTATCTGGTGGAAGTAGGATTTGAACCTTGACCGTTAAGCTCCGAAGTCTGACCTTTTGTCCATAATGTTTATTAGAAACTTGTGGATGTTGTGGTAAATGACTTCCTTTACATTTGAAATCTTTTTGATTTGAAAAGATAGATGCAGGTGAATTTACTTCCTGGGACAATTCATAATAATGTTTTCTGGGTTTCAGTTAAATTCAAGTAAAATAAAAATAGCGAAATGAGGATTTGGACCAGACAATTTAAGGTTTAGTGTCAGCATGCAGCAATGTTGCGACATTGTCACCTTTCCAACACATTTGGTTTTGTATTGTGAATGTGATATTTTGCTCTACATACATATAAAGTATGCGCTAAATCACATCTCTGCAAAATTAAAGTCAACTTTTTAAATACTGTATTCTAGAGGGCATCGTTCTAGAATTGTAGAACACTCTACTGGGGTGAGTTTTAAATGTATATAAAACAGTGTATAATTTGTCACTTTCCTTAACATAATTTTGAATTTGAGGTCTCTAACCAGATGGCAACCATCTGTTTAGTAAGTCATTGTTTTGCAAAGGATTTAGTTGACTGATATTAATAGAGTTAGATACAACATAACTACATATTGAAAAATTAGTAAAGCAAAAAATTCAGCTTTACAAAATTGTCTTCCTTTCTCAATTTAACTGTATCATTGATTATGAAAATAAATTGTTAACAAAAGCAATACACAATTTAAATTTTTTTGATTTTTTTTCTTTATGCCATTATTTCTATTTCTGACATTAGCTTACTGCTCTTCTGGTTCAAGGAAGATTATATTTTCAAAGTATATTTGGTGAATAGTTTTTGATTAGTTAACAATCATTTGCTTATAATTATATACAAGTTGTTTTTCATTATTAGGAAAGAATTCTCTATAGGAATCTGTCATTTATGTAGCATCTAAAAGATCGTTTCAAGAATTGTTTTTTTGCATTCTAGAAGGGGCAGAAATTTCATTAACTGTCCAGTTAGTTATTTTCGAATGATTAGAGCTCCCACAGGGCAATTCTATTTGCCAGTGACCAGTCACCAGTGACTTTACTACACCTCAGACAAGTACAAAGGTAGAGCTGTATCTTATTTCTCTAGGAAAGCAGATATGGGAAGAAGGGAGTCCCTTTCCTTGTAATACTTTGGTTAATCTGAGTAGCACTATGTAACAGGAAAAACTGTACCAGTGGTAGCTAGTTTGGAAATAATTAGTCTTCCATTTTCTAGTACTTATTAAAAAATTTTTGACATTTCATGATTTTGTGTGATCTCCACAATAACCCATATAAGCAAGATGACTATATTAGCCCTATTTTACAAATGAGTAAATCAAAAGTTCAAAGAAGTGAAATAACTTGGCCAAGGTCATTCAAATGGTAAGTGGCAGACAGTAGCTCATATGACATCACTCTGTGAGATACATGTAATCTCAATCTTGATTTTAAAGTCTTCATTTTACAGATGAGAAAAACCAAGATTTATGAACAAAGAACCTTGGCCTTCTTTTTAGGGTCATGTCTTCACTCGGGAGGGAGGAAAATAGGAGAAAATGAGTAAATTTTCATTCATATTTATTTTACTCATTGCCAACTTGATTTCCAAGTCCTTTTAAAAAAAGGCAACCCTGAACCCAATGTATGTTAGAAACACCTGTTTTTTCTTTATCATCACCAGTATAAAGAAACCATAATGGATAGTTCTTGGAAAATATATTCAGGACTTTTTTAATATTTTATTTTACATCAGATAAGTGCCAGTAAGAATTTATTTAATCATCATAGGATTATGATTATTTTGAATAACTAGTAATCCACATAGTCTAATTATTATATAGAACACATATGTCCTAACCCAATAGGTAACCATGTGTTACATAAAGGTAAAGGGCTAAGTAATAGTTTTAAAATGAAGTAATTTTATGGTTAATAAATTACACATATAATTATTTCAAATCATTCTAATACAGTATAAAGTTTTTTTTATTGGGTATAATTCTAATCTATTCAAGGATTTGTTTTTTAAAATCTGGGGTTCAAAATTCATCCTTTTAGATACTCTTTTACAGATAATTGACTGGTTAAGTAATCAGAATAAACAAAAATGAGCTAGTGCCAGAGTATAATTATAGTTTACCTCTTTTGTAGAGGGTATACAATACAAACTGTTATGAAAAAAAAAGAAAACTTGGTGGGAGGAGAGCAAAATCAACAACTTTTTTTCTTTAATATGCAGTACTCCTCAGGAAAGTGTGTTTGTTGTGGATTTTCTAATTTTACTACTGTGTTTATCAAAACTTTTATCTGGCTAAATATCTGCTAGTTCAGTGCTGTGCCATGGATTTTTTTTGGCATGTACCTATATACCAAACATAACACCCAAATTTATAAAGCATTTGCTGCTTTATGAAGTCAAATGTGGTGCAAGAACTTTTATGAAATCTCAGCTTTTATAATTGAAGTTTATATTTGACCAACCTAAAAAGAGGAACGTCTGGTCTACTAAATTAAAATTATATTCATATTGACAATGACAAACCAGAATGGTGTTAGTGGGGTATAAAGGGATTGAGTTTTGTAATCAGAAAAATTTGGATTCATGTTCTGGCTTGGCCACTATCTGTGACCTGCACATACATTACTTAATTCCTCATTGGTCTTAGTTCCCCAAAGGGTGAAGTCACATAGATTAAATTAGAGGATCTATGGAAAGCATCTAGGATAACAACTTTCGTTAGGTAATAGGCGATCAATAACAATAATGCTGCCCCACCGCTCAATAATATTATATATTTTCTTGCATTTATGTTTCAACAACAATCATTGAACAAATATGTTTACAACAAATTTAATGAGTTCCTACTATATGCAAAGCATTATGAGAAGAAAAAGATGAATAACATCTATTCTCTGCCCTTAAGATGTTTTTTTTGGGTAGGTAATATATAAGTAATTCTATAAAATAAGATGACTAACTTTGTATTATAGTATACATGTAAATAATTATCAAGGAAACAAAGGGAAGTTCTGTTAAATCACAGACAATAGAGCAGTGGACTTCGATGTTTAACAGGTGAGGAATAGCATTGAGAACTAAGAACGGCTTGAGCAGAGGTTTGCATGGCAATTATCCCTAGATTGTACCAGACTAGATGTTATGGAGGGATGATAGTAAAAGTGGCTTAATATGTTGAAAATAAGAAAGACTAAAAGCTCTGTATCAGTTTCTATACTGGGTGACTGGATAACAGATCAGAAATGCAAGGGAAATACCTTGTTTTTTTTTTTTTATTGTTGGGGATTCATTGAGGGTACAATAAGCCAGTTACACTGATTGCAATTGTTAGGCAATGTCCCTCTTGCAATCATGTCCTGCCCCATAAAGTGTGACACACACCAAGGCCCCACCGCCCTCCCTCCATCCCTCTTTCTGCTTCCCCCCATAACCTTAATTGTCATTAATTGTCCTCATATCAAAATTGAGTACATAGGATTCATGCTTCTCCATTCTTGTGATGCTTTACTAAGAATAATGTCTTCCACTTCCATTCAGGTTAATACGAAGGATGTAAAGTCTCCATTTTTTTTAATGGCTGAATAGTATTCCATGGTATACATATACCACAGCTTGTTAATCCATTCCTGGGTTGGTGGGCATTTAGGCTGTTTCCACATTTTGGCGATTGTAAATTGAGCTGCAATAAACAGTCTAGTACAAGTGTCCTTATGATAAAAGGATTTTTTTCCTTCTGGGTAGATGCCCAGTAATGGGATTGCAGGATCGAATGGGAGGTCTAGGTTGAGTGCTTTGAGGTTTCTCCATACTTCCGTCCAGAAAGGTTGTACTAGTTTGCAGTCCCACCAGCAGTGTAAAAGTGTTCCCTTCTCTCCACATCCACGCCAGCATCTGCAGTTTTGAGATTTTGTGATGTGGGCCATTCTCACTGGGGTTAGATGATATCTCAGGGATGTTTTGATTTGCATTTCTCTAATATATAGAGATGATGAACATTTTTTCATGTGTTTGTTAGCCATTCGTCTGTCGTCTTTAGAGAAAGTTCTATTCATGTCTCTTGCCCATTGATATACGGGATTGTTGGCTTTTTTCATGTGGATTAATTTGAGTTCTCTATAGATCCTAGTTATCAAGCTTTTGTCTGATTGAAAATATGCAAATATCCTTTCCCATTGTGTGGGTTCTCTCTTTGCTTTGGTTATTGTCTCCTTAGCTGTACCGAAGCTTTTCAGTTTAATGAAGTCCCATTTGTTTATTTTTGTTGTTGTTGCAATTGCCATGGCAGTCTTCTTCATGAAGTCTTCCCCCAGGCCAATATCTTCCAGTGTTTTTCCTATGCTTTCTTGGAGGATTTTTATTGTTTCATGCCTTAAGTTTAAGTCCTTTATCCATCTTGAATCAATTTTTGTGAGTGGGGAAAGGTGTGGGTCCAGTTTCAGTCTTTTACATGTAGACATCCAGTTCTCCCAACACCATTTATTGAATAGGGAGTCTTTCCCCCAAGGTAAGTTCTTGTTTGGTTTATCGAAGATTAGGTGGTTGTAAGATGTTAGTTTCATTTCTTGGTGTTCAATTCGATTCCAAGTGTCTATGTCTCTGTTTTTGTGCCAGTACCATGCTGTCTTGAGCATATGGCTTTGTAGTACAGACTAAAATCTGGTATGCTGATGCCCCCAGCTTTATTTTTGTTACTAAGAACTGCCTTAGCTATACGGGGTTTTTTCCGGTTCCATACAAAACGCAGAATCATTTTTTCCAAATCTTGAAAGTACGATGTAGGTACTTTGATAGGAATGGCATTGAATAGGTAGATTGTTTTGGGAAGTATAGACATTTTAACAATGTTGATTCTTCCAATCCATGAGCATGGTATGTTCTTCCATTTGTTAATATCCTCTGCTATTTCCTTTCTGAGGAGTTCATAGTTTTCTTTATAGAGGTCCTTCACCTCCTTCGTTAGGTATATTCCTAGGTATTTCATTTTCTTTGAAACTATGGTGAAGGGAGTTGTGTCCTTAATTAGCTTCTCATCTTGACTGTTATTGGTGTATACAAAGGCTACTGACTTGTGGACATTGATTTTATATCCTGAAACATTACTGTATTTTTTGATGACTTCTAGGAGTCTTGTGATTGAGTCTTTGGGGTTCTCTAAGTATAAGATCATGTCGTCAGCAAAGAGGGAGAGTTTGACCTCCTCTGCTCCCATTTGGATTCCCTTTATTTCCTTGTCTTGCCTAATTGTATTGGTTAGAACTTCCAGCACTATGTTGAATAGTAAAGGTGACAGAGGACAACCTTGTCTGGTTCCAGTTCTAAGAGGAAAAGCGTTCAGTTTTACTCCATTCAGTAAAATATTGGCTGTGGGTTTGTCATAGATAGCTTCAATCAGTTTTAGAAATGTGCCACCTATGCCTATACTATTCAGTGTTCTAATTAGAAAAGGATGCTGGATTTTATCAAATGCTTTTTCTGCATCTATTGAGAGGATCATGTGATCTTTATTTTTGCCTCTGTTAATATGGTGGATAACGTTTATGGACTTGTGTATGTTAAACCAGCCTTGCATCCCTGGGATGAAGCCTACTTGATCATTATGAATACTTTTTTGATGATAAGCTGTAATCTATTGGCTAGGATTTTGTTGAGAATTTTTCCGTCTATATTCATGAGTGAGATTGGTCTGAAATTCTCCTTTTTGTTTGGGTCTTTTCCTGGTTTTGGTATCAGGGTGATGTTTGCTTCATAGAATGTGTTGGGGCAGATTCCTTCTTCCTCAATTTTTTGGAATAATTTCTGCAGTACAGGAATAAGCTCTTCCTTGAAGGTTTGATAGAATTCTGGAGTGAAGCCATCTGGACCAGGGCATTTTTTAGTTGGAAGCTTTTTTATTGTTTCTTTGATCTCAGTGCTTGAAATTGGTCTGTTCGGGAGGTCTATTTCTTCCTGGCTAAGTCTAGGGAGAGGGTGTGATTCCAAATATTGATCCATTTCCTTCACATTGTCAAATTTCTGGGCATAGAGTTTCTGGTAGTATTCAGAGATGATCTCTTGTATCTCTGTGGGATCAGTTGTTATTTCCCCTTTATCATTTCTGATTGAGGTTACTAGAGATTTTACTTTTCTATTTCTAGTTAGTCTGGCCAATGGTTTATCTATTTTATTTATTTTTTCAAAAAAACAACTCCTTGTTTCATTAATTTTCTGAATGATTCTTTTGTTTTCAATTTCATTGATCTCTGATTTGATTTTGGATGTTTCTTTTCTTCTACTGAGTTTAGGCTTAGATTGTTCTTCTTTTTCCAATTCCATAAGATCTCTTGTGAGATTGTTGATGCGCTCTCTCTCTGTTTTTCGAATGTAGGCATCTAAAGCGATGAATTTTCCTCTCAAAACTGCTTTTGCAGTATCCCACAGGTTTTGGTAGCTTGTGTCTTCATTGTTGTTATGCTCAAGGAAGTTAATGATTTCCTGTTTTATTTCTTCCTGCACCCATCTGTTATTCAACAGAAGATTGTTTAATTTCCATGCCTTTGTGTGGGGTCGAGCATTTTTGTTAGAGTTGCGTTCCACCTTTAGTGCCTTATGGTCTGAGAAGATACAAGGTAAAATTTCAATTCTTTTGATTCTGTTAATATTTGTTTTGTGTCCCAGGATATGATCAATTTTGGAGAATGTTCCATGGGGTAATGAGAAGAATGTATATTCTTTATCTTTGGGGTGGAGTGTTCTATATGCGTCTATCAAGCACAGTTGTTCTAGGGTCTCATTTAAAGCTCTTATATCTTTGTTTAATTTCTGTTTAGAGGATCTGTCCAGCTCTGTAAGAGGAGTGTTGAAGTCCCCTGTGATTATGGTATTATCAGATATCATATTGCTCAGACTGAGTAAGGTCTGTTTCAGGAATCTGGTAGCATTAAATTGGGTGCACAAATATTTAGAATTGAAATGTCTTGTTGTTGTATTTTTCCCTTGACCAATATAAAGTGACCATCTTTGTCTTTTTTGACTTTAGTTGCTTTAAATCCACATGTATCTGAAAATAAGATTGCAACTCCTCTTTTCTTCTGAATTCCATTTGCCTGAAAAATTGTCTTCCAACCCTTGACTCGGAGCTTGAATTTGTCTTTTGAAGCCAGGTGTGTTTCTTGCAGACAGCAAATGGATGGCTTGTGTTTTTTAATCCAGTCAGCCAATCTATGTCTCTTCAGTGGGGAATTCAAGCCATTAACATTTATGGAGATAATTGATAAGTGTGGTAGTATTCTATTCGTCTTATTTGGTAAGAGTCCATTGCTTAGTTTTATCTTTTGTATCAGTGTGGAGGTTAGGTTCTGTCCTTTGATTTCTGAGTTCTTACTTTGCTGCCGATCCATTGTGGTGGTCAGTGTGCAGAACAGGTTGAAGTATTTCCTGTAGAGCTGGTCTTGTTGTGGCGAATTTCCTCAATGTTTGTATATCTGTAAATGATTTGATTTCTCCGTCAATTTTGAAGCTTAGCTTAGCAGGGTACAGAATTCTGGGCTGAAAATTGTTCTGTTTAAGTAGATTAAAGGTAGATGACCATTGTCTTCTTGCTTGGAAAGTTTCATTAGAGAAGTCTGCGGTCACTCTGATGGATTTGCCCCTGTAGGTCAACTGGCGCTTACTCCTGGCAGCTTGCAGAATCTTTTCTTTTGTCTTGACTTTGGACAGGTTCATCACAATGTGTCTTGGAGAAGCTCGGTTAGAGTTGAGGCGACCTGGGGTCCGATAGCCCTCTGAAAGCTGTGTGTCAGAATCTTTGGTGATGTTTGGGAAATTTTCATTTATAATA